>NW_020948951.1:11204189-11236324 GCF_900497805.2 Vombatus ursinus | reverse complement strand
GTAATGAAATTCTGGTGATGCAGGATATTTAATATATATCTGAAGATAATATTAGTTCCTTGGGAGTAGTCATCTGCCAATTAAGAGAGAAAGAATATATACAAGGTGTAGAAGCAGGAGAAAGTTAACCGAGGAGACTAAGAATGGCATCCTCCTATGAGAATCTTGTCAGAAAGCCTAGTATTAGCTGAAATTTTGATTAAAAAAAAAATCAGTTCCTTCAAAAGGCTTGGGGAGGTGGCACTGTGTTTAGGGCAAGAGGAAGGTAGAGGGCACCTTCTTGTTGTGGATGGGAACTTCAGAGATGACAGGAAGAAGGCAGAACTACTTAACACATTTTGATTTTGTTTATCAAAGAGAATGATCTTCAATTTGAGAGGGATAGGACAGAAATGATTAATGAGAAATTGAAAACCAAGATAAATAAGTAGATGGCAAAAGAGCCACACAGGGCATTGAAAGAACTTGAAGATATAATTTGCTGATCTATGAGGAATAAGAGAAACCCTTGAAAAGAGTAAGGACCATAGTGCCCCACCCACCCACCACTGCCTCCAATTTGTATGTTGTCTTCCCAGTGTTACTTCCTTGACTATCTTTTTTTGTATTTTTTGTATTTCTGTTTATTACAGGGCTTGGCAAACAGTGTCTAATAAATATTTTAAAATTAATTTATTCATTCAAGGAAGAGGTAAGATGTCCTAATTTTCAAAAAGGAGAAGAAAGCCTCCTTAAAAACTGATCTAGGAGCTTAATGGTTATTTCTTATTAAACTCTTGCACTGGTTATTAAAACAAAAGTTTTTAAGCACAAGGAAATGATTGCTAAAATTAAGTCATTTCATACTGCTTATCTTTTATGAGTAGGCAATTGGGGGCTGCCATAAACATAGTAATATCTGATATTTTATAAATGGGCTTTTGTGATTTGAGTTGGATTAGAAAACCTGAAGTGTTTTCTAACTAGAATTATGATTCAAATGGGTATTTTGTGCAATCATTCTTTGGTGTTAATCTTGAGTTACAGCAGCAAATAAGAATCATTCAGTGTTGTGAGTTAATGGTGTTGCTACTTTGGAAGAAATATTTCAAAGTAAGATGTTCTCTGGTTGGCTTATTTCAGTTGCAAATGAAAAAGACCCATTTCTTTTCAAAAAAATTTTCCCTCCAAATATTGGTTATGTGGTATGTTTGGCACAGAGAACAATTTCTTAAACTAGTCATAACTAAAGATTATCTTGAACAGGCAGATTCTTTTTCAATTTATTCCGTTTACAAATGGCTTCAGAAAATAGGATTAAGCGAAATACATATTTTTAGTTTGTTTTTAAAAGCTGGATTGAAAATCAGGAGTTGCTGTGTATACTTTAATTGTATTCTGCTTGGTTTTCCTGCTGCTGAGAATCTTTATGTTTTATCTGGGACCCTACCAGCACAAATTTAAATGAGGATAAAATAGCAGTGAAAATTAAAACAAATAGAGCAACATTTATTTACATGTCCAAATGAATATTATCTTTGAGGGTAATCAGTCACTTTGGGATGTCATTGTCTCGTTTGCTAGATCCTCATCCAGATCTTGTCTTCTAACAGTGTCTTGAAGGGCCATGGAATACCTTTTCTTCTCCCTCTATATTCCTTCTTATCTGATCTTGTCAACTCCTGTGGATTTAATAATTATCATCTTTATGCTTATAATCCTCAAATCTGCCTTTCCTGACTCAGTCTATCTGCTGACTTCTAATCTCATATCTGCCTTTCACACATCTCTAACTGGAGATCCAGTTAACATCTTAATAAACTCAACATGTCCAAAGCTGAGCTCATTATCCATCCCCCTACACATTCTCCCTGCCCCAACCCCTCTTACTTTATTACTGTTGAGGCACTTCATCTTCTCAGTTCCTCAGTCATAACCTAGGTGCTATCCTGGACCTTTCACTCTCTTACACTCCCATAACCCCAATCCAGTCTGTTGCCAGAGCCTGTCAATTGCACCTTTACAACATCTCTCCTCTCCTCTGACACTGCCACCACTGGAGGGAGGGCACACAACATTTCATGCCTGGTCTATCGAAATTACCTTCTGGTGATTCTATCTGCCTGCCTTAAGTCTTTCCCCATTCTACTTAGTCACCAAACTGATTTTTCTAAAGTGCAGATCCAACTGTGTTACTCCCCAGTCTCAACTGCAGTGGCTTCCTGTCACTTCGAGGATGAAATACAAAATCCTCTGACATTCAAGGTACTTCATCACCTAGCCCCCTCCTACCTTCCAGTATTCTTACACCTTATTCTCCCTCATTGTACTTGGTGATCCAGTGCCGCTGGCCTCCTGGCTGTACGACAGCCAGTTACTCCATCTCTCAGTTCTGGGCATTTTCTTCTGTTGTATTCTGTTCTTGGAATGCTTTCCCTTCTTATCTCCACCTCCTGGCTTCTTTTAAGTCCTAACTAAAATCCTGTTTTCTACAGGAAGCCTTTTTCCAGCCTCTTAATTCTAGTGCGTTCCCTCTTTTAATTTATATTTATCCTTTATATAGATTATTTGCATGTTGTCTCTCCCATTAGATGGTGAGGTTCTTGAAGGCAGACTATTACCTTTTTTTTTAATCCCTAGGTCTTAGTAGAGTGCCTGGTACATAGTAGGTGCTTGATAAATGTTAACTGATTGATTGACTTTTAATTTTTGCTCTGATTATAAATTATGGAGTTTCTTGGTACCATTCTTCTTTCCTGGTCATTCTTTTATTAGACTGTCTTGAACAGGTCTTTTTTTGTCTTTAAAGTGCACAGTTCTTCAAGAATTTGAAAGGTGTATTCAGAGCACTAACTTTTGCTGCTCCTGAAGACAAAATAGGAAAGTTTTGAAACTGTTTTGACTTTTATTTTTTTGTGAACTTGTAAACTTTTTCCTTAGACACTTTGAAGAAATCTTAAAATTCATACAGAATTGGATTAGGGAATCTAATTGGTTCTCCGTTTGTTTTTGTTGTAAATAATAAATATGAGGAGAAACATGGTACTAAATATTTTTTAAATTTTAATTTACATAGATCTCTTACCTGTTTACATAGAGAAATAATTGATATTTGATTTTCATTAGAGCAGCAGTTTGAAATGCAAAGTATAGATCTTAGCTTCTATTATAGCAACTCACATTTCTTTGTAGTGCTTTATGGTTTTAATAAAGCCCTTTCTTGACAGCAAACCCTGTAAGATAAGTAGTATAAATATACTGATAAGTATATTGATTTACCTACACAACTCCTCTCTTCCTTTTTAAAAACTAGCCAGGAATGTTTAAATTACTTGTCTATGGCCACACAGCTAGTAAGAACCAGACTTTAGGATCTCATTTTTAGGTTCCTGATGCAAGTCCATTCATCACTCTTTCCGCTAATTCACACTGCTTGTGTTAATCACAGAATAAAAAAAGGGTAGAAATTTAAAGTCACTTCCTTCCCCCCCCCATTTCATTATTTTATTTTGATAATGTTCATCTTTGGATCCTCTGCTCTTCTTTCCTATTCTGATGCCTTATTATGGTATGGAGGTGACCTTATGTACTTTCTGGAAGGCTATACTGGTGGAGCAAAAACTCTGAAAGGTCCTGAGTCATACCAATTTAGATATTGTTATACACTCATAACACGAACTGCAAGATGATGAATTTTTCAACTATAGCAGTATTAAAGGCCCTCTTATAAGTCTTGGAGGGGTTTAATAGTCTTCATAGGTCAATAAAATTGTAGTTCCTTTAAAAATAAAATGTCATTTGGGGATATTAGGTCATAACACCTGAAGAGTTTATGGATTTATAGATTAACTTACTATTTCCCTTGAGAATACCCATTCCACACAGACTTTATTTTTTTCCTTCTGTATCATATCACATTCTTTAGTGCCATTTAAATTGAACTACAAGACCTACTTCTGTCAAAAATTTTAGGTACTTTGTAAAGAAAGCCCAACACCAGAAGTAAAGGATAAATCTAATTTCTGCCCTTATAACATTAGTTCTAAATATTGGCCCTTCTTAGAACATCATCAGGAAATAGATCATCCGTGAATGTTGTGTGTAGGTGGAACAGTGGATAGAGTGGTTGGCCTAGTCAGGAAGGCCTGAGTTCATATTTGACCTCAGACACTAGATGTATAACCCTGCACAGTAGACTTAACCTCTTCACCTGTTTCCCCATCTGTAAAATGGAGATAATAGCCTACCTCCCAAGATTTTGAGATGTGAGATAAATGTGAATGCTCAGATCTTTTTAAATAAGTATTATCATCATTCAGGAACTGTACTTGGCAGACGTTGTATGTGTTTTAAATTTTAACTTTATTAAAGCAAAAATGGCAGATAAACATACAAAAACCAGGGAGTAGAATTCTACCCCAAACCCTTCACCTTTTTACAAGTTAGTAAGCAGAGGAAGTAACAAACAAGCTAAATGTTTTTTGTTTTGCTTTTCCAAGAGAGAGAATTTAAAGCAAGCTACCTGCACCAGTTTTTAGAGCTATTTCTTGAGTGTCTTCTAGCACCTCAAATCATCTATTAAACATCTCTCTTTGACACTACCACCTACCACCCTAGTGTAGGTCCTCATCACTGTAAGCCTGGACTCTTGTAAGCCTCTTTGGTTCAAATCTTTTGTCTACTCCAATCCATCGTCTACTTGGCTATCATAGTGACCTTCCTAAAGCCCATGTCTGCTCACTCTCTATTCAAACAACTCAAGTGACTCCCTATTGCTTTTAGGATCAATATAAAATCCTCTGTTCGGCTTTTAAAGCCTTTCATTACCTGCCATCTTAGACCTTATACTCCCCTCCTTTAGTGATCTAATGACACTATCTTCCCTGCTTTTTATTGAAAAAGACATGTTCCATGTTGACTCCTAAGTTTTTAATGGCTGCCATCCATGCCTAGAATTGTCTCTCTTCATTTTTGACTCCATCAAGTCTCAAGTTAAAATTTAACATCTTCTCTAAGAATCCTTTCCCAAACCTTTTTTAATCCTGGTGCCTTCTTCTATGATTATCTCTTTTTTAACCTATGCATATTTTCTTTATAGATAGTTGTTTGCATATTCTCCACCTACAATTAGATTGAGGTTCTTTGAGGGTAGAGACTATTTTTGCTTTTCTCTTTGTATTCCCAGTGTTTAATAAGTGCTTTTTGACTCATTAAATTATTGGTCCAGGTCTTGGCAGCATTATCTTTGTTACATAGTCGTGTAATTAAGAAGGAAAGACTGAGGAAAAGTGAAAGGGGAACATGGTGAGGCACTTCACTGGGTGAAGCCTGGTTATAGTCAGAGAAGGCTCTTTGGAAACGTAGTTGAATCTGAGCTTGCGTATTCGGTTATGCCCAGGGAGAGAGGAAGTCATTTAATTGTGATAATATAGAATAAGACTATAAGTGGGTCTGAGTGGCATAAACAAAGTACTTAAATCCACAAACAGGTATGGATTAAGTATCTACATAGGCCTGGAACTTTCCTTAGGGATAAAGAAATGAATTAGTCTCTCCCAACAAATAACTTATATTTCATAATAGAAGAAAACATGCACACTTTAAAATATGCAAAATAAACACAAGGTAATTTTTGGCAGGGGCAGTAGTAGCTGGAATGATCAGGATGTTGTAGGAAGTGATGAGAAGGGAGGTGTAAGAAATTAAGAAGGTAAGAAATGAATGCTTTCCAGGCATGAGATTGGGAGCTTAGACAGGGAAATAGCTTACTTGTGCAGAGGTCATGAGACATGAGATAGAATGTTACATAGAGGAACAACGGGAAAGCCAGTTTGACTAAACTGAAGAATTCATAAATAAATGACTAATTTATTGAGCTCTAATTATTTCCTCATCATGGATGAGAATAATGTATAATAAAGCTCAAAAGATAGATCATAATCAGGTTGTAAATGGCTTTGAATGCCAGATAAATTTTGTATTTGATTCTTTCACTATAAGTTGCCACTGGGGTTTTATTGAGCAGGGGAATAAATAATATGGTCATGGTCATACCTGGGCTTTAGGGTTTTATATTTGGCAGCTATGGAGAATGGGTTGGAGAGAGGAAAATACTAGAGACAAGGAGAAAGTTGACTTCATCCCAGTGAACTTGGGGATAACTGTAAGGACGATGAGGGGAGGAAATCATGGAGCTAAAGGGAAAGGGTACAAAGCAATGACCACAATTAACCTGTATAAATCTACTGTTGTTTTTCCCCCCCATTGAAGTCAAGGTTCCGATTAAAGTCAATATCTGAAAGACTAACAAAGTAAATATTCTCCAGCTGACAGTTAATGTTAGTGAAAGCAGCAATTGTTTAATATGGAATGTGCCAGTTAGGTAAATTTTTGTCAGCATTTGTTAAATCTTAATGTGGGCTAGCTCCTGACAAGTTGTATTTTCACATTCTCTGCTGTATTTGAATGTGAAGTGTGTAAAAACTATTAAATTTAGCACTCTTTGTGTGAATGTTAAAAATGGCCCATTTCTCAATATTATTTTGGTAAGTACAGTATAAAAATTGCAACTTTTTTAAAAATGGAAATATCTCATGGTTATAATCAGTTAAAATTAGTGTCTCAATTTTTTATGTAAAGGATTTTTTCAATAAATATCTGTATGTTGTTTTGTCTAAGTTTTGTTTAAAAAAGCTGAAATAAATCCTTAATTTTATTTGAATAAAAGATGAGCTAAATAATTATTTGCGTTTTTAATTTTTTAAATAAAAATAGTGGGCTATGACTATTTGTTAAAAAAAAAAAGAGGGGAGGGAGTATCACTGCATGAAGTTTTGGAATTTCAGTTGATCTCTGCTAACTCTTAAGATTTTCAAGGAGTCTTTCTGTAAAGCTTAAGCAGTATATTAAATTTTGAAAAATTCACCTTAAGTCATAAAAATGTCTCCCAGCCTGCCAAATAAAAGAAGGTAGAATCAGACATTCATTGATAGGTCGCTTAAAAGTATAATCTTTTGCATTATCCCCTTTTGTGATTGTAGTACAAAACTAAATATTTTTAATGTGAGTTACACTTGGGATGAAGCCTGCCAGTGACAACCTGAAGTAGACGACGAAAAGAGCAAAATGAGATAGATGGTGAAAGTTTCTTCTGAAGGAAGGAAAGGTACAGTAATACTTAAATGATTAGGAAATGAAGTGCACCACATGAGTCCAAAAACTTTTTTATAAGGACCTTTGGTAGAAATCTTACGAAAATATAATATATAACTCCTGTCTTTGGGATAATAATTGACATTCATTTAACAAATGAAAGTTTACAAAATACTTAATGTATTTTTACTGCATTTTATCTGCACAAATATATGGAAGGAGTAGTAGATAGATACAAATGTCAGGTAGACACAAAGAGTCATCATCTTCTTTATAATTGTTCTTCAGACCTGTGATTTCATTTTTATTTGAAGTTCCTGCTGTCCTGCTAAGGAAGCTCCCTCTCGCAGGGCAGATTTCTGCCCCCCTAAAAAAAAAAAAGTCTTGGAATGTCACCCAGAGGACTGAGAGATGTTAAGTGACCTGTGGAGGGTTACTTGCCCATAGATGTCAGGCAGGACTTGGATCCAGGTTTTCCTGACTTGGAGGTTGGCTTTCATTCCTTATATCATGATGCCTCTTATTATTGAAACAAGTATCAAAGCCTGTTACCAGTAAGGTAACTCAGGTGTGGAAAGGCTGAGTGGGCCATAGTCCTAGTTAATTAAACTGAATTCTAACCTGTTTCTCTGGACTCCCACACTAAACAGTCTTTATACTACATCAGACTCTTTTTTTCCCCCAATAGATTAAACATAATTATTTTGGGGAAAGGATGTGGTTCATTCAGCAAGCACTTAAGAGCCTGTAATGTTCAGAGCACTAGAAATAAAAAGACAAAAAGGAAATAGCCTCTCTTCAAGAAGCTCACTATAACTATGAGGAATCAGGAAGTGCAACATGTAAACATGTAAGTTAATGCAAAGTAAATTAAGAGAATGCATTAGCAATATCAGGAAAGGCTTTGGGAGAAGGTGGCATTTGAGCTGAGTCTTGAAGAGATTATGAATTCTAAGGTGAAGTGGGAATATTATTAGGCTGTCTAGGATTGTAAGGATACTGACCTTGAAACACTCATTTAAACTCTTGGGTGTCTCAGTTTCCTTATCCGTACAAGAAAAAGATAGTTAAGATCTCTTTCACCTATCTCAAACTGAATGTCCCAAATACTACATTATATTCTCTTTAAAATCTACCTTCTTTTCTAAACTTTTTCTCTGTCATTATCCTTTTTGACTCCTCTGTTGTGTCTGACACTGTTGCTGCTCTCTCATCTTGGGTATTCAGGTTTTCTTGACACTTCTCTCTCATGATTCTTCTATTTGTCCCTTCTCAGTCTCCATTGATGGATCATGATCCTTATTAGATCCTTATTAGACCACTAACTGGATGTTCCCAAAATCTGTGCCCTGGATCCTTTCTCTGAGATCTCTGTGACTTAATCAGCTCCCATGGTTGTAATTATCTTCTCCAGCCAGTGACTCAGAGCTCTCTCCCTTGAGTATTGCATTATCAAGTACCTGTTAGAAATTTCAGAATGAATGTTTAGGAGATCTTAAACTCAACGTGTCCAAAACAAATTCATTATCTTTCCCTCTGAATAGCCCTCTTGTAAACTATACAGTACCAATCTTCCAGTCACTGAAGTTCATACCTTGGTGTCATCCTCAACTCTCCTCATGTACATGTAAGATAAAAAGTAGGTGGAAGGTAATCTCAGAGGAGAAGACACTAGCCGCTGGGAGAGAAGGCCCTTTGCAGAGGGTAGAATTTGAGCTGCACCTTGAATCCAGGGAAACCAAGAGAGAGGTCAGTAGGGAGAGCATTCCAGATAATGGGGGACAGCCAATGAAAAGACATGGAATCTAGTACTCTCAAGTTTTTCTTTCCTTCACCACCTTTTTCTTTTCTTTTCTCTCTCTCTTTTTTGGGGGGGGGTGAGGCAGTTAGGGTTAAGTGACTTGCCCAGGGTCACACAGCTAGTAAGTATCAAGTGTCTGAGGTCAAATTTGAACACAGGTCCTCCTGACTCCAAGGCTGGAGCTCTATCCATTGCACCACCTAGCTGCCTCAACCTCCTTTTTCTTAAATAAATGAGTGTGTGGGGGTATGTAAAGTCTGCTTCTCAATGAGATTTTTCTCAGTACTATGGTATGCAGCAGTTTTGTACAGTCAGAATTTTCATACAGGCTACTTTTTCACACTGTTATTGTTTCAATGATGGTAGAATTTGCCTGTTTCTTTTTTTTTTTCCCCCACATTTTTCAATTAGCAAGCATTTATTTTCTCTCTTTCCCACCCTACACCTAATTTAAAAAAAAACCCTTGGAAAATTATACAGAGTCAAAACCTTCCTGCAGTTTCCATGTCCAATAACCTATATTTCATTTTGCATCTCGAATCCATCATCTCTATGAGGAGGTGGGTAGTTTGGATCATGAGTCCTCTATTATTATAATTAGGTTCCTCTGTAATGGGATTAATTCCATTGATCTAAGATTTTAAGTCTTTCAAAGTTGTATGTCTTTACAATGTTTTTACTGTATAAATTGTTTTCTTAGTTCTGTTCACCTCTGCATCAGTTTCTACAAATCTTCCTGGAATTCTCTGAAATTATTTCTCCAATCCTTTCTTTCTGGGCCACACAGTCTTCCATTGCATTCATATCCATAATTTGTTCAGCCTTTCCTTAATTGATGGGCATCATTTTAGTTTTCTGTTTTGCCACAAAAAAAGACTTGAAATGATTTTGTGCTCATGAATACTTCAGCTACTTATCATTAACAACAAAATATTGGTTCATTAATGTAACATTGATCTTAAGTTGATGTTAGGATTGTTAATGATTTTTCCTTTTTTGCCTTTTTCCATAAACCAGAAGTCTCAGTTCCCAGTTCAAGTCAATAAATATTTATTAAATGCCTACTGAGGTTCCAGGCATTGTGCTTAGCACTTGGGATCCCAAACAAATTAAAAAAATTAAAGAGCCCCAGGAGATTACAGCTTAATAAAAAAGACAACATATAAATAACTTTGTGCAAACAAGATATGTACAGGATATGTTTGATATAATGAACAGAGTGAAGGTACTTGCCTTAAGGAAGATCAGGAAAAGCTTGTAGGAAAACTACTATAAAATGTTGGTTCATTAATGCAACCTTGATTTTTAGCTTACTATTACAATTACTAATACTTTTCTTTTTAAGTCTTTGTCCTTGAATCAAGTGTTTTGATTCCTAGGTAAGTCAATTAGCATTTAAGTTCCTGCCATGTGCCAGGCACATGGTAAAGTGCAAGAGATACAAGAAGAACAAAAATAGTTAAGGCTTTCAAGGAGCCCACAGTCTAATAAGAGAATTAGTGTTACTTATAAACAATATATACAAGATAAATTTTAAATAATCAGCAGAGGGAAAGAAATAAATTAAGGGGTAATCCATACCAAGATCCATCAGTCAGCAGACATTTATTAAATGCCTGCCTGCATTGTATTAAACGCTAGGGATAGAAAAGCAAATAACGGTTCTTCCTCTTAGGAAGTTTACAGTCTTAATAGGGGAGACAACATACAAACAAGATAGATACAGGATAAATTAGAGATCATTGCAGAGACAAGACTATTAAGGAGAATCAGGAAAGGCTTCTCATAAAAGGTAAGATTTTCTCTGGGACTTGAAGAAAAAAGGCAGAGATGAGTAAACAACAAAAGAAAAAAACTGAAAACAAAAGAATGAAAAAAAGTAAAAATAAGATACTTCAATCTGCATACAGAATACATAGTTCTTTCTCTGGATGTGGATATCATTTTCCATCATGAGTTTTTCGGAATTATCTTGAATCATTGTATTGCTGAGAAGAGTTAAGTCTATCATAGGTGATCATCATATGCTATTGCTTGTTACTCTGTACAATGTTCTCCTGGTTCTGCACACTTCACTTAGCGTCAGTTCATTAAGTCCAAGTTTTTCTGAAATCTGCCTGCTCATCATTTCTTTATAGCATAATAGTATTCCATTACATTCATATACCACAACTTGTTCAGCCATTCCCCAATTGATGGGCATCCCCTCAATTTCCAATTCTGTGCCACTACAGAAAGAGCTACTATAAATATTTTTGTACATGTGGGTCCTTTTTCCGTTTCTATAATCTCTTTGGGATACAGCCCTAGAAGTGCTATTACTGGGTTAAAGGGTATGCACAATTTTATAGCCCTTTGGGTATAGTTCCAAATTGCTCTCCAGAATGGTTGGATCAGTTCACAACTCTACCCACAATGCCTTTGTGTTCCAGTTTTCCCACATCTTCTCCAATATTTATCATTTTCCTGTTTTGCCATGTTAGTCAATCTGATAGGTATGAGGTGGTACCTCAGAGTTGTTATAATTTGCATTTCTCTAATCAGTAGTGTTAGAGCATTTTTTCATATGCCTACAGATAGCTTTAATTTCTTCATCTGAAAACTACCTATTCATATCGTTTGGCCGTTTATCGTTTGGGTAATGACTTTTATTCTTACAAATTTGACCCATTGCTCTATATATTTGAGACATGAGGCCTTTATGGGAAACATTTGCTACAAAAATTCTTTCCCAGCTTTCTGCTTTCCTTTTGATCTTAGTTATATTGCTTTTGTTTATGCAAAAACTTCTTAATGTAATCAGAATTATTCATTTTGCATTTCATTATGCTTTCTATCTCTTATTTGGTCATAAATTTTTCCCTTCTCCATAGATCTGACACTGACAGATAAACTATTCCTTGCTGTCCTCATTTGCTAATGGTCTCTTTATGTCTCATGATTTTTCCTTTTTAAAAATATGAATGCAAATCAGTTTAATCAGAAACATTAGAGAATAATCTATACACACTTTAATTCTCTCCCTCTGCACCCAAAACACACAAACACAGGTCAGAGCTAGAAGCAACCAGTGGAAGTTGCATGAAGACACATTTCAGCTCCCAGTATGGAAGAAAAAATTGCCAACAATGAGAGCTTCAGCAATGCATATGTGGCAGCTAGGTGGCACAGTGGATTGAGTGCCAGACCTGGAGTCAGGAAGACTCATTTTCCTGAGTTCAAATCTGGCCTCAGACACTAGCAGTGTGACCTTGGGCATGTCAGTTTCCTAATCTTTTTTTTTTTTTTAATGAGCTAGAGAAGAAAATGGCAAACCACTTAAATATCTTTGCCAAGAAAACCCCCAGTGGAGTCATGAAAAGTCAGATATGACAAAAAAAGGCTGAACAACAGTGTACATGAGAGGTTCAACTTACTCTCCTTAATTTCCCAATACTTTGTGATAAGTTTATATATTGTACACTCTAAATTGATGGCATCTATTTAGTCATTCTGACTGTAAACTTGTGGCATGTATTGGGAACAGCAAAAATTCCTTTCTAATAATTATTTGCCTGATTAAGGTTGTACTGTCATGACTAGTGATGATTTGCACATGCTGCTTTCTTGAGGCAAGCTCAGGACACCACTTACTGTAAATGAATTTTCTCTTAATCTGAAAGATGTGATTGCAGAAATGCCAGCGGTAGAGGGTGGTGGGTGAAATGGTAGGCTGTGTGCGTATAATCTCACCCCTCAGTTGTAATGTTTTTACTGGAGTAAAATTGTTATGAGTTCCTCTAAACTATCAATTCCACATGAGGTTTCAAGATAATCTGCCTGCCTCTTACATCATCTCTGATTCTAAAGGGTGTCATTTCCAATCATATGACAGATTCAAAATCTAGTCCAACCTGGACCTGAACAAAAATTGTATCTTCCGTGTTGGCAAGTGGTACTTGAGCCCTACTTGAAGATTCAGTGTGCAGGAGATTCCAGTAATTCCCAAAGCAGCCTGTTTAGCTTTTAGATATCTCAAATTGTTAAGAACACATTCCTTATTAAGGCTAAATATACTTCCTGGTACTAAGAAATCCACTTTTTGTAGAAGTCTAGTTAGTCCCTCTTTTACATAAAGGAGCATCCTGATCTCTAGGTAGGCAAAATCGTTCCCAGTTCCTTTATCCTGTCCATGACCTGCATTCATTGATTGTTACTGTATTCCATGATATATTATTCTTTTATGCTGTAACATAGGAAACCCATTCATTTTGGTTAATTGTCAACATCAAGTTGAATGACTGGAGACTTATAGATATTCCTGTTCTAAGAAAATAGCAACTTTATTTAGGAGCCAACCTCTATATATCCTTTTTAGTTTAATAAATTATCAAGACATTAAAATATAATAATTGCATGTATATATATATACTTATGTATTCTATTATTACATACATGCATTTTATATATGTGTATATAATTATGTGATATAATTATATAAATGCATTATGTATTGACTGACTGGTGTAGACTCTCATAACTGTCAACCCCCATATCCAATCTGTTTCATAGGACGACAATTTTATCTTTGTGACATCTCTTGTATATTTCTCACTTCTGATACTACCACTTCACTGTTGTAGCCCTCATCACCTCACATTTGGATTATTCCAATAGTTGGGTCTCCCTATTTGAAATCTTTTCTCACTTCCAGTCCATTCTCCACTCAGTTGTCAAATTGATCTTAAAGTGTCAGTCAAACTATGTCACCACTTACCTTTTATCATTAAACTATAGTGGTTCCTCATCATCTCCAGAATCAAATATAAAATCCTCTCTTTGGCATTCAAAGCCCTTCGTAACCTGGTCCCCTCCTACCTTTCACTAGAATTTCTTGTACCTTCTTTCCATGTACTCTTGATAATGGCTGATTGCTATTTCAAAACATTCCATCTCCCAATTCTGTCCATTTTCACTGGCTGTCTTCATGTCTAGAATTCTCTACTCATCTTTTCCTCCTGGCTTCCTTGTTTCCTTGAAGTCTCAACTGAAGTCCAAGAAACCTTTTCCAGTCCCCCTTCATGCTATCACCTTTCCTCTATTGGTTATTTCCAATATCTTGTGTACATAATTGTTAGCATGTTGTCTCCTCCATTTTTCTTTGAGCTTCTTGAGAGAGGAGGGATTACCTTTTGCCTTTGTTTATATCCTCAGCTGTTAGCACAATGCCCTGCACATAGTTGAAGCTTAATAAAATGATTAATTAAATGCAAGAAAACCCACCACCAACACTAAACATTTTGGGGTCATTAAAAACCAAGTGAAATGTTAAACACTATTAGAACTGTATTAGCTATAGTAGTGTTTATGGCTAAGGTCACTTTGGGAGCAGCTGGGTGGCACAGTGCATAGAGTGCCATCCATGGAGTCAGGAAGACTCCTTTTCCTGAGTTCAAATGTGGCCTCAGACACTTAACTAGGTTTGTGATCCTAGGCAAGTCATTTAACCCTGCTCATTTCAATTTCCTCATCTATAAAGTGAGCTGGAGAAATAAATGGCAAACCACTCAGCATCTTTGCCAAGAAAACCCCAAATGGAGTCACAAAGAGTCGGACAGCATTGACCAAAGGTCATTTTTACTTATAAACTAAACAAAGAAATCCGTTGGAATGGAGTCATTGGCCTTTGACACCTGAAAACTAGTAGACCTTGGAGCTAGTGGAAAATGATGGTGGCTTGCTGCTCTCCACCCCTGCCCCACCCTGGATAGAGCTAATGATTCTAATGGTTTTGAAAACTTTGTTTCATTTGGCCCCTAATCTGCTTTAGAAGGGTATATTTCAGAGATCACTGTTTATTAGTTTAGGGGTTTGTCTACATTTTGGGAGAGATCAATCAGCAAATACTCAGTAAGCTCATTCTTAATATTGTGCTCTGTGCCTGGTGCAAAGACATTTTGAAAAAAAGCCGAAGGAATGAAGCTGGTGGGAAATAAAAAAGATGGCTGACCTAGAAGCCCTTCATTAATGGAGGTTTCGGGAAAAGCTCTTCCCTCTAGCATCCATTTAGAAGGATTTCAGGAGTAAAAGGTACAGATGAGATGTGAATACCACGGCTTAGGTGATCCTGCAGGATAATGTGGTTCCTTGAGAGCATGATAAAGTCCAAAGGAGTCTAGCCAGATGGGAAATGAAGAGCTTTAGAATTAAGAAGGATTGTGAAACTATAGAAGGTTGGTTTTTAGCTAGGACTTGAAGGAGGCAGGGGTAAGGAGACAATTTCTGGCATAGGAGATGGCATAGTCAAGGTGGAGCCAAGGAAGTCAAGAGATAGAAATGAGGAGGGAGAGCATACTAGGCATGAGAAGCAAAGTTGTTTTCTACAGACTCCTCATCTCCAAATGTTCATCTGAATAAATTTACATGGTAGATACAGAGTAAGTAATGCTGAATCAAGAAGATAAAGTAGCAGTACCACACGAGTTACAAAATTCATTAAATAACATAGGAAAGCTGTAATACTTAGAGCTCCCATTAAGTGGCCCTACTTCCCAACCCAGTGTTGTGAATTGAAGCAATCTTTCAGGCTGTGCTTGTGCTTTACAATCCAGCTATGGGGTGTCATTGGTCATATGGCCATGGTTAAACTTCCTCAACTCTCCAACTCCCAATTCCTAATCCAATTCTCTGTCTCTGCCTTTAGGCTTTCCTTGAGCTCAGTTAGCTGATTGAACCACCTCTTCTTAGCCTTAACCTTCATGGTCTTCTCCTCAGGAAGTCCAGAGTGTCTCTCTCTTCAGCTCAGGACCTTCTCCAGTGTTGTGGAGGCCACAGACTAGACTGACTTATCACTGAGATGCCCTCTCATGTCTTCTGACTCACTGGCATCAGTGGTGACGGGAGTCAGAAAACACCTTGTTTAGCACTGCTACTTCCACATTCTTATTCTACCATTATCAGGAAACATCCTCTCCTTTGAATTCACTCTATTCAAATTTATTTTCCAAACAAGTTCCTGTTGGCCATTATTCATCAATCCACCCCCACCTCTGAGAACATTCTCTTCCTTGCAAAGTTCAGCATCTGAAACATCTTTTCCAAATTCTTGGACCCATCCTAGAGGATTTCAGTGTACATATTGATGCTCTCTCAAATACCTTAACTTCCCATTTCTCTAAGATCTACTGTGTTCCCTTGAACTACCCGGCTTAGACTCCCCCTTCTTGACTCCTATTCATATACTGCTGAAAAGAGCTGGTGAAAATCACAAAACAGCTGTCGAGGTCCTCGCTACATCAGATACACCTTTTACATCTCATTAAGCCATTTTCTGTCTTCCGCTCCCTAGCAGCTGTTGCACATTTTTCTCATTCCTCCAGCTTCCCACAGCACCTCCTTTTCCCCCCACATCCCCACCTAACTTCCAGTTGAGGATCTAGCCTCATGCTTCACCAAAAACATTGAGACCATTTGCCAAGAACTCCTTCATCTTTTATTCCTCAGACATCTTCCCCAACTATTTCCATCATGTCCCACTATTCCTTCCCTTTCTTACTCACTTCTAAACACTTTGCAGTCTAGGTTCAAGCCCCACCATTCAAATGAAATCACTCTCTCCAAAGTTATTGATGATCTTTACTAAATCTCCTACCCTTTCCTAAGTCTTCATCCTTGACCTCCCTGTAGCCTCAGACATTATCATTCACCCTCTTCTCTCCTGGTTATTCTTTTTCTTCTATCTGTCTGACTTTCTTTTCACTTTTCTTTTCTGGCTCTTTGCCCAAGTCACTTCCATTAGTGACCTTGTATGACTCCCACGAGTCCTCTTGGGAGGACTGATTCCTCTTATCCTTCTATGCTATCTCATTTGATGATCTCTGAAACTTCCCTGGGTTCAGTCATCATCATCTGTGATTCCCAGTTTACACATTTAGCCCTATTCTTTATTCTGAGCTCCAGTCTAGCATCATCAATTGTTTTTTAGACATCTCAAAATGGATTTCCCGTAGGCACATCAAACTCAAAATGTCCAAATTAGAATTTTCACCTCAAACTGTCCCCTCATTTAAATTTCACTTATCACTGTTGTGGGTACCACCGTCTTCTCAGTTACCTAGGCTGTCATCCTCTAATCCTCATTCAGACTTATTCCAACAAGTGTTGCTGCTTCTCCCATTGTAATCCCTTTTTATATACCCTTATTCTCTCCTCTGACATTGCCACCACCCTTGTGCAGAAACCCTTATCTCATGTCCAAACTACTGCTGCCTTGTCTCCCTACTTCAAGTGTCTCCATTTCAATTCATCCTCCATTAAGCTGCTAAAGTGATCTCATAAAACAGATCTGACCATGTCTCTCCCTCCCTTCCACATACATACATACATACATACATACATACATACATACATGCCACCCCTTCCTACCTTTCCTATTCCACTCTACATATTCTGCATTCCAGCTCCACTGACTTGCTTGCTTTCAGTTCTTCACATGGGACATTCCATCTCCAGTCAACCAATACCTTCGTGTTAGCTGTCCCCGACGTCTGAAATGTTCTCCCTCTTTATTTCTACCCTGTTTACTTCCTGCCTTTCTTGGCATCCTTAATGAAGGAAAGGTTAACCATCTTAGCTCAGATACATGTTATTCAGGAGGCATCAATTATTCTGTTCCCCTCAATGTTAGTGCCTTTCCTTAAATTATTTTCTATTTATGTTATACATAGTTATTTGTATGTTGTCTCTTCTATTAATATGTAAACTCCTTGAGGAAGGGGGCAGTGTTTTTTACTTTATTTTTCTCCTTAGAGCTTGGAACAGTAGTAGCAACTATGTGACTGAGTGACTTAGAATGCAAGTTCCTTTGGGATACAGACTTTGTACTTTTGCCGTTGTATCTCAGGATTGAGAATTTAGCTACCGTATTGTCCAAAACAGTTTCATTTATCAAGCATTCTCATCTATGAGAGAATTCTAAAGTACAAGATTTGAGAGTGATGTTATAGTGAGCTTCATAAATACGGTATCCTTATCCAAGATTATTCTTTTCTGACTGTCTCTGCCATCCAAACCACATAAAACCTGGGAAGTCAGTGCAGAGAAATACATTATTACTAGGCATCACACTTTCCTTTACCCATATCCATTATATAATTCTCCTGCATCCTGATTCAAAAATTTTAGGTTTTCAAGTTTTTCTAGAGTAGCTATTGGTAGGCTGTTTTGAAAAGTGCTTTCTGGGAATATGAACATTTAGTGAGTTGGTGGATTTTTTATTTGGAGGTAGAACAAAAGAGAATTTTTCTTTTTCTCTCTAATACAGGGGTTCATAACCTGGGGTTTCTGAATGTATTTCAAGGTGTCCATGAACTTTAATTGGAAAAAATTGCAGTTTTCTTTTCACTAACTTATAACTGAAATTTTGCATTTCCTTCCTTTATTTAAAAACGTTCTGGGAGGGGATCCATAGGCTTTACCAGCTTGCCAAATGGAGCCATGACACGAAAAAGACTAAGAACTGCTAGCTGTAATTGAGGGGAGTATCTTAATGACAAAAGTTAACTGTAAGCCTCCCTCACACCAACTCTGTCTCTGAATAAGTTGTATAACTCTTCAGTGCTTTTAAGCAATTCTCAGAATATCAGTTATAGACAGCTTGATCTGTCTTAATAAATTGATATTTTCACACCAGAAAATTATCTAAATGGCTAAAATTACAGTTCTAGATCTCTACCACTCTGCCAAAAAAAGGTTAAAAACATGTATGCACAATCTCCTCTTAAGTCTTTAAGACCATAACTGACGTTCAGTCACTAATATCTTAAATCTATTATGGTGCATCTCTGCCTTACTTTTCCATCAGCAAGGAGGTTATTGACATCTCCCATGTGCAGAACACTATAGTGTATTCTCTGTAGTGAGCATGTGTGGGAGAAATGGATGGCAGGGTTCTTCTGGCCTTCAAGATTTTAAAGTCTCATTGAAGAGATAATATGCAATGTGCGAATGATCTTCAAACAACATGTAGTAGTAACCAGGCAGAGTGTAGGAGATCAATTAGTAGTTGAACATATTTACATAGTCCAGATTTGAATAGAACTCAGTTTTTGAGATTAAATTACTAACATTTCACAGTACTTCTCTCCCTGTTCAGCTCTAACAGCAGTTCCCTGTATAAAAGAGGGAAAAGGCAGTTCAGCAAAACTAATCAACAAGTAAAAAAAGTCAGACAGTATATGTAGTGTTCAACATTAGAAGTATCAAATTTGGCTTGTAAAACTGACAGAGCCAGATTAAGATATAATTGACAAATGTTTAATAATAAATAAAACAATACCACAGATTATTAATTTGTGATTTTCTAAGTCAGTATGTGCCCACAGGGATCCATTTCTATTTGAATTTGGTATCACTGTTTCATAGCCATAATTTGCCAATTCTTTAAAGAAGTAGGACTTATTTCATATCTCTTCTTCGGGGCTAAATGCAAGCATCAGATTTTCATGATGTTCAGTTTCAATTGTAATTTTAAAAGAGATAAGCGTCAGTTCAGTAATAAAGTTGGAAACTATACTGCAAACCACTCAAGGAATATATGAAAGGAGAGGAAGTGGAAGCAAAGAGATTTTCCCCCGGAGAATTAAACTGAGATATAGGACAATAGCTTTATGGGATGTTAGGGTCTAAAAAAGTTTTTTCTGTCTTTTTTTTTTTTTAAAGGATTAGGGCATCTTTAAGGGCTGTAGGGACAGCACCAGTAGATAGTGAGAGGTTAGAGATAAGAGAGGGAATAAGTAAGGGTAAAATCTGATGGAGGAATGGAAGGGAGAGGAGATAGATTGTGGATACCTGTAGAGGGGTTGGTTTTTACAAGTAGTTGAGCCACCTCATTACTAGAGAATGGAGGGGATGATATCAAGCAGTTTTTAGATTAAGATCATTTTTTTAAAATAGAGAAATAGAGGAAGTTAAGGAGTCCAGTAATAGTACCCTTAAATATGAATGAATTAAAGAATCCAATAAAGCAAGCAAATTGCCAAATGAGTAAGAAAACAAAACCCAATAATATTCTGTATACAAGAAAGAGATCTAAAAAATAAACACATACAGAATGGAATTAGAACATAATGTGGTATGCATACACTAGATGATTCCAAAAAAGGAGGATTAAAATCATAACATCAAAGAATTTAGACTCTGGAGAGTCAAAATGTTTGAGTTTTGTGTAGTTCTGTCTTGACCTTTCCTGGTCAGCAAACTAAGAAAATATAATGAATTTCTTGGTTACCTGTTAACATCCCTTACCCCCAAGGAAGCAATCTAATTATTTGTTAATCTGTGAGCAGATGATATTTCACACAAAATTGCCGTGTACAGAATTGAGGGGGGGAAATTTATAAATTAGTATATGCCCCTGCTGAATGTTTACTTTTAGATCCCCATGGAAAATGGAAATATCTTAAAGACTGGCTCCCCATAGTTACCACATCATTCACATGACTCTAGGAATTTAGATGATTCAGTATGTGCAGACTGGTCTGATGTTTTACTGAAGTTTATAAAAGTCCAGTCAGTGACAATTGCCAATTGAAAATTGTATGAGCCATAAATCAGTCTTCTGCTGAGATTTCTTTACCCCTCTGAGCCAGAATTTTTTGTTTTGTTTTATTTTATTTGTTTTTGTTAGCATATAGCACAGAAAACAAATTATGTGTTACCCTAAAGCTTATATGTTAGTTATGTTGCTTGCCTTGATGCTACTATGTTACATTTTTTGGCATTTTAAAGCAAAAGACATGTCTGTTTTTTTTGTTTTTTTGTTTGTTTGTTTGTTTGTTTTTAGGCAATTGGGGTTAAAGTGACTTGCCGAGAGTCACATAGCTAGTAAATGTCAAGTGTTTGGTTTGAAGGCAGATTTGAACTCAGATCCTCCTGACTTCAGGGCCAGTGCTTCTATCCACTGTGCCACCTAGCTGCCTCTAACATGTCTGTTTTCTTGTGATGAATGCTCATGTCCTCCTTTTTGTTTAATATTTGAATCTTTGTTGGATATTTGATATAATATGGGTTGTGTTTGTTTTCAACATCTGTTGTTCATTTCTCACCTGAAAATACAAGTTGTTTTGATATAACAATCGTTTCTATGACAACCAGTGAACTCTGGGGAAACCAAAGTCCTATTTTCATGTGACTCTTTGGTAACAAGATTGGTGGAGAAATATAGGAAATTCAGTAAGTCATTACTTAAACTGGTGAGGAGATTTCACATTATACAGGTCAGGAATTCTATTACTTATTCTCTAACATATTTTTTAATATACATATTTTCAGTTTCGATGCACAGCCTTAAGACTTCCATCTTAAAAACAATGCCTAGTTTTCAGGCACTGCAGATTTTTAAAAAGAGTACATCTTACTCAGGCACAGTAGGGCATAACTAGAAGTCAGAACTATAGATCTGAATCATCTATCTGTCTATCTGTCTATCTATCTGTTCTGTCTATCTCCCTTATAGGAATCTTTCTGACTGTTATTGGCAAGATTGGTCTTTGTTACCACCAGACACACTTTGGACTTGCTGGGTGCTCATTGCTCTTTTGAGTCAAGTGCCCTAATTCTTTCCTGTCTGCTGAACCAGGTCTTAGCCGTCTCAAATCTTCTGCTATTAATCTTTCCCTGATCTGTTCAGCTCGGAATTCCCATTTGGATTTCTATCCCAAATATCAATAGGTTGAAAGTAAATAATTAAAGGTAGAGACGAAAATAAGCAGTTTCTTTATTTGGGGGTTTTTGGTTACAGAAGCATAATAATTGTATTCTAATCCCTTTTTAAAAATTCGGTTTATTTCTACCTCTGCATATGATTTATTACATTGAAACTACTTTATCCTGATTTAGATGGAAATTTTTTTCCGACCCTCTGAAAGGAGAATCTGTGGAATCAGTGCTAGTTCCCTTGACCTTTCATTACCCCCAGCAGATGGTACTATTTCATTTTTCCCTTTGCTAAATGAAGGATCCTATTCATCCCATTCATTGACCAGGGCACTTTAAGAGCTCTGCCCTTTTCCATCTTAATAAGGATTCTCATAGTCCCTTCTTGATTAACATTTACCATACCTTTAGTTACCTTTTCAGATGTCAAAAATACGAATGGCAGCCTCTGGATGTTAGATGTAGCCAAAAAATTCATTTTAGATTTTTAGTTTGCTGACAAGGAAAATACAAGAGAAAACTACAGAAAATTGAGGTATTTTGACCCTCTGCAGTGATCTTTATTAAATTAGTAAGCCCCTATGATGGAATTTAGTTAAATCATGGGACATTGAAAATTATATTCTTTGCATTTCTACTAGCCATGGAATTACTTCCTGTAGCATTTCCTACCATTTTGATATAAATGCCTCTTTCAACTCAGTCATACTCTTTTCTAATAACCTTCCATTCTGCCTCATATTTGATATAGAACCAGAATTATAATCACAGTCCTGGTGCTAGAAGGGACCTTAGAATCCATCTGAGGGAACTCCCTGCCGTGTGGATGAACGCCTTCCAGTTGCTGCTTGAGTACGTCCCATGACAGAATTCACTACCTTACAAGAGAGATTGTTACATTTTCAGACAATTACTTGATAAACCACTTAGCCCAAATCTACCTCCCTAGAACTTCCCCTTTGTTAAGGTTCTGTACTCTTTGCCACTTAGAAAAAGTCTAATCCCTTTTCTATATATAACAGCCCTTCAAATGGTGGAAGACAGTTGTTAGAGCCTCCTAAACTCAGTTCTTCCATAGTTTTGAAACCCTTCTTCCACCTGGATATACTCTATTCCAGTTTGTCAGTGTCATTCCTAAAATGGGACTCTTTTCCAATTGCCATCAGATTTGTTTGGAATACAACTAACTTCCTTCTGTTATTCCTCCTTCAAGCTCAGTGATCTATGGTTTACTTAATCCTTTCCTTCCTCTTTTGAAAATTGGATGATTTTGCCCAACTTAATTTATATAGTACCTCTCCTGTTTTCAGTAATTCCTCTGATATTACTGACTATAATTGATCAGATCTGCAGTGATTTGAACTCATACGGGAAAACTAGGTGTTCATTTATCTTGGATTTCATTTCTTTTTAAGTTTTTTTTTATCTAAAGATTATTCTTGAAGGAGAAAACATTACTTTATTAGGAGTTTAGTTCGGTTTTATATGATATATTATATGATTAGCCTGACTCCATTATCTCATTCCCAATATCTAAAATTAGCAAAAAAAGGATTGTTCAGATACATTCTTCAAAATGTTTCCACTTTTTTTCCAGCACCTAGGATGGCCCCTCAACTCTCACTTGCACGCCTTCTGATGTGATGTGATATAGTAACTCTGCTGGCTTGATAAAAGGAAGATAGTTTTCACTAGACTTGGAGTCAAGATGACTTGAGTTCAAATCTATTCTCATATACTTAACTAGTTAACTGTGTGACTCTGGGCAAGTCACTAAGCCTGTTTGCCTCAGTGTCCTCATCTGTAAAATGGAGATAACACCTATCTCCCCAGGTTTGTTGTAAGGATCAAATGGGATAATATAAAGCACTTAATCACAGTTACTGGCACATAGTAAGCACTGTATACATGTTAGCCAATATCATCTGTTGAAATCTCTACATTTTTGTCTACAAAAATGTTTTCACTTTCACTAAGACAACAGAAATACATTTGCATCTTGTCTTATCCAGTGGATTTATTTAATTTTGTGTGTTAGGAGTAGTACCAGGTAAGAGATACACAATGCCATCATCTGAGAATAAAGACATTTATTCTATTCTGGTTCTAGCTCTGATTCTGTTAGTAAACCACTTGTGTGATATTGGTCACATCATTTCACCTCTCTAGACTTCAGCTGTTAATTTTGGGCATTTTGGTATTATCAGATTTAGAGTTTGAAGGGGACTTTTGAAATCAACTAATTGAAGGGTTCACAAACTCATGGTGTTTTTAAAATGTTTTAATAACTATTTTAATAGACATGGTTTCCTTTGTGAGCCTGTGTATTTTATGCATTTAAAAATAATATTCTGAGAAAAAGGGCCTTATAGGCTTAGTCTCCCTTATTCTATAAGCAGCTGAATTTTATAATTTTATAAATTTTATAAGAAACTGAAGCTCATGGGTTAAAAGACTTATGCAGGGCCACATACCCAGCTAATAAGTAGTAGAGCTAGGATTTGAGCCCAGGTCCCAATTTTCTTCCCCACTACTTCCCCTCACCATGCTGTTTCATTTTCCTTAACTGTTAGATGATAAGAAAGATTTAGAGTATAGATATATTAAACCATGTTACTGTAAGGGACAATAGTGAGATCCGCACCAAACCCCTACGTAGCTATACAGATTATGAAGGCTGTTATCAATAAGAGAAAATAACTTACCCACAATTGCATTTAATTACTAGTAAAACAGAACTAGAATCATATTCTCTGAAATTCATTCCACTACATCCTGCCTTTTGAATTCTATTTTGCTATGCCATTCAGACGTTCCTGCTCTAAAACTGTTTTCCTTAGCTCCTCAATTTAGGGAATCTCCATCTCCTGTAAGTCAATCTTACAAAAAAAGAAATTTCCAAATTTGAGAACCCATTGTTCATTTTGCTACCTACCCAACAGTTCCCACTTGGGGCAGCATAAAAAATTTCCCCAGACTTAAGAAACTCTTTAGTTTTTCTGTACTCACAAATTAGCAGTTATTTATCAAACTTACTTTCCCCATTATCTCAATGAATATTATGTACATTTTAAAAAATCTTTGATAAGTAACCCCAATTTTATTTTCCAAGATATAAACTAAAAACTGTAAGGTCAATCTCAACTTAGTATTTGAAACAAAGCAGGAACAGCTAATTAAGAGAAAATTAGTGGAAGAAACATTAACTTTTGGACTGATAAGTCCCCTAATATCCTCCTAACATCCCTTCTGACTCTGTATTTGTGACTGTGTATGTATGCCTGCTATAATTTGGAACTTGGTCGGGGTATATAAATAATTGAGGGTGGAAGTGGGGATTAAAATAGATCTCCTGTAGTTTTAGTTAAATCACTTCTACTTTATTCAATTAGTATCAGATTCAATTCAACAGTCTTTCAATTTATTAAGTCTTTTTTATTTATAAGGTATACTGGGAATACACATATAAATACAAAATAGTCCCTGCCCTATAAGAACATACCTTCTAATGCATGGGTTCTTAAGGTAGGGATATTGGACTTTAAAAACAAAATTTTTAAAACTATATTCTCATTGAAAAAAAAACCATTCTTTGGCAATTCTGTGTATTTTATTTTATGCATTTAAAAACATTAGTCAGAGAAGGACTGCAGTGACTTGACTGGATTGCCAAAGGTGTCTGTAACACAAAAAAGGGTTAAGAACCAGGCTTCTGGTAGATCAAGGGTTATTGTTTATAAGGTTGTCTCCAGTGTGGTGTCACTTTATAAGACCATGGGATTTAAAACTAAAGGGGCCCATACATGTCATCTTTTAAACCTTCTTATTTTAAAGTTGAGGAAACTAAGACTCATTGTGGTTAAATGACCTGCCCCAAATAACTCAACAAGTAAGTACCTTAGCCAGTAGTCAAAAACTGTGGTCCTTTGACTACAAACCTTGTGTTCTTTCTGTCGTATTTTACTATCTTCCCCAATTGTTCTTTTGTCTACTAAAATCAGATTAAGACAGTGAGATTTTAGAATAAAAAATCTCTGAGTTCAAATTTTGACTCTGCCACTTAAACTATATGACCTTGGGCAAGTCATTTAATCTCTGGGCCTCACTTTATTCTTTAATGTACTCCAAACACCAGTTGATGCCAAGATTAACAACAATAACAAGCCCTTTTGTTATTATCTGAAATGCTCTGCTCCTTGTCCCCTTTTTCCCTTTGCTAGAATTTGGCTAGGACAAAACATCAAAATATTTTAGGTCCGTAAGGAATAAACTTTATGAAAGCTGCATATGCACTTTTCAGTTGATTTTAAACATTTATTTCTAACATTCCATATTCTCCTTTCTTACGAGTCTTAATGAAGGTTAAGAGTAAATATTAAATCAAAAGAACTCCATTGTAAGTTGGATTTAATTGCTCGGTGCAGAAACCAGAAAGATAATCTAGCTTCATACCTTTGTTGTTCTTTTTAGAAGTCTGAATGCTGTCATGTAACCTCCTCTCTCCTCTTCCCCTGCTTTGCCTTCTCTATCCTCTTTTAAAGTAAGCTTCAAAATTAAGGTCCAAGGGTCACACTAATGAAGAAAAGCATACTAATTAAATAATATAAGATAACTCTTCTTCGAGGTTAAAAAAATAAAGCCTCTCATTTTAAAATTTTTGTACCAGGCTGAAGTTTTGGTTTTGCCAAAATGGGTGTTTGGGAGTGGGTATTGTTTCTCTTTATTTCTCCACAGACTTACCTTTTTAGATGTGTAGGGCAGAGTGCCCTTGTTAAAGAACCTGCTATTTCATGAGTTATTGTCAGTGAAGGATAGAATTTAGTTTTGACCAAGCCATTTCCAACTTGTTACTTTTGGACTAGCAGTACGCTCTGAATTAAAGCTCCACTTTATTATTAGCATGATTACAGGAGGAGATTGAAGTAGAACATCATTATATGGTGTAATTTTCTCTTAAACTTAAGCAGAAACAAAAAAATCACCTCCATATTTGATGTGAATTAATGATTTTCCTTTACTGTTTTTAAGCCAGTCACATACCTAAGAAGTGTCAGAGCTATGTTTTTTAACTCAGTTTTCCATTTAGTCCAGTGCTCTTTTCAGTATAAAATTTATGTAATGTAATTATGTGTGTGTATGTATGTATAGACACTTTTATAATATAACACATATATTTACTGACCTTCCAATTTATTTAACTTCTTGTATCCTTTGACTTAACTCTTTCACTCCAACTTAGCTGTACAAACTATATCTCATCATTACCCACATTACCCAGTTACCCTACTTCCTTAATTAGAAACTGACATTTCTCTATTTGCAGAAACTTCTCTTTCCTTATACCTTAGCACTATGGAGATTGTCAGTTCTTTCCTCAGTACTTTCTCAGACACTTTCTCATTATCTCCAGCCTGACTTCACTTTCTTACCTTCCCAATAGCATAATATTGTTAATGTTTCAGTGCCACACAGTCTCCTGCTTACAAATCCTTGTGCCCCTTTGTCTTTTTGCAAACCTCAGCCCTAGATTATTCTCACCTTCTGCCTCCTCTGTTCTTACTCATGTGCTCCAGAGAATTACCAAGGCAAGTCACATAACTTCACTGATTGGTCGCATTATGAAGTCATGTTACCCAACTTTAGCTGCAGCAAGCTAGTCATTTTATTCTCACCTAATGTATTTCTTAATCTCACCGAAACTTTGCCAAACTTGCTTTCCCCTCCTCAGGTTGTTCCATTGCTCCTACCACTACACTTGAGGACCTTGCCTCTTGTTTTACTGAGTAAATGGAAGCTAGTCCATGATGTAGGTCACTTTGGCTTTATCGAAGAATCTTAACATCATCCTCAATTTTTTCCTCCTTTCCCCCACATTTTGACACAAAGATTTGGCTTTTATCAAGTCCAAGTTCTCTACATCGCCTTCAGTCTTCTCTAACTTTGCACCCCCCCAGTCTCCGTACCTTTCTCTCAAAATTTGCTGTCTCTTTCCTCTGTAATCTCTCCTATCTTCTGTAGTGCAGTGAATAGAGTGCTAGGCCTGGAGTTAGGAAAATTTGAGTTCAGATCTGGCCTCAGACACTTACTAGCTATGTCATCTTAACCCTGTTTGCCTCGGTTTGCTCATCTGTAAAATGAACTAGAGAAGGAAGTGGCAAACCACTCCAGTATCTTTGCCAAGAAAATCCCAAATGGGATCACGAAGTGTTGGACTGAACAACAAAATATACAAAATAAGGGAGATGAGCATGGTGAACTAGAGAGTCTAACATAAGTTAAATGTAAACTCCTGCCTGTTGTTACTGAAATGAGATGCAATCCATAAAAGAAATATGGCTCATAAGGAAACAGGTGAAAAGGATAGGGGTGCATGCTAGCATATATTAAGAAGAAATGTTAGAACCAGAGGTCAGAATCTTTAGTAGGAGAAAACTTGGATGAGGCAGAAATGGAAGCAATGTTGTCCACGTTCATTCCAGTTGGATCGGAAGATAAAATAGATGAGGTCAGGAATCAGGTCACGATGCTGGTCTTGAACCATATTTTTGTAGCATGGTTTCCCAGCTATATGACCTCCATTCTAGCCGTCGTTTTCCTTAACCAATGGGAATTTGGACTCTGTCCCTTGAGCGCTGATGTGTGTTCTTTTTACCTTATTTCACTACAACCAGGCCATTTCCTAGCTGTATCTAAATCATTCCTCTACACTTATACATACCCACTACCCCTTTACTCCTTGAAGGCAGTGACTGTCTTGCTTTCTTGTATTTATATCCTTCATCATAAATGAGTTAATGCCATATTAAGTTCATTTCATTCTTAATAGGGTAATGACACTGATAATCTAGCAGAATGTTACAAATTGTTATGCTAGTAGCTACCATTTATGTAGCATTGTAATCCTTGCAAAGCACTTTGCAGATTATGTTACAAAAAGTATCTCATTTGATTGTCAAAACAACCCGAGGAGGTAGCTGCTGTTTATTGGTCCCATTTTACAGATGAGGAAACTTGGCAGATGAAGTTAAATTAAGACTTGCCCAGGGTATACAGCTAGTAAGTGTCTAAAACCACTTTTGAACTCATGTCTTCCTGACACTATGTGAAGTTCTCTTATCTACTGCACCACCTAGCTGCTTCTGTGAAAATAGAAAAGGCAGTATTTATATAGAAATAATTTGTTTCGATTTTAGCAACACATTTTTATAGTTTTTTATGCCATTCATATACAAAATTTATTGGCTAGATAATAGTATAGTTGGATGAATTTGGAGGTGGTTGAGTGGCCAACCACAAAGTAATGATTAATGTTTCAGCTTGTGCCTCTGGGATCTGAACTTCACTCTGCTGTTTTTTTGTTTTTTTTTTTAAATCAGTGACTTTATAAGACATAGATGCTGGGCTTATTATATCTGCAAATGACTGCACTCTGGGAAGGATAATTAACTTTGGCTATCAAGAGTTTCCAAAAAGATCTTGGCAGCCTAGAATGTTAGAACAAATCTAATAAGATGAAATTAAATAGGTATAAATGTAAAGTCTTACACTTGGGTTCATATACATATGATGAATATATGTACATAGACTGTTCATCTGACTTTAGGGGATTATAAACTCAGGACAATGTGCTTCATGCTAAGGCAGCCATGAAAACTAATGCAATCTAAAATTACCTCGAAATACCTAGTCCAGAACTAGTGAGATATTGGTCCTACTGTACTTTTTCCTTATCATACCACATGTAACATAATTGTATTCAGTTCCAGGCATCACAGTTTAGGAAGGAGCATCTGTAAGCTGGGAGAGTGTATTTGAGGACAGCTTGGATGGATGAAATCTTGAAATCATTTGAGAATAAATTGAGGGAACTTGGGATGTATAGCTTCGAGACAAGAAGACTTGGTAGTGGGGTGGAATATACTGATTGAGTGGTATGAAGCTGCCTTTTAAGTTCTATTATGTAGATGAGGGACTAGTTCAGATTTCTGCTGGATATTGAGATATTGAAAACACTTTTAATGGCAAATTTAAAACAGAGAAATGGGCTACTTTACTATATGATGAAATTGGAAAAAAAGCTTATTGCTTTTAGAGTTCTATTATGGAAAATGCTTAATAGTATAACATCATTGGCTGAAAATTGAAATGACTTTAGCATGTCTCTATTATGAAAAACTATCTCAGTGGGACTGTGTACTGGGGGAACTACAGGTAGTAGAGGTCAGAACATGTGCAACCTTCTGTGAATAAGTATTAAGGTTTCTAATTGCAGAATCTTGCATTATGATCATTGGATTGGATCCAGACGATGCAGTCTGGCTGATGACATGAATACTATTCTCACCAGCTGCCTAAAGCAGTCAGATGGAAAAGTAATCCTATTTGTGCTTCCCTACTGACACAGATTGCACAATTAAAGTGGGGAAGATCTGCTAAGAATATGAATTAGCTGTTTGTTTTTGTGCTCCTGCTTGGTTGAACTCTGAGGGTGGAATGGTTCAGGATAATTGGCATTATAAGCATTTGAACAAGCATGTTGACTATGTAACAATGTCATTGAGGAATTACTAGCTTGTAATCCTATAGCCAGGGGATCTTAACCTTTCCTGTAGGGAGAAACCTACACACACGCAAAACATACACACACTTATATATGTATATGTATGTATATATATGGTAGTAGAGTGTAGTGGAAAGTGCCATTAAACTTGGACTCAGTGGACTTGGAGTTCAGATATTATCTGCTTTGCTTACTAAGGTCTGTGCTTTATTTGTTTCCTCATCTGCAAAATGGGGCCAGTAAGGCCCATATTACAGGGTTGTCAAACCTCAGGTTGGAGGTACAGGATTGTGTAGGAGTCCTATTCCAGTCTAACAAGTTAAGTCTTTATGACCATATCAGTATGTTCTATCATAACTGGTTTTCTTTAAGCTTTATTTGTCCCAAAATATTTTATAAGGTGTAATCTTAGTGCTTCATATTAAATGAAGTAAACCAAGTAGGTACTTTATTATGCAAAAATTTAGTTTCTCTGAATATAATATGCAAGAACTAAACTCTTCTTCATTTTGGAAACTTTAAAGTTCCCAAAGAATGGATAACTTTTTTAAGTTATATTGTACAATTGTAAAATATATTCTTGGTTACTGTTGCTAGAATAGGACCCAGACCCTGTAATCTTGACTTCCTCTCTTTTTCCATTATGATAATTTGGCCTGCCATAATTAAAATAGATATGTGGTGCAGGGAAGCTAGGTGGCATGGTAGATAAGAATGCTGGGCCTGGAGTCAGGAAGACTCATCTTCCTCAGTTAAAATCTGGACTCTGATACTTACTAGCTGTGTGATCCTAGGCCAGTTACTTAACCTGTTTTGTCTTAGTTCCCTCATCTATAAAATGAGCTAGAGAAGGAAATGGCGAACCACTCCAGTATCTTTGCCAAGAAAACCCCAAATGGGGTCACAAAGAGTTTGACATGACTGAAATGACTGAACAACAACAAAGTACAATAGCTAATATTTATGTAGTGTTTTGGGGTTTTGAAAGAACTTTCCTCACAACTGAAGTGAGGTAGATAAATCTAGTACAAGTGTTATTTGTTTTTGTTTTGTAATTCTTTATCTGTCTAACTCTTCATGACTTATCCAAGATCACATAGCTAGTAAGTATCTGAGGCCAAGTATCATTATCCTTATTTTAAGAGTAAGACAATGCGACTTAACAAGGTCACATAGCCAATTTGTATAGAATTGAGACTCGAATTTCAAAGGGCTCTTTTCTCTTACAATTCCATTTATTGTCTTGCTTCTTGTTCTGTTTACTGGAGGAAAGAACAGAATTAAATGTGGTGCTTACATCCGGTCTTAAAATTGTTAGATATCCACTGCTTTCATTAATGGCCAAGAGGCCATGATAGACATCATTTTGTATAAGCTAAATGGTTTTGTAAATACATGACATGGTTGGAAGTTGATTCCATTAACTGCCAGAATGAAAGGAACTTGTTAGATTCTTTCATGATTAGAATTTTGACAGTTAATATCTATCTCTTTGATATTTTAACATGAACTGTGTGTGTACAGGTTAAGTTTCAACCTAAAAGTATTATTCAAACTTCTCATTTCATGTAACATTGTTTTATTAGTATTTACCATCTCTAAGGGATTAAAGTGTCTGTATAGAAAAATGCAGCTAGATGGCTCAGTGGAAAGTGTTCCTTCCCTCCAGTAGATGGTGTTTGAGCTTATTCTTTATTTCTTCTTTATTATTATTTTATTAATTTGTTATATATATTTTATTATATATGTAACAGTAGATATTGCCATCCCATTTGAACAACAAAAATAAAACATTTATCAAATATGCATAATCCAGCAAAATAAATTCCTACACTAATCATATTCAAAAACATGTCTCATTCTGCATTTTAAGTCTCTCTCTCTGGCTGGAGAGAGGTAGCATACTTCATCTTCAGTCCTCAAGCACATAATCTTTGCAATGATCAGAGT
>NW_020948951.1:11170453-11204179 GCF_900497805.2 Vombatus ursinus | reverse complement strand
CTTCATCTTCAGTCCTCAAGCACATAATCTTTGCAATGATCAGAGTTCTAAAGTCTTTCAAAATTGTTTTTCTTTTCTCTTTTAGATTAAATTTTATCTTCAAATGAAGATATGCCTTTTCTCCCTCCCATTTCCCCTTCTCCTTTCCCCACTAGTTGATAAAACAAGAAAAACAAAACCTGTTCAACATGTTTAGTAAACAAACAAATTCCCATAGTAATGTCCAAAAATGTTTCTCTGTCTGCACTCTGAACTCTCAGAATCATTAGTCCTCAGGAGTGGTGTTTAGTCAGTGTATTGATTAGATTTGTCAAGTCTTTGAAAGTTCGAACTTATTTTTTGAAGAAATGGCAAGAAGTGAAGGTGAGGATAAGTATTCAAAGGAACAGATGGGAGATGTAGCATCTAATGTTATGAAGAGTAAGTAGATTGTACGAATGTTGAGCAATGTGTAAATAATTGGAAAGATAGGAAGGGATTCAGGCTGTGAAGAGCTACTGGAGTTTAATGAGTGAGGATGATGTGGTCAGGCAAAATCACTTTATTGTGTGGAAGATGGATTGAGATGAGAAAAGAAGAGACCAATTAGAAGGCTGTTGCAGTAGTCCCGGTGAAAGGTGTTGGAGTATTTGAACTAGGATGGTGACTGTATTAGTGAAGAGAAGGGGACATAGACAAGAGATTTGGAGATAGAAATGGACATGATTTGAAATGTGGGATGAGTGAGGACTTGAGGGTGACGCTGAGGTATTCTTAACCTGGATGACTGTAAGGATGGTCATGCTCTTTAACAGTGTAGGGAAGTTCAGACTAGAAGGATTTGTTTGGGATTAAAGACAATAAGTACTTTTCTACAAACAAAATCAGTGTGACCAAGATAAGAAGGAAAAGTGTCAACGGGAGAAAAATTGCATCATATACCTCTGAGAGCCTAATATACGAGATATATCAATTTTGAAGTAGAATAGGGCTAAGTTGATAGACTAGTCATGACATGTACTTGGTATTCTTGGAATGTTAAGGGAATGTTCCTGAAGAACATTCCTGTCATGTGGAGTGGATCCTTTAGGGCAGACTTGTAAGTTTACTTATAAATGATGCAAAAGTCATATACAGAATGGACAGACATGAATGAGTTATGATCTGAAAACTTGGAGAGAATACTCATATTAATGAGGTTACAGCCATTTGAGCATAAAAGATGACCTCTTAAGGTTTCAGGTTATTCATTGGGCAGTGCCCGAGCTGGGCTTCTTTACAGAGTGAGTCAGTCCTTTGGTGTGAGTGAGTCATAGTAATCACATGCCCTTACAGTAAGGAACTGCATAAAAGTAATTTGAAACAAGAGTTGTTTCTCTGTTTGGAAAGATAGAATTCCTTTGTTTTCTTATCTTTTTTAAAATTTAATTTAATTTTTATTTTTCAGTTCCAAATTCTCTCCCTTTTTCCCTCCCCTCCCCCTACTTGTCAAGAAGGTAAAAAATAAGATACTCATAAAAGTCATGCATAACATATTTCTATATTAGCCATGTGACCAAAAACAAAACAAAACAGTTTCATTCTGCACTCAGAATTCATAAGTTCTCTCTGGAAGTAGATAACATTTTGATCGTGAATTCTTTAGAATTGTCATGGATCATGGTATTGATCAGAGTAGCTAAGTCTTTTACAGTTGTGTCATTACAATATCGCTGTTACCTTGTACTATGTTCTCCTAGTTTTTGCTTAGCTCAGTTTGCATCAGGTATTGGGGAAGGAGGTAAGCAGAGGGATGATTTTAATTTCAGAGAAATAAGCCTTTATGGTTTTCTAGTGCACTATTCTCTGAGTCAATGAGTGGCCTCTTTTGATCACACTCCTATTAGCAAAAAATATTTGACCATGCAGCCTCAGTATGTATATATTTATTTATAAATTATATACCTGACAGCTCATAACTATCTATATTATAAAATACTGCAGTAGAAATTAATAAGCATGAGAAAAATAAAATACTGTTCGATCTTAAAATTAATAAGTAGTCACTGGAGTTTGTTGAATAATAGGTTAATGGCAGACCTATGGTTTACAAAAATCAAAGGCAACTAAATGTGTTGGACAGAAAAAAGGCTTTTGGAATGGTTCAGGTAACAAACAAGTGATGAGGTTTAAAACCATATTGGAGCCTGTGTGAATAGAAAGAAGGGTGCAGATATGAGAGTGATAGTTGAGTTAGAAATGACAAGATTTGGCAAATGATTGGATATGTATGGTGAAGAAGTGTAGTGGCAAACAACACTGAGATGGTGAATCTGGGTGCATGTAAGGATGGTGATACCCTCAATAGCTGTCAAGAAAAAATTGAAAATGAAATGGGTTTGGGTACAAGATTTGTTTCTACTACAACATATGCAGTAGAATAGTGTCAATGTTGGATTTAAAATCCAAGAGACCTTGGTTTGAATTGGGCTTCAGACATTTATAAGCTGTATTACTCTGATTAAGTTGCTTAACTCGTATGACCCTCTTTCCTCATCTGTAAAATGAGGGCTTTGGACTGGTCAACCTCTAAGAACCCTTTTGCCTCTAAATCTATGGTTCTCTGATCCATCCATGCCTTCTCTTCCTTTGTGACTTACTTTGGGTTACCCTAAATGAAAAAGGAGACAGATGAACTCTTAACTTACTAGTCAGTCATTGCTCTATAGTAGAATAAGCAGCTTACCCTCCACCTTCCATTAAGTGATGAGAGAAGGAAATTTATTTTCCCAGTGGCACCTACATTTTTGCTGTTGTAGATCCCCAGGTTACAACTTCCCTGGTGTACTATTAGCCAGACTCAGGAGTTGGAAATAACACACAGCTTAAGGAAGGGATGGTTATATGGGACTGTTTAGGATATGGTTATGTTGAAGACAAGTCTTACAACTGAGCTATTTCAGGGAAGGTGGAATTTCACCCATCTTACCCCACACTAAGATTGGTTGATCATATAATAACAGACCCAGCACCTAATTTTGGAGACTATTTCTGTAACTCATGCCGCCTGTCATTCCACTTAACACCTAGTTCACACAGTCCCAATAAACATTGCTTTGATATTTTAAGGATCTGTTCTTGCTGTGGATACTCCCTCTTCATTCACATAAACATTTCAATCTTGACTGACAAATAAGAGTGTGTTTTAGCCTTGTTTCTGTAAATTAAGGATCTGGAAATGAAAGAGTATGCATACTGTATGACTTCCTTCTACAGATGTTTGAATGCCTACTGTATTCTGTTACCTATTATTGCTCTCTCCTGATTTTCCTTGCTATCTTACTGTTCCTTTGCTAGAGCCACTCAGACTAACCCTAGTTCTCTACCCCCAAGGCTTTAGCCTGTGCCCTATTCTCTTCTTCCGCTATACCACAGATCAGCCATCTAACCTACTGCCTGTTTTTGTACAGCCCACAAAATCCAAAAATATTATATCATGACATGTGAAAGCTATATGAAATACAAATTTCAGTGCCCATTAATAAAGTTTTATTCAAATACAGCCACACTCTTTCATTCACATATTTCCATGGCTGCTATCATATACTGTAATGGCAGAATAGATGACTGAATGTTACACTGATATCTCTTCACACTACTGCTTGGTATACTATAGATTGCAATGATACAGTTATAACTTGACAGTGTTAAATGAATTGCCATTCTCCAACATTTGATTTTTTTTTTTATTAGCAGTGCATACCCATCATGTCAAAATAGAAGATGGGTACCATTTTTTATTACTACTTTTTTAACTCAGGGCTAAGATCAAAAATTTTCTAATGGAGAAGAACCATCCCACTATTATCAAACATGAATGCCTTTGGAAATCAGCTTTTGCTGCATTTAAAATTACAATGCAAAATAGTTCTTATGTAAAACTTATGTTATGATAAACTTAATTCCATGGCAACTAACATTTGAATTACAATATAAATGCTTTATACAGTTACTGTACCATCAGAAGTTAAAACAAGAAGTCAGGTCTTCATTCCCACATAAATTTAAAGGAATATCCTTTTCAACTCAAACTACAGTTACAGCAGTACTTTTTGGACCATGATGCAAGTGCAAAAGAAGTTTCCATATTTCAAAATACATTTAACTGTGTAATTGAGGAAATTTCATCTAACCTTCCGCCTATGTTTACTTTCAGTTTTGATGATAGGAAATGCCAATTTTGAACTCCAGTTATGCAAAATATACCCCCCAAAAAAGAATTCCATTCTCATTAGTAGACCTCTATTATTAAAAATTTGTGGGAATTTGTTTTCTCTCATTATTCCAACCTAATACCCTTGCTTTTTGCCTCTTGACCCACAAAGCCTAAAATATTGACTGTTTGCCTGTTAACGGAAAAAGTTTGCTGACCCCCTCTTTATATCTTTCTTTCCCTTGGTGATTTTATCAGCTCTGATAGACTTCATTGTCATCTATCTTTATGGAAATGATTCTCAGAACCATTTATCCAGCCCTAACCTCTCTCCTGACCTTTGTCCTGTATCTCTTCCTACCTAGTGGACATCTCAATCAGGATGTCTCTTAGATATCTTAAACTCATCATGTTGAAAATTGAACATTTCCCCTCAAACCCTCCCCTCTTTGGAATTTTTCTGTTACTGTCAAGGGTACCACCATCATTCCAGTCGCACAGACTGCCATCCTCAATCCTTACTCTTACCAGACATAGATGATTAGTGATAAAGTCACTCTTTTTTCCTCATAGCATCTTTTGTATGTCTTCTAAGACTGCCATCAACTCTGTAGAACCTCATCACCTCAATTCTAGGCTATTGTTGGTCTCCCAGCCTCAAGTCTTTCTAGACCATCCTCCACTTAGCTATCAAATTGATCTTCCTAAAATAAAATCTAATCATATCGCCAATCCCTGTTCTCCCTGTAAGTAAACTCCCTACCACTTCCAGAATCAAATACAAAAGCTGGTTTGGCTTTTAAAGTCCTTCATAATCTTGCCACTTCCTCCTTTTTCCAGCCTTCTTCCACCTTTCTCTGTGTATATACTCTATGATCCAGTGACACTAGCCTCTTTGAGATTTCATATTACACTCCTTTCTCTCCCTAGTGAGCATTTCTACTGGGCTTATGCCTAGAATTCTCTCCTATCTCATCTTTGCCTCCTGGCTTTTCTGGCTTCTTAAAACCCCAGCTAAAATCCCACCTAATACAAGAAGCCTTTACCAATCCCCCCCAATTCCTGTAGCTGTTCTCTGTGATTATCTCCAATTGATCCTGAATATTTTGTTTGTGCATAGTTGTTTGCATGTCTTCTCCCTATCAGAGTGTAAACTTGATCAGGTCTCTCTTTTGCACATTGCATAGTGCCTGGCAAATATTATATGTGCTTAATAAATGCTTATTAACGAACTGATTCATATCCAGGAAACTCTGGAAGATTCTACCAACCTGAAAATTTTCCTATGCCAGATGATGACTTATTAAATGTTTGTTAGGATTAACCTAACTAAAATTAGAGGATCATAATCAGGAAGCATTTGTTAAGTACCTCTTATGTGCCAGACATTGTGTTAAGGTATAGGGATACAAAAAAAACTTAAAAATGATAGCCTCTGCCTCTCAAGGAGCTTATAATCTAATGGGGAAGGCAAGGTGCTGACAAGTGTATATAGGATGTGACAATTAACAGAGGGAAGGCACTAGAATTGAGAGGGGTTTAGAAAGGCTTCCTGTAAAAGATAAGGTTTAGTTCAGACTTATAGTAAGCCAGGGAAGTCAGCAGGTAGAGTGGAGGAGGGAGATCATTCCAGGCATAGGATATAGCCAGAGAAAATGCACAAAGAGATAGAGTGTCTTGTTTGTGGAACAGCCAGTGTCACTGGGTTGAAGAGTACCTGATGGTGAAGTAAGGTATAAGAAGACTGGAAAAAGGTATGTGTAAGGGAAGTGGGGTCTAGATTATGAAGGGATTTGAATGCCAAACAGAGGATTTGTATTTACCCCTGGAGGCAACAGGTTGCCACTGGAGTTTATTGAGGGTGATTGGGGGTTAGGAGTTGAAGTAGGGGTAGGGTGTGTGTGACATGGTTGGATCTATGTTTTGGGAAAATCACGTTGGTGGCTGAATGGAGGAATGATTGGATTCGGGAGAGACTTGAGGCAGACTCCACCAGCAGGCTAATGCAGTAGTTCTGGTGTGAGATGATTAGAGCCCTGCATTAGAGTAATGGCATTCACGGTCAGAGGAGAGAAGGGGCCATATGCAAGAGGTCAAGTCGACAGGCAGATCCTCTGCTTGTGTTTTGTAAAATTTTTAGCATAAATAAATGTTGCACATTGTTAAAGATATTTTCCTGATTTATTGATAGATCATTCAGTTTTCAACTTTTAAATGTTATTTATTTTTAACATTCTTTAAAAGAAAATTTTTTTTGAGTTACAAATTCTCTCCCTCTCCCTCCAGTCTTTCCCTCACCCAATGAGAAGGCAAAGAGTATAACATCAATTATACATGTAAAATCATGCAAAACATTTCAATATATGGCTAATATAGCCATGTTGCAAAAAAAAAGGTCAGAAAAACATAATGAAAAAAAGATTGCACTTCACTTTGCACTCAGAGTTCATCATTTGTCTCTCTGGAGGTAGATAACATTTTTATCATGAGTCTTTTGGAATTGTCTTGGAGTACTGAAGTCTTCCAGTTGGTCATTGTTAAAATATTATTCTTACTGTGTATAATATGTGGTTTTGAATGCTTTTGCTTTAATATGTTTGAATTAGTTGTATTCCTAATGTTGACCCATCCTTGCATCCCTGATAAAAATCAATTTGATTATAGTGAATTATTTTTGGAATAAATTTCTATAGTCTTTTAGTTAAATTTGTTTCTATTAGTGATTTTACTTTGTAGTTCTTTTTCTTTGCTTTATCTCCTTTAAATATTGAAACTATATTCAGCCCCATAAAGCAGTTTGGTAAGGTGTTTTTCTTCTAAATTTTTTAGAATAGTTTGTGGAACATATATTCACTTGAGTTGTGATCTTGAAGGAAGCTAAGGATTCTTTGACTTGTAAGAAAGGAAAGAGAACATTTCAGGGGGATCCCTTCCCCCTCCCCGCTTTTTTTTTTTTAGCCGAAGTATATTGGCAGGAGATGAAACACTCTGTACTAGGAGTAGCTTGTAATAAGGCACTTTTGCCTTAAAGGGAGAATGTGGAAATGGGAGTAATTTGTAATTGGACTGAAATGGGATAGATGGCAGCCAAATTGTAAAGGCCATTCTATGCCAGGCTGATGTATTTGTATTCTGTCCCAGAAGCAGTAGGCACAAGAGGAACCTTTCAAGGTTCTTTAAATAGGATAATGACATGGTGATGCATATGTTTTCGGAATTTGGCACCTGGTTTGATACGGAGAAATGAGAGCGGAGTCAAGAATGACCTCAAAGTTTTGAATCTTGGTGACTAGAGGATTGTTGTGTCCTTAGCAGAAATAGAGAGATTTATTGTACAGTAAGTTTGGGGCCCAATATAGCTGTTTAAAGCATGTTTAATTCCTGATACCATGGAACATCCTGGAAATTATCAGAGCCTGGATTCACACTCCTGACTCATTTTTTCACTACTCCAGAGTGCCCTGACTAATAACAACTCAAATTGGGGTGTTTGTGTATATATCTCATAATATAACTTTACAAAGTACTTTCTTAACAATAACCCTTTCAGTCATAGTAGTTGAACAGTATTTACCTGCTAAAAGGAGAAATTTGTTAATTATTGCTTTTGGGGAGATTCACAACCCCTACTCCACTCTTGACTTGCAAGCTCACTCCACCTCTTCCCAGAGGTCATGAACTAGGCTCCTTAGTACCCTACTCCTGGAGGAAATTTACACCATTGGGATTAGTAGGGAGTACCCAACTACAGTTTTTCCAGGTGATGGAGAACTACTGGACCTTAACATCTGCCTTGCAGTTGAACCTCACTTTATGTGTTGTCTCATCTATCTCTGAGCAGAGAGATAGCCTGTTGGAGATAAAAGGAGGATACTTGCGGTCTCAGTGATGAGATCTGATTTTATATTATGATTACTACCATATATCAGAATTGTTACCTTGAATGAGTTACAACCTTGCTGAGATTCTATTTACTAATCTGTAAAATGAGAATAATGCTATCTCCTATGGCATCTCATGGGTATATTTGTGAGGTTCAAATGAGCAAATATATAAGAAATCACTATACAAGTATACATATATGTTATTTTGCCTCTGAATACCTGCTCATTTGATATTTATTTTTACTGTTCTTTTTTATAGAAAACTACCTTACCTTTCCTACAAATTGTTTATGTTCCAGGAGGCCAAGAACTTCTTGGTCATCTTTGTATTCCTCAAAAATTACTTTCGTGGAAAGGTGTTCAGTAAATATTCATTTTAAATAATAGAATATGGTTAATTGAATCCTTTTAACTTTATCACTAATGATATATAACTCATTATATTATAGTTCTTTTCTAAAGGATAATTAAAATCTCAGAAGGATTATTGAAAGAATATAGTAAAATCTAAAAAAAGGTTGCATAATGCTCCTTAATCCTAAATGGATTTGAAGCAAAAAATATGGAATTGAGTATGACATTTCTGTTTTGAAAGAGCAAAAGAGAAGCAGATAATAGTAATAGTGGTATGAGGCTTTGATTTGACTTCACACAACTATAAAGACTAGAAGCATGAATATACGGCCCAAAGAGTCAAGTAAAATCAGTAATAAGTGTTGATGACTTTCACAGGGCTCTTTATTCTCTGGTACCCGTCCCCTTACTGACTTAGTACATTTTCTTAATATATAGCCCCGCCCCCCCTTTTTTTCCTCCAAATTTTTTGCTTAGAGAAATAATCAGAATTCTAAGAAACCTGTGAATGAGACTATTCTGTGAATGACACATTTATAATTAGATTGTTAATGTCAACATTTCCACCATTCATACAAATTATAATTAAACAACACCTCATCCTGTGTGATTCTCATTCTTGTGCTTCCCTCAATCCTCCATGAAAGATCTGCCAATATACTGGAGGATTTATTCTTCTTATTCATTTGTATGTGTTTTATTTGTTTATTTTTAGTTTTCGACATTCACTTCCATAAGCTTTTGAGTTTTAAATTTTCTTTCCTCACCCCAAGACGGCGTGTAATCTGATGTAGGCTCTACTTTTACATTCAGATTAATCATATTTTCACATTAGTCATGATGTATAAAAGAATTAAAACTAATGGGAGAAACTCTGAGAAAGAAGAAATAAAACAACAAAAGAAAAGGAGAGCAAATAGTACGCTTCCATCTGCCTCCAGACTTCATGGTTCTTTTTCTGGATGTGGATAGCATTTTCCATCTTGAGTCTTTTAGAGTTGTCTTAGATCCTTGCATTGCTGAGAAAAGCTAAGTCTATCAAAGTCATCACACATTGTGGCTGTTACCGTGTACAGTGTTCTCCTGGTTCTGCTCATTTCACTCAGCATCAGACCATACAAGTCTTTCCAGGTTTTTCTGATGTCCACTTGCTCATCATTACTTATAGCACAATAGTATTCCATTACATTCATATCCTACAACTTGTTCAGCCATTCTCCAATTGATGGGCATCCCCTCAATTTCCAATTCTTTGCCACTGCAGAAAGAGCTACTATAAATATTTTTGTACATGTGGGTCCTTTTCCCATTTCTATAATCTCTTTGGGATATAGCCCTAGAAGTGCTATTGCTGGGTCAAAGGGTATGCACAATTTTATAGCCTTTTGGGTATAGTTCCAAATTGCTCTCCAGAATGGTTGAATCAGTTCACAACTCCACCAGCAATGCATTCGTGTTCTAGTTTTCCCACATCTTCTCCAACATTTCTCATTTTCCTGTTTTGCCATGTTAGTCAATCTGATAGGTGTGATGTGGTACCTCAAAGTTGTTTTGATTTGCATTACTCTAATCAATAATGGTTTAGAGCATTTTTTTCAGATGACTATAGATAGCTTTAATTTCTTCCTCTGAAAACTGCCAGTTCATATCCTTTGACCATTTATCAATTGGGGGATGACTTGTATTCTTATGAATTTGATTCAGTTCTCTACATATTTTAGAAATGAGGCCTTTATCAGAGACAGTGTTTGTAAAAATTCTTCCTCAGTTTTCTGTTTCCCTCCTAATCTGGGTTGCATTGGCTTTGTGCAAAAACTTATCAATTTAATGTAATCAAAATTATCCATTTTGCATATCCTAATGTTCTCTATTTCTTGTTTGATCATAAATTCTTCCATTCTCCATAGATCTGACAGATAAACTATTCCTTTTCTCCCAGTTTGCTTATAGTATCAGCCTTCATGTCTCAATTATGTACCCATTTTGACTTTATTTTGTTATATTTTTCTTATTCTTTTAGTATTTGTTGTATGCCACTGCAGCATTTTTTATCTGTCATCACATTGGCTGTATTTAAAAATATACATCTTACTTTGTACCTCAAGTCCATTTTTTCTATATCAGAGGGGAGGTAGGATGTTTCTTTATCAGTCCTCTGGAATTGGTGGTTGGTTATTGCACTAAACTCCTTTCAGTTTTCTTTTTTTAAAATGTTACTTTATAAATTGTTATCTGGGTTCTACTCACATCACTGTTAGTTCATATAACTCCTCCCAAGTTTTTCTGAAATGGTCTTTATCATAATTTCTTAGTGCTCAATATCATTGTTATCTGTTACATTTACATACTCTAATTTGTGTAGCCATTCTCTAATCATTTGGGTACCCTTTTAGCCTCCAGTTTTTGACAGTAAGAAAAAGAGCCACTGGTAAAAAAAAAAAATTTTTTTTATATGTTTGAAATCTTTCCTCTTTTTTTGATCCTTTTATTGTATAAGAGGTCTAGTGGTGGTCAAGGCTTAGCTTCTGAAGCTATGATCAGTTATTTCATTCATCAGAGTTCTAAAGTCATTTAGAACTTTGTTCATTTTCCTTTGTTACTGTGAATATTACATGACTTGTTCTCCATGTTCTGTTTACTTCTCTATGACTCAGTTCATACAAGTCCTCTAGATGTTCTCTGAGTTCTTCATAGTTGCCATTTTTATGACACAATACACACATTTACACTTATGTACTACCGTTTGCTCAGCCATTGTATAGGCTGTGAAATCACATATCATCTTTCCCTATAAAGCATAGCACACATGTAATTCAGCCCGTTCCCATAGCCATTTCTTACTCTTAAGTTCGTTGCCCATCTTCAGTAAGTGTTTGGCACTGTCACAAAAGAAATCCTTGAACATTTCAGTCTTTTCTAAGCTACATTTATTAGTTAAATATGTTGGAACTGGACCATAAACTAATTACCCTAGAGAATTGCCTGGAAAAGTCCTATAGATTTTAGGGTTGTTCAGTCTGTATGATAAAATTATTGCTTAATGTAGATGGACCTCCTTCTAAGGTCTCTTCTGACTCAAGTTAAATTTTAATTAGTAGAGTCTTCTACATGCTGTTTACAGGTGGTAATAAGTCTTCTTTTCTTTTACAGAGTTCCTAGTGAAGAATGCAATGGGATCAATAGCATGTCTGTGGAGAGTGGCCCTGGGACAAGACTGAGAAATTTACCAGTAATGGGGGATGGACTAGAAACTACACAAATGTCTACAACGCAGGCCCAGGCCCAACCCCAGCAAGGCAGCACTGCAGGCAGTAATCCCCCACCCCCAGAGACTTCCAACCCTAACAAACCCAAGAGACAAACCAACCAACTGCAATATCTGCTCAAAGTGGTGCTTAAGACGTTATGGAAACATCAGTTTGCATGGCCTTTCCAACAGCCTGTGGATGCTGTCAAGCTGAACCTCCCTGTAAGTACCCTGCCCTGAACACTTTCAGCTTGCCACATTTTGGCAAGTTAAAACAGCTAGAATGGTTATTCTATATTTATTTCTCTGACCTTTCTCAGAGAAACAATTGATATTTTCTGAGAGTTTAAACATTTGTCCATTCTGTTCATCTGAGTGGTTTAAGAGTGGCTTTCATGATGCTATGTCATTCAACAAACATTTGTCTGACATTGTTACAGGCATTGGAAATATGAAACAGAAACTTAAATTCTGTACTTATGAGGCACCTACATTCTAATGGGAGAATCAAAAAGTATATGTATTTACAGAGCAAAATACCAAATAATGGTCAGTTAGGTTTGGAAGGGAATATACTAGCAGTTGATTGTAGGAGTTCTTATAAAAGCTGTCACTTGAGCTCTACCTTGGATGAAAAGAGGGATTCTGTGAAATACAGGTGAAGAAGGAGTTCATGCCTGGAATAGCTAACAGCCAGTGTAAATACACAGAGATGGGAGATTAAGTGTGTGAGGAACAGTGAGAAGGCCAGTTGGCTGCATTACAGGGTACAAGATCTATGCTCAGTGAGCCTAGAAGGATGGTTGAGGCAGGGATATGAAGAGCATTAACAGATAAACCAAAGAGTTTATAGTTTATTCTAGAAGCAATAGAGGAGCTTCTACATTTGATTGAGTAAGAGGATAACATGATCACAACTCTGCTCAATAAAAGTCACTTTTGCGGCAATATGTAGAGTGGTAAAAGACAGGGAGAACAATTAGGAGGCTGTTGTAGTAATCTAGGCAAAAGGTGATTAGAATATGAACTAAAGTGGTGACTATCTAAGTTGAGAGAAGGGGATGGATGTGAGAAGATGTTGGTAGAAACAGCTAGATTTATCAACTAATTTAGATGTATGATGTGAAGGTGGGTGAGAAGACAAAGATGATTCCATGCTTATGAATCTGGGATATTGGAAGGATGGTATTGCGTTGCCTTTGACAGAAAATAGGGAGCTTTTGAAAAGGGGAGGCTTTACGGGGAAAATTAACGAGTTCCATTTTGGACATGTTATGTTTGCTTTGTCTTTTGGACACATCTGTCCTGAAATGTCCAATAGACAATTGTTAGTCCAGGACTGACATTCTTGAGGAGAGACTTGAGCTGGGTATATAGGTCTCTGACTCATCTCTGTAATGATAACAGTTAAATGGGAACTCATGAGTATGTTGCAAGAGAGAGAATGGAAGAGTAAGAGACAAGGGCTTAGGAAAGAATTTCGGCAATTATCCACAATTAGGGATATGTATATGAGCTAAAAAAGAGATGGAGAAGGAGCAGACAGAGAAGAATAAGGGAAACATTGTTTCATTTATACCTGGAGAGGAGATAGTGGTCATACCTAAGAGGAGATGTGTTCAGCAGTACCAAATGCAACAAATAGGTTGAAAAGGGTGAGGCCTGAGAAAGGACAGATTTTGCCGTTCAGTACATCATTGGTAATTTTAGAAAGAGCAGTTAGTTGCAATTGAGTGTTCAGCTCAGAAACCAAATTTCGGAGGTAAGGAATGAGAGGAGGGAGTTGGAAGCAGCAGCTATAGATAGCTTTTTCTACGAGTAAGAAAGAGAGGAGAGATGTAATATAATATTTTGAGGATACTAGGGTCTAATGAAGGTTTTTAAGGATAGAGAAGACTTGGATGTATTGGAAAGGCAGTAGGGAAAGAACTAGGAGATAGGAAAGGGGTAGATTAAGGTTCCAATCTCTTGGAGACAATGTTATCGGTAGCACTGAGGCGTGAGATGAAAATAGAAAAACAGAAGAAATGAGACACAGTGCCTTGTTAGAATTATCAATAATCTTTTTTATGTTTTCCTTTGACTATTGCTTTGATTTAAATTTTGTGATTTCCTGAGAATTCTTATGATTTTATTACATTTGCCTCATTTACATCCATGCAAGTGTTTCCTGGCAGGGACAAGTAGAAGCAAAAGAAAAAAGCCCAGGAAAGCTTTTCTTTTAGGATTAGGTCACGGGTGTTTTTCCTTCCTGGTTGTTGTGTGATGTGTTTTTTTAGGATATAGATAAGCAAGATCATAAGAACCTGCGTTCTGTAAGCAACTCTTGAGGACCCAGAGAGAAGAGAACTTTTTTTTTAGTTGTATTGAAATCTTTTAGTTTAACATCACAGTCATTACTGAATACTTTTTCACTCTGCCTTTGACTGTGTCTTTCATCTTTTCTTTGAGGTCAGGGTCATTAATAGTAACAGTATTCAGTTATTTTCTTTCATGTTGTAGTAACTGCAAATGTAATTTTTCTGCTCTGCTTAATACTAATCTTAATATATTCCTCTGAGTGCTTCATTTATTTTTATAGCGTATTCCATCATTCATATACTACAATACGTTTTGCCATTCTCCAGTTAGTAAGCACCCACTTATTTATTTCACAAAGTGTGCTTATAGACACATGCACAGACCCAGAGATAGATAGATACACACACACACACACACACACACACACACACACACACACAAATAACTTCTTGTATTGGACATCTTAAAGTATATAACCAGCAGTAAGATTTCTTAATTAAAGGTTATGAAGAGTTTAATCACTTTTTTTTGCCTAATAACCTATTTTATGGAATGGTTTGACTGATATCAATGTATAACACCATAAAGTCTGTTAAGAGTATATCTGTCGTCTTAGCCTGAGAGCCATTTGTATTGAAAAGGAAAAGCTAAAATAATCAGATGGTAAAAAGGAGAAAGGAGAAAATCAATGGGAATTACTAACGTGGGGGCAAACCTCAAGTAAGAGATATTGACACTGTGTGAAAGACTTTGGGAAAAAAATCTAGTGGGACAAAAGTTGTGAGTGTATTTTTAACCCCCTCATGGGTAAGAGGGTGTTTCCCCCCTCCATATAGGAATTTGTCTGTGGTACCAGATGTTTCTTTATTCACTTTCATATTGCTGGTCTATTATTTCTTTAAGCCCTTTGCATAACAGTTTTCCCTATAAAAGATGTCTCTTTTAACTATGGGTTCCATAAGCAGTTCTGTGATAGTCTTCCTGCTGTTTATTATTTCCAACTTTCCTTTACATATCTTGTTTATACATGGTTGTTTGTATGTTATCTCCTTCATTACATTATGAATAGAATGTACAGCATATTTTTGCCTTTCTTTTTGTCCCTAATATTTAGCTCAGTTCCTGGTACACAGTAGGCACTTACTGACTTGTCTACTATTAGACAGATATCCCAGATAGGTCAGAGATGAGGAAAAAGAACTATGTGTACAAGAATATCACAGCAGCTCTTTTTGTTAACCTGAATAACTGGAAACAGAATAGGTGCCTTTCGATTGGTAGATGACTGAACAAATTGTGGTATATTAATACCCTGGAATTCTAGTGCCATGAGAAATGAGGAATGTGACAGATTCAAAGAAATATGGAAAGATTTATATCAACTGATAGGAGTGAATTGACTGGAACAGGAGATGATTGTTCCATGATGACCAGAGTTAATACAGAGTTAATAACCAGAGTTAATAATAATATAGAGGGAAAATGCTAAAAGGTCTCATGACTTAAAGCAGCAGAGATCTAGTGTGACTTCAGCAAATCTGATGATGAAGCATGCCATCTACCTTGACAAATTCAAGTGTGGACACAAGTGAGGTGCAGAACCAGACCACTATCATAAATATTCAAATATATTGGTTCATTTTTTTCTTTTATACAGAACAAATATCTTATGAGAGATGGTTTCTATTTGGAAGGTGGATTTTTAGGCAGTGATAGATATGAGGGAAAATCATCAATAAAGCATTTTAAAAGTTTCACAATGGGGAAGGTGGTGCAGAAAGGGTTAAAAATAGAGTAAATTTCTTACTATCTGTATAAGCATAAATTTTTGGACTTGCACAGAGCAGGAAAAAATTCAAGTGAACTGACCACTTGTTCTTAGCTAAGATCAAATAAGATGACATTCTGCCTTTTTGTTTCAGCTCTTTCATTTTGTAAACAAGTGTCCTTTTTGCTATCTATTTAGTTTCACATTTTCCACATTTTTATGCTTTTTGTTGGTGATTTCACTGTCTAAAATGGCCCCTAAGAGTTCGTGCTGAAGTGCTATCTAGTGTTCCTAGAAATAAGAAAGCTGTGATATGCCTTATGGATAAAATACATGTGTTAGATAAGTTTCATTTAAGGGTGAGTTAGAGTGCTGTTGGCTGTGAGCTTAATGTTAATGAATCAACAGTATAGTACACCCCAAAAAAGAAAAAGGAAATCCATCAGTCTACATCTGAGGATATGTGTGCTAAAGTAAATACTGTGACCAGAGGCTTGCAGGAACCTTACCCTTTATTTCCCCTAGGAGTTCAGTATTCTTTCATTCAGTGTTCACAATGACTTCGGAATATAACTAATGATGATTATGAGAATTGGCTGTATGTACACTCCCCCCCGCCCCCCCCCCAAAACAAAACAAAACAAAACAAAACAACCAAAATCTTTATCTGATAAGAAGTTTGTAGTTCATTGTATATTCCCCTTCCTTGTTATTCATGTCCAGAGATGTTTGTAGTTATTGATGATTACATTTTAAAAGAAAAAAAATTAAAGGAAAATTAATGACTATATGCTTGAATTTGCACTTGAATTAAGCACTTGAATTTATCAAGGTAGATGGCATGCTTCATCATCAGATTTGCTGAAGTCACACTAGATCTCTGCTACTTTAAGTCATGAGACCTTTTAGTTGTTTCCCTCTATATTAACTCTGGTCATCATGGAAGAGTCATCTCCTGTTCTAGTCAATTCACTCCTATCAATTGATATAAATCTTTCCATATTTCTATGATAGCACTAAGGACTGGGACCTTCTGGAAAAGGTATCACTTCAGAACTTTGAAAGAAACAAGGAATTTTAAAATGAGGGGGGAAATTCCAAACATGAGAGAGTGTATGGCATGGGGAGAGGGGATGGAGAATTGTAGATGAGGAATAGCAAAAAAGGTCAGTTTGGCTAGACTGTAGGAAGAGAAGTAATATAAAGATTGAAAAGGTAGGTTGGGGCTTTCAGCGCCAAACAGGAGCTTATGTTTGGATCTAGAGATAATAGGAAAGTGTTGGAATTTTTTGTGGGGGGTTTTTTTTGAGGGGGAAGGAGCCTCACAAAATTGCTTTTGACTGCTGTACAGAGGATAAATTGGAGAGAGAAAAGATTTAAGACAATACTGTGAAGAAGCTCTTACCATAGTCCAGTTGAGAGATGATGAGGCTTGAAGTAGGATGCTGGCTCTATGACTAGCGAAGAGAATAGATGGTGAGGAGGGGAGGGGAATAGAGGTAGAATATGACAAGATTTAGCAATCAGTTGAAGATATGTGGTGAGGAGGAATAAAGAGTTAAGGATAACATGAAGGATGTGAATCTAGGGCAATTGGAAGATGGTGGACCTCTACCAAAATAGCAGATTTTGGAAGATGGATTTATGTTGGTAGAAAGATAAAGATTTTGGTGTGGTGGGTTTTTTTTGATATGTTGAATTTGAGATGCATGGAGATATCAAGGTTTAACTATCCAGTTCAGGGAACAGAGATGAAGACACAAGCAATTATCAAGTGCTTATTTTGTGCCAGGCACTAGGCTAAATATAAATATTCTGTCCTTGACTAACTTCCCCTGTAGAAGTATTGAATTTTAGACCATTAGATCCTATTTGTACTCTTTTCTATGATATCCCAAAATCTAGGGTACATGTCAGATTACTTATCACAAATTCTAAGATGGAATTATCAGTTATTCTGTCCCCAAGGTTCCCATTATTTCCTTCCTAGCAACGACGTCATTGTTGGTCAGAATCTGATCTAAGATAATAGTTCTCCTTCCTTCGTTTTTTGAAGGATTAAATTATCATTACGGCAAAGTAAGAAATAGTATCTACTTTGCTTTTGGCATGGAGTTCCAGCAGATGTCTTGATAATTGAAATACCCTGTCACAACTGTAACATGCCTCCATGCCAGTTTTGTAATCTGTTTCCTGAACTCCTTTTTCTTTTTTCTGTCTGGGTGGCCTTTAGAATGCTCTAACAGTAACATTTGTTTCTGCATCCATTAATCTTCACCCCAGTGTCTTTTCTCATGCTTCCCTACTCTTGTTTCTGGATTTACTGAAATGAACCCTTTAGTATATAGTGCTATTCGTGATTCCCCTCCCCCTTCCCACCTCCATTCTTGCCCCCCCTTTCCTATCCAGTTCATTTGAAATTTGGTGTGTCCTTTGAAAGCCAAATTCATTCCTGAGTCTCATCCCATCAAATTTTAGCAGTGAAATTAAATTCAGCTCTTTGCAGTATGCTTTATTTCACCTTGTTTGTTATAGCTGTGTACAGTATAAGACTATGGATTTTATTTCCACTTTTTTTCTTCTTTATTTCTTACATGTCAGTTCACCTTTTTCCTCCTTTTCAGTCTAAAGTCCTTTTAATTAGATTTGTAAGGCTTTTCAGTAAGGTGGACTGTTCTTCCACACCACAAATCCTATCTTTCCAATGTTTTAAACCTTGGTCCAGAAATCCAAATCCAATTTTCAGATACTGTCTTAAACATTTCTTCACTTACCATCATCCTGTTATTGAAACTATAGCTATTATGGAACAGCAATGATCTACATAACAATTCTGAATTCTGACTTTTAATTCACATCTTCTTTGGGTGGTGGGGGTGGGGCGGGAGGAGACCAAAACTTACTATTTTAACATTGCTATCTATACTTTATACATGGGTGTTTACTTTTATGTCCAACTCTTTGCTACCACAGAAAGTACTGCTAATTACAAATGTTTTGCAGAATAGTTGTACCAGTTCACAATTTTACTAAAATGCCTGTCTTTCCATATCCCCTCTCAGCACCAACTGTTTGTATTTTTGTTATCCTTGCCAATTAGATAAGTATGAGGTGAAACCTTAGGATTATTTTGATTTGCATTTCTCTTATTGTTAGTGATTTTTGGAGCGTTCTGTCACATGGCTGTTACTAGATTGTGCTACTTTTGCTGATTATTCATATCCTTTGATCACTTCTATTGGGGGAATGTCTTTTGATTTTATATTTCTGTTTATTGTCTATGTATATCTTCAATGCCAGACCACTTTAATCAAAGTCCACCAGAGGGTTAAGTATGGGTAGAAAGAAAAACCAGTTTTCATATTAATAAAATTAGGGAACTGAACTTGTTGATCTCTAAACCATGTTTGAGTACCTTCCTGAAGCACTCAAATTCTCTCAGCAAGTAAAAGTGGCAAAGCTTCCAGGGGTGGGGAACCTGTGGCCTTTTGACTGAGTCCAAGTTTTGCAGAACAAATCCTTTTATTGAGGGGATTTGTTCTGTGAAGTTTGGATTCAGTTAAAGTACAGTACTTGAGGACCTAGAGGGCCTCATGTGGCCTCCAGACCGCAGATTCCCCACCCCGTGTGAGCCTTAGACAGAACTCAGTTTTTCTAATTCCTTGTCTTCAGTATTCTGTGGCCATTCCTTCTGTTAGTCTCTGCCAGATTCTAGAAAGCATTCTAAGTAAATTAGTCTAGAACTCTAGTACTTCATGTGTTCAAAGGTAGAAGAGTACTGACATTAGACACATTCTCTAGCTTCCCTTTTCTTACCAAATTAGAAATAAAGCCTTTAAATAAAGACTTTAATAAAAGAAATAAAGACTTTAATAATTGTCTATTTTTTTTATTACCTATTTTTATTACCTATCCAGCCTTTCCTATTGCTACCCAACAGGTAGAATAAGCTTTAATCAAGCAGAGTTTCTCACTGTCCTACAAATACTTGCTCCTTGCATCTCCTTACTTGAAATCCTTGTCCCTTTTATCTCCACATCTCTCTCTCTCTGTAACCACACTCTCTCTGTGGTCTTTTTTTTTTTTTTTTTTTTGAATTCGTACTTTCATAAAAAAATGACTTCAACTTTCTACCACTTCTCTAGTCTCTAATAATAAGTATAGTCAAGCAAACAAATTAACACATTGGTCATTGATATCTGAGAAGGGCAGCTAGGTGGTACAGTGGATAGAGTGACCTTGGTGTCAGGAAGACCTGAATTCAAATCCAGCCTTAGATACTTACTAGCTGTGACCCTGGGCAATTCACTTAACCCTGTTTGCCTCAGTTTACTCATCTGTAAAATGATCTAGAGAAGGAAATGACAAACTAAGTCCAATATCATTTCCAAGAAAACCCCAAATGAGTTCTTGAAGAGTCAGATACAACTGAAGGACAACATGTCTGACAATGAGATTATAACTGTATGTGCCATTCCTCTTCTGAGAAGAGGACTCTTATAAGTCCTTTCAGCTATTCCTGAATTCCTATAGCTCTCAAGTCTGTACTATACATTTTAACTAATTCTATACTGTTTTACAGTCCCCACTCTCATTTTGTAACCTTATCTAAAATATAAGCACAGAACCATTCATAATTTTTATATCTCTTATTGCCTAGTAGGAAATTCAGTAACTAGTTGTTGATTGTGCCACTAGAAAAATTTAGGCAGAGATTTCCTTGTTCATGACAGATAATTTCTCCTTGACTTGTAAATAAGGTACAACCTAGTCACTTATCAAGCTTTTTTCAAAAAATATCTGCTATATGCCAGGTGCAGTGCCAGTTTCTGGGCATAAAATGTCGTGAACAAAATAGTACCTGCCCTCTGCCAGGGAAAACATTCACACATATATAAGAGAAAACATGTACACACACATATGTACAAATTAATGCAAAATAATAAAAATAATTACTTGGTAACATAATAGCCACTTTTAAGGTTGACAGTGCACTTCATGTATATTATTTCATAGCCTCAGTAGAAACCTGTGAGTGTCTTATATTCATTTTATAGATAAGGAAACTAAAGTTGAAGTGACCTATACATAGTTACACACAAAGCTAACAAATACTGGAGATGAAATTCAAACTTAGGCTTCTCTTTGAGTTCAGGAGCCATGCTCTCTTCACTCTACTTGACTGCTGATTTGGAGTGGTGTATGTGTTTTCCTCCAGAGACATGGGTAATCATGAAATATCTTTAGGATTAACTTAACAAAATGATTGTGGAAAGCTGGCATTACATAATGCCATTATTTTCAAAGTATAGTCAGTAAAGATCTAAAATACCTGCAAGTGACCTGTATGTTGGTCAGAAAAACAGGGTTATCATCTGTGTATTCTCCATTCTTGAATGTGCTGAAATGTACTGAAAATTAAACATTTAAAAATTATCCCCACAATTTCTCCCATCCAAGCTATTTCTTCCTCCCCTCTTTTCCCTAGGGACTTGAGCATAGGCCACTCACAATGGCCATCTATAGACTAGGAAGTATAACCAAAGAAATCTGTACTTTATGTTGCATTGACATTTAGACCTCTTTTTATTCATCAGGATTATTATAAAATTATTAAAACACCTATGGACATGGGAACAATCAAGAAGCGCCTGGAGAATAACTACTACTGGAACGCTCACGAATGTATCCAGGACTTTAACACGATGTTTACAAATTGTTACATCTACAATAAGGTAGGATCTCTATGGCTATTTTCTGACGGGGGATCTCTGGGTTCATTGTTACTTCATTTCATCCTGTAGACAGGTTTGTTCCTTGGGTTTCTTTGTGGGTTCATTTTATTAAATCAGGAGACAAGATTACTAAGATCTCACTGGTGATTTTTCAAATAGTCCTCCTTAGGACAATAGGCAGAAAGATATTTAGTATTTAAAATGCATTTTAATGTGACTTCTTTGGTTTTGGGAATCCTCAAGGGTAAGGTTTTATTTGATGATTTGGTGATGTTTTAATTACAGTCTATTTATGTTCTCATGCCCTTTTAATTCTGATTTTGCCTCATGCCCTTACTGTTAGGCTGATGCTAAGAATAATATTGGTAAAACTTTGAAATGATAGAATCTAAGATTTAGAGCTGGAAGGAAACTTAGAGATTCCCTAGTTCAAGTTCTTCATTTAACAAGTTAATAAAATAAGGCTCAGAAAAGTGAAGTGACTTGCCCAAGGTCACACAGGCTTGTAAATAGCAAGGAGAGGATTGGAACCTAGACCCTCTCTCTCCCTATCTAGTGTTCTTGGCAATTCATTTCATTCAGATAATGTAATATATCAAGAATTGCTTTTTAACATGTTTTCTTCCTAATGACTGCCTTAACAGAAAAGAGCACAAGCTGAGAAAGCAGGTTTAGTGGAGCAGGATTTCTAGCACTCTGTGAGATGAATTTTTCCTACAGATTCCTACAGTTCCTGCAGAATTGACAATTTTTTAATAATTTACTTCATTCAGTGTAGTCTGTCTATAAAGCAGGAACCTCAGTTCCTTGCTGCCAGAGAAATGAACTTGTCCATATAAATTTCATTTCACTGCAGGGTTTAGTGGGGAAAACTCCTGCACTCTGCTTTTGGTAGTCTCCCTTCCAAGAAGAGATGGGGAGGTGCGTTTGTTTGATCTACTATATTTGACAATGGTCACTACTGAAAATCTTTCTCTACACTGGTAAATAGTTCCCTCCCCCCTCCCCCTCGGTTATTATTTTAAAACTTTGTGAGAAGAGTCATAAAGTAAGCGCCTCTTAGCTTTTTCAGAACTACTTGTACAGACCTGAAGTCATGTGATTGCAAAAGAATCACCAGATTGAGAACCATAGACTTTTGTATCTGTGCAAAGATAGTAAATGTATATCAAGAAACATTACTATTTTGCACTTACTGCTGAAGCTAAAATAGATGTTAAAGCTCATCTAGTCCAATCCCTTTTTATACAGATGAGGAACCTGAGGCTTCTAAAAAAGGAAGTAATTTTCCCAAGGTTCTACAGCTAGGAAGTGTTAAATGGCAGAACTTGAACCCAGATCTTGAAGCTCCAAGTTCATAGTTCACTTATACCAAGCTAGAAGCATCTTCTCATCTAGAACCACTCTTCAGAGTCACAGTTAAAGAAAAGGCACAAACATGAACTGCAATAATAGGCTGATGACCTTAGTAAGGACCCTAACCAGGAAAATTAAGAAAAGGAAAAGAGTCTTGTAACTTGGAGTTCCTATTTGAAAAATGTTATTGCACAATGTTTAGAAAAGGAGCAGTGTAGGGTGCTGGATCTTGGGGCTGTACACATTGGAGTGCTGGGTACGGAGCTGTCACTTGGTTTGCTATGGTGTGGACAGTGCTGCCTGACTCACTCACCATATGTGTCTCGTTAATCCAGCCAGGAGATGACATAGTCTTAATGGCAGAAGCTCTAGAGAAGCTCTTCTTGCAGAAAATCTCTGAATTGCCCCCAGAAGAAACTGAAATCGTAATAGTCCAGGCAAAAGGAAGAGGACGTGGGAGGAAAGAAGCAGGTAGAGTAACTGGTGCTGACCACCTCAGACACTCCCTTCTTTGCTCCAGGAGCAACCCCACATTACACATTTAACAGTCTTTCCAATAATGCCCCTTGTTCTATGTGGGAAACTGGAAAGTCTAGTGCTTTTGGCAACCTGTGACCCATTTCAGTCATAAAAATTTGAAAAATAGCCCATCTGTTTCCTCTTTATCTTCTTTATTTTTTTTTCTTTCTTTCTTTTTACTGTTATACTTTACACAGAATTAAATTAGAGGGTAGGAGGGATTCTTTGAGGGAGTTCTGAAGTATTATTATCAATGCCAAAAACTTGAAGGAAATTCATTACCCAAAAATAAATATATAATTGTTGCCCTTGAGATCTTCTGTTGTTTTAAACCAGTGGGACAGAGCAATGATTGTCGTGCTGTCATTGCACCTACAAATGTCGTTCACAGAATCTATTAGTGTTAAGTTAAAAGAGATTGACTAAATTTGTGGCACTTTCCACCATTAGCATTTAATCTACTTATCAATCCTTGGTTGGTATTATGCTGTTTTTGACAAAAGCAGACAGACTGATAGAATCTCCTAAAACCAGATAATGAGATGCAGATCAAAATAAGATTTGAACTCCCTCATTTTTTAGGCTTAGGTTTATGTTTATTTGTTTTAATTTGGAAATGTGAATGCACTTATATTTGTTAAGCTTGTTCACTATTTGCTTAGGTCCTCCATGTTGGCTTACCTCAAAACTCAAAAATTCACCTGAGGGAAATTTTAAGAGCATTTTAAATTGTTAGTTGCAGTTCTTGATTGTATGTGAAAGTTGTTTTTAAAATTGTTGCTTTTCTATATCTACTAGCAGCCTCAACCAATAAAAAATAACATTTTTGACATTTTAAATCCAAGGCAGATTGAAAAGTATTTTATTTAACAATCAGATGTTTTATCACTTTTAAATTCAACTCTGTTCCTTTTTCAAATATTTGGATGGAACTGCATTAGAATGAACTGTCTGGTAGAGGTGCAACTAGAACATCAAAAAGCAACTAACAGGAATGACAAAAACAGCATCTTTTGCATTCTTTGTTGACTTTTTATACATGTGTGCATACATTTGATTCTATACCCTACAATTCTAAAACTAGGGCAGGGAAGCATTCCATAAATTTCCCAGAGTTTTAGAATTGGCTTTCTCTCCCTAGAATAACTGGTGGAGAGGTTTGGGTTTTTTTTCCCCTCCATAACTTTCCCCAGATAAAGCTCTTAATTAAAACTTTTAGGGAAATAAAGGAGACAGCATTACCTTTAAAAGTTTTGAATGCAACAAACTTAATTAAGCAATTATTGTGTAGAAAGTACTGGAAATAACAAAAGACAAATGGCCCTTACCATCAAGGATCTTACTTCTGCCTACCAGGGAACACAAGTTTAAGTATAAATTGGCAAATAGACAAATCTGGTTAGTATTCTCTGGCTCCTAATTAAGTTTTAATAACGAAAACTATGCAATTAATTGCCAGAGGAAACTCCATTCTTAATAGGGTTCTTTTGTTGTAACTGTCAGACTAAGCTGAAATGAACTTTGAATTTACCCATACAGTTTACAGGAATACGGTTCTGCTAGGCAGAATTGGGAGTGTAAAACTCCCAGGCTTACCCAAGATCAGCATTGAAGAGGAACAGAAAACATTAAAGTATAGAAAAGCCTTGAAAAAGGGAAGGTTGTAAAAAACATCCTCAGTAAAATGAGCAACTACCTTCAATCACCAGTTTTTCTTTACTACTACCCCCTTAGAATATCTAATTTCCTTCAAAGTATAGCTCAGGTGTTACCACCTATATGATGCCTTTGCTGATCCACACAGCTGCTTGAACAGGTCTTCATCCCTCCCTCCAAACCCCTGCCTCACCACCACCCCCCAAAAAAAACCAACCTTGTATTTTTATTTGTGTGTGTGTGTGTTGTCTCCCCATTAGAATGTTAAGTCTTTGAAATCAAGAATTGTTTGATTTTGTCTTTATACTCTCTGTGACTAGCGCAGTGCCTAACATATAGTAAGCACTTAATAAATGGCTGTTGATTTCATTCCCAAAATATTCTTTCTGCCACAGATTTTAGAGAAGCACAGGGTTACAAAATTGTGACTTTAACTCTGCAGCAATTCCAGCAAAAGCTACTGACTCTTTTTCACTTGGGACCTTTTCCTCATACTACTTAATCAGGAGTGCTTTTCAAAGTGCCAACTTTATGTCAAAGTATGAAAGATATTTCTTTATATACAAACCAGACATTCTTGGGCATAATGTATGCTCTGCTCTTGAAGTCTAAACCTCATGAAAGGATAATTCTATGAAACAACCATAGGGAAGATTCTTAAGATCATTGGGAAGTGGTGAATGTCCTTGAAGATCAGTCACAGACTTGTTCAAGAACTTTTGTAAAATCATGTATGGTGCATTTTGCTGCTATTTTGATGAAAGCTAGAGATTTAAGGCTGCATTTCAGTGATTTTTGTATAGTAACATCTTGTTGAGTACTGCTTATGTTTAGTATATTGTTTGTTTATCTTTTTTTCCACATCTACAACCCAAAATTATCTGTCCTGTCAATTACATGTGACCATTCTTTTCTTTTATCTTTGACAGTGACATCAAAACCTGGAGCCTCAGTGGTACCAAACACAACTCAAGCATCAACCCCACCCCAAACACCGACCCCTCAGCAGAATCTTCCGCCTATACAGACGACTCATTCCTTTCCTGCTGTAACCCCTGATCTTATCATCCAAACTCCAGGAATGACAGTGGTGCCTGCCCAAACTCTTCAAACTCCAGCACCCCCACCTCCTCCCCCACCACCTCCACCACCCCAGGCTCCTCAGCCCATTCAGACACACCCACCCATCATTGCAACTGCCCCACAGCCTGTGAAGGTGAGTGTGACTTCAGTTACTGGAAAGTAAAATTAGGAAATTTAGAGATTGTGCTCTTACCATATCAGAGCCCCATCTTGAAGTTTACAATGACAAATTTAGTGTTCGCGCTATCAAAGTTTTATAATTCCAAAATTTTATAGGTGGTATCTAAATCTAGTAGAGAGACCTGGTCTGCTATAAATTCCAAAGAATTCATAAACTTTCGTTTTTTGAGAGTTGTACTTTTAAAAAACTTTCAAATGAAAGTTTATAAGATAGCTGAAATCAATGCTTTGTTTATAAGTTACTTAAGTATATTGGGGATTTAACTGATTTTATGCCCCATATACTAAGTCTCATATCTTAATATTGAAAGAACCATGCCCAGAGATGCAGCACGCCAAATAGTTCTATTGTCAAATGGCTAGGTACCCAGCTATCTAGACGTCTCTTTTATTAGTAAATTGCCATCTTTTCTCCTGTGACCCCTGTATTTTCCGTAGTTGTCAGGGTCTGGGTTCATGCATATCAAGGATATTTTATTATAGTAGAAAAGAGAAATGGAAAAGCATCTAGGAGGCAGAGGGGTTTTTAACTTAAGGATAAGATTAACTCAATTTCTAACGTTATCATTTGTGTACAGACAAAAAAGGGGGTGAAGAGGAAAGCAGATACTACCACACCTACCACCAATGACCCCATTCACGAATCACCTTCACTGCCCACGGAACCCAAATCTACAAAGCTGGGCCCCCGTCGGGAAAGTAGCCGCCCAGTAAAGCCTCCAAAGAAGGATGTCCCAGATTCCCAGCAGCATGCAGTAGAGAAGAGTAATAAAGTGTCAGAGCAATTAAAATATTGCACTGGCATCATCAAGGAGATGTTTGCCAAGAAACATGCAGCCTATGCTTGGCCTTTCTATAAACCTGTGGACGTGGAAGCCTTAGGCCTGCACGATTATTGTGATATCATTAAGCACCCAATGGATCTGAGCACAATCAAAGTGAGTAATTGTTTTGGGTTGCTGAGATATGTAGACTATTTGAGTGGGGAGAACTAGAACTTGGAACTAGGGCATTTCAGAATTAATGTTTTTTACCTGTTGAGGAATTCTTTCTTAGTAGAGCTGCAATTACATAAATAATGTTGATCTATTACTTAAAGGAATGCTTATCTGTGGCCGACTTCTGCTACTAACTGTTACTTAACCATTTTGTTCTCGGGAGCCCTCCCAGATTGGCCTAATTCGATAATGTGGCAATAATGTTCACCCTTGACATTTTCTAGTCTCTGGATAGTTAAAGTTGATGAAATTTTCTGTCTTGACATTTGTAGGTTGTTTGGCCCAGTTTCATTTATATTTTACTGTTATAACTGCCAGCTCCCCCTGCTGGGTAATTGAGATAGCAGATCTCTATGACAAAAGAAATTGCCCCTATTTTGCTGATTTGTCAGTTAATATTTTGGTCAGGTTTTTCTTCTCTTTTTTGAACACTGGACATTGAGAAAGGTGCAATTTTTTACTGTCATCTCTTGGTGAGATGAATTGACTTTGGTAGGCTTCAGATATGTCACAGATAGTTCACATTTCTTTAATGCTTATAAGATATGTAAAGAGCTTTCTTCAAAAAAAGCCCTATAAGTTGGCCTTGCACATTTGTTGCCATGTCCATTTTACAGGTAAGGAAAGTGAGATGTTTTAATTTGCCCTGGCTCACACAAGTTGTCAGTGTCAGAGCCACAATTCAAACTCAAGCCCCTTGCAACTCCACGTCTAGTGTTCTTTCCACTGTGTTAACCTCTTCAAAGTATATTTCCTTTCCATATACTGTGGCTCATTTTACTTTGCCCATGCTCCTAAATCCTTGCTGGTTTGGCAGTAAACAGCATTGTTTCCATTTTATTGGTGGCAAACCAGGCACACCAAGATAAAGGGACTTGCCTATAGTGGGATACCTATGCAACAGCCAACCCAGGGCTCAGAACTTGTCCTTGTGGGCTGCTCTCCATTCACCCATAGTTCAGAAGGTAGTTAACCAAAAGCTTTGCTGTGCTGGGCAGCTCAGAACAGTGTTTCAAAGCAAATGTATGGCAGATTATTGCCAATCTAGTTTTCTTCTTCAGTTGATGCTGCCTTTTACTATTGCAAATGCAGACTACTAATATCAAGTATCAGGATAACCTAATAGGCATTCTGCATGGGTACATTAAATATGTACTAGAAATTGGCATATTCCCTCAAAGCCATCCTTCTCAATAGGCCTTAGCAGCATGTGCATGTGTTTGTCTGTCTGTCTATGTGTATTTGCCTGCTATTAATTTTTAACATTTTTCCTTCTAGTCTAAACTGGAGACCCGGGAGTACAGAGATGCTCAGGAATTTGCTGCAGATGTTCGATTGATGTTTTCCAATTGTTACAAATATAACCCTCCTGACCATGAAGTAGTAGCCATGGCGCGTAAACTACAGGTGAGGATTTTAATTGTCACATTAATGATTTTCACTGTTTAGTTTAAATAAATAGCTAAATAACTTGGAAGCTGAATTTTAATTGCTCTATCCATAATCAAGAAGACTTCTTGTGAGTTTGAGTGATATTTCTTTTTTGCCATATTGCTTTAGAATAGAGAGAATGAGAGGCAGCATGATGTAGTGGGAAAGACTGAATTTGGAGTCTGAGGACGTGGGTTCAAACCTGAGCTCAGCTGCTTAACAGTTGTGTGATCTTGAACAGAACACTTCACCTTTCTGGGCCCCAGTTTCTTTATCTTTTAAGTGTGGGAGTTGTGCTCAATGGACTCTGTGGTCCTTTCTTTAAAATCATGACCCTATGAAATGGAAGAACTAGTGAAGAGCAATATGTGCTGAAATTTAACAGAAAACTGGTAAAGACTTGATCTCGCCTTGCATTTAATGGGGTTAGGGGTGGGGGTGGGAATTGAAGTATAATTGTTAGTTAATATCAGGCTCTTTGAACCAGAATTGAATCATCCCTTCATATTGGGTCTTTATAGAATGATTAAAAAATTTTAAAAAGACAAAGTAGAGTGATAACACCCATATTTTAAGTCTGGATATCTTCTGGCTAATGGCTCCCCTGCTCATGTTCAATTCAGGAAAATATCTAGAAGAGGGGCCTGCTGGAGCACCTAAATATTTGAAACGTTTAAGACTAAGCACTATTAGTCCACAATCAGTGCAGTATTTCCTTTAGACACATAAATTTTCCATAGTACCAAAAAAGTAGAACCATTTTTAAAGTCCTCAAATGAATTCAGGTTGATTTGCCACCTAGGTGCACTCAGCCTTCTGGTTAGTGTTGAACTTCTCAGCATTTAGTTAAATTTGTTCTCCAATGACAGATACTTCGTCTACTCCAGTGGTGTCATATTCAAAGAGAAATGGGCCACCAAATTGTACGTAAGAATCAGGTCCAATATATTAATATTATCTATGTTCTATTATTTTGTTTTGTTTTTTTGTTAATATTTACCAGTTAACATTTTTAACTGGTTCGGCCACAGTCTGAGAGTGTTCTGGGTTACAGTGTATGTTTGGCACCTGTAGTCTTTTTTATTGCTGGGTCCTTCATAGAATCCTTTGTACCTTAATAGAGTCAGCCAAAGCCTAGATTGATTTAGACTTTGTTACTTTGTGCCATCATAAAGCATTTTATATTACATACATACACAATTCTCCATTTTATGTAAATTCACATTACAAAACTTCAACGTTATGTAAAGAATTCTGAAAGAAATCTGCATTCCCAAAAAAAGCCTATGTTAATTTTATTAATAGTATAGTACTGTGCTCTCTTTCTGCTCCTGCACTTTAACTCAGTTTCTTCTCACTTCTCCTCCCTGCCCCCTCCCCCCAAAAAAAAGAAAGAAAGAAAGGGAAAGAAGAAAAGCTTGACTTGAGATTTCTGGCACCAGGAAAAGAGACCTTTGCCCTATTCCACCCAGTTTGCCCATGTGTCCAGCCGTCACATGTCACCAGTCCTTTCTTGTCTCTGTCCGTGTCTGGGCCCAGCCCCCACATGTTCCTCTTTCTGCTCTCATTTCTTTGTTCCTAACCCCCATATGTCCTTGAATCATGTGCCAACTCCATCCCTCCATGGGCCCAAGTGAGAACGTGTGTGTGTGTGTGTGTGTGTGTCTGTCTGTCTGTCTGTCTGTCTGTCTGTCTGTCTGTCTTTAGCGGAGGATCATTTATACTCAGTGTTTTCAATTACTGAGAATGAATAATTAGCTCCTACTTGTCATTCAAAATCCCACTGTATTATAGCGTTTCATTCCTTTCTCATTTGTTATACTTCTATTAAAAAAAGTAATTTAATTTCTTTTTATTGTTAAAACAGTGAATTTCGGTCTCTTTTCAGCATGGTTGGGTAAGTCCATGGTCATGCGCTCTTTTCAGTGATACCAGTTCTTGGCTATAGCCTACCCATACCTAAACCTACAACTTTCCTACTTAATTATATCAACACAGAGAGATAGTGTGGTATAATTGAAAGAATATTTGGATTATCAGTTCTGCTTCTAAGGCTAAGGTGCTGTCCAGGTGGTCTTCTAAGGTCCCTTCCAATTCTAATCATATAAAACAGAACTTTATCTCAATGGAAGTTGACATAAAGAAGGTAAGACTTTGAGGCTGCTTTTTACAGGTAGAATTCCTGTGACTTGCATATTTTTTTCTCAGATTTTAGTACTTTTTACATTGATCGCTTATATTCTTCCTCTGCTTATTCTTTAAAGGAAAAACAGTGACATACTCTGGACATTTCAAATCCTTAGAGTCCAAGGTAACTCTAATAACTTTCCTTAAGGCAGTAGCTCTTTTTAGATCACCTAGTTCAAACACTCATTTTACAGTTGAGGAAGGCCCAGAGAGGTTAAGAGATTTGCTCGTAACAGCCAGGGTTTAAACCCAGGTCTTCTGACTTAAAATCACTACGCTTCATTAAATCCTGCTGCCTTTCACAGACTGATGGAAAAAATATTACAGAACTGGGTAGCCACCTGATTCATGAAACCCCTTCCTAACAATGCACTGAGTACCCAGGACCAGTGGGAGAAAGGCTTTAGGTTTTTGCCCCCACCCTTCCAGCTTGCTGTGGGAACCTTCTACCATCTGGGTAGTAGTATGAACATTTTCCCAGCTACTCCTGGCCCCACCCCTCTCCTAGAAGCCTGAGGTTACATATGAAGCCTCTCTGGGCATGTAAGGGAAGCAAGAAAAGGATTTAGACAGTGTTGGGTTTCCTTTCTTTCATGCCTTTCCAGTTGCACTGATTTTGCTACCAATCTTGTTTTTATTACCTTTGATTTAAGTTTTGTTTAAACTAGGTATATTCAAGAATTATACTTGAAAATGTTAAATAATTTTAGCATTGCTTCATCCCTTCACCCCACAGTTTGGAAAACTGCTGTAAGGATCGTGTGTCTTATCACTCTTCCTTATTTGTCCAACTTTCTCTATACAAACCAGAACCTAGCTTTTATTTTCTTAGAGAGACCAGTGTCATCCATCCTGTCCCCTACCTCTTCCTTTAAAAAAGTCATCAGGGGACTTAGTCACTTTTTTGTTTTCTTTTTCCTAGGAGTAAAGAATTGCCCTTCCCTTTTACTTTTTCTTAAATCTACATAAAGTAGCTTTTTAATTAACAGAGTTCTTGGCTGATTTTTCTTAGCAACAATTGCAAATGACTTATTTTAAACCTACAGTACTTCCAGTTTTAGTTCAGTTTTTATTAGCTCTTCTTTTATCGAAACAGATTTTTTTTTTCTTCTGACCTTTCAAATAATATTCCACAACTTGCCCCTTCTCTTTTCAGATGAGTTACCTTAAGGCCTTAAAGATCAGTTTACATGTGAGTGGTCATGTAGCTACCAAGGCAGTTCTGGAACCCATATTTTCTGATTTCCTGGCCTTTTACCCTCTCTCATGGCATTATGTCATTGCACATTGCCTTAGTCCAGTCTCATCCTTGAATGAGGAGAGGGATAAATTTTGTTCTGTATTTCAAAGTATCATTTCCCTATATAAAGAAAATTTTAATAACAAAACAGAAATGATTTGTTTCCTATTTCGGTGACATTTACTGGATTACTTGCGGTTAAGTGAGATTCTTCATGTTATGGCACATTGGCTTTGCACTGACTGTCTCTCAAACCTGGAACCTACTTCCTTACCTCTGCTTCTTGTAATCCCTAATTTCTCTCAGAACTAATAAGTAACAAAAATTGTTTTATTTGATCTATCAAGTCTTGGACTTTTATTAAGGAGATTTCTGAAAAAGGGCCTATGATAACATTAATCAAGTCTCATGTTTAAGCAGTTTGCTGCTTAAAAACTATCTTCTAAGAATTTGAATTTACCTGACAGTTTATATTAGGAAGTTATTTCTTCACTTTAAGAGGTTATGTGCTTTCATTAAACACAGCAGTGTTTTTTTCCTGGAGTCCAGCAGAGGTCTTCATAAAGATCAGCAAAAGGCCACTAGTTATGAGCTAATTTGTGACTGATTTTTGGTTGCTCTTCCAGTGGGTTATCAGGGCCGAAACATAGAAAGTATTTTCACTCTTTTGTCTTTACTCTGCTTCTGTGCCCAAACTTTTTTTCTTTAGAGACTGTACCATAAGTAAAGACTTTTAGCACTATCAGTTACTCATAAGGGGAAGTTGAGCGGACTTTCAAGAACTGTATGACTTTTATTAAAGATCTTTGAAGGAATGAATTAAATTAATTAGAATATGTTAAATGCTTACAAATATTTCATTTGACCCACACAACAACCTTGTTATTACCCCCATTTTACAGTTGAGGAAACTGAGGTAAACAGGTTAAGTGACTTGCCCAAGATTACACAACTAGTAAGTGATTAGACATGCTGATCACTAAAGTCTAAGAATTCCTCAATTTCTTTAATCATTGTTGCAGTTCCAGGATCATGTGTTATACTGTATAAAAGCTATGGTGGTAGAGAAGCCAGCTTTTGAGCAATGATGTGTCCCCACAAAGAATTTTCTAAGAGCTGCTTTATATATTTTGTTTAGATAGATACAGAGAATCTGAGGTACGGTGCATACAAGTGAATCTTATCAGTCCTTTTAACTCTTTGGGTCTAAGTTCCAGAGCTAGAGTTTACTCTTTAACTTTTCCCCAAATTATGAGAGTAAATCATTGTGTGTATTTTTGTGTATGTGTGTGTATATGTATGTGTGCATATACATGCCCATATATAGAAAGCACTTTCCTCACAACCCTGTGAAATTTGAAGCGGCCAAAATTTTGGGTAGTGTTTTTGTTTGTGTTCAAAACTCTTCACAGATGCCATCTTCTATAAGAAGCCTTTCCTAATCTTCTTCAGATACTAATGCCATCTTCACTAAAAAGTTTAACTTGTTATTTGCCTGGCATTGCACTAAGCACTGGGAATAAAAGTACCAGAAGAGATAGTCCCCGCTCTCAACAAGCTTAATATTATTGTTGTTGTTATTATTTGAATATTCATGTCCAAAGTCAAATTCGGAA
>NW_020948951.1:11049434-11170443 GCF_900497805.2 Vombatus ursinus | reverse complement strand
GAAAGCTAACCCAAGCAAGGCCATGGGGCTGAGCAACAACTGCCTGTAGCACAACAAAACCCCGAAAGCTGAAGTGATGTCCTTGGGGTCACCCAGATAGTAAATGGCAGAATCTGGCACTAGACCTAGATACTCTGATTTGAAAATCAATACTTATTCTTATAATCTGCATTGTTGGAAGGAACAGCCAGTCACAGATCCATGTGGGTTTTTTTGTTTGTTTGTTTGTTTTGTTTTGTTTTTGTTGTTGTTATCTTGGGGTAATGGGGGATTTTTGAAAAGGAATGAGACCATTAGTCAAGGTTAATGAGATCATCATAATACAAGATAGAGAAGGCAGATCTACTCAAATCTTTCATTTTACTTTTTTTTTCTGCAAGGGACAGTGACCATTCAACTTGAAAAGAGAAAAGACAACAAAGATGACTAGTAAGGAGTTGAAATTCAAGATATGTAAAGTGATAGTAGGCAAGTACGTAGCTACCCTTGATGAATTCAATTCACTAGGCCCAGGTAAACTGAATTCCAGGAATTTAAGGAACTGGCATGTCTGATTACTCAGTTATTATCAGTCATCTTTGAAATAGGGAGAATTAGAGAAAGGAGCTTGACTTGACTTTTGGAAAAATTCTATAATGAAACATCTAGAAAAGGAAACCTATCCCAGGAAACCAGCATGATTAATCAAGAACTGGTCATCTTTTGACTACCTTCATGTCTTTTTTTTCTTTCTGGACAGGATTATTAGAATGATAGATAGTGGAATTCTATATAGAGAATATACTTAGGATTTTTATTAATTAAAAAAAATTTTTTTTCCATTTAAAGTTTTTTTAAATTTTGAGTTCCAAATTTTCTTCTTTCTTTTAGTCCTTCCCCCACCTATTGATAAGGCAAAGCAAGCAGTATGATATTCATTATGCATGAAAGTCATGCAAAACATTTCCATATTAGCCAAGTTGCAAAATAAAGAAAATGAAGAAAGTATGCTTCATTATGCACTCAAGAATTCATCAGTTCTCTCTCTGGAGGTGGATGGAATTTTTCATCTTGAGTCCTTTGAAATTATCTTGGATCAACTATATTGATCAGAGTAGCTACGTTTTACAGTTTATCATAATTGTAATATTGCTGTTACTCTGACCACTGTTCTCCTGATTTTGTTCCTTTCGCTTTGCATCAGTTCATATAAGTCTGTCTAGGTTTTTCTGAAACCATCCTGCTCATCATTTCTCACAGCACAATAGTATTCCAACACAGTCACATGCCACAACTTGTTCAGCCATTCCCAAAATCATTGCTACCACATAAAGAGCTACTTTCAATATTTTTGTATATATAAGTCCATTTCCTTTTACCCCTTTGGGATACAGACCTAGTAGTGATATTGCTGGATCAAAGAGTATCTAGTTTTATAGCAATTTAGGCACAGTTCCAGATTATTGTCTGGAATGGTTGGACCAGTTCACAACTCCACCAATAGTACATTAGTATCCCTATTTTTCCATATTCTTACACGTGCGCCTTTTCTCTCTTCTCCTTCCTCCCCAACTTCAGCATTTGTCATTTGTGTCTTCTGTCACGTTAGTCAATCTGATAGGTATGAGGTAGTACCTCAGGGTTGTTTAAATTTGCATTTCTCTATTCAATAATGATTTACAGCATTTTTTCGTGTGAATATTGATAGCTTTGATTTATTCTTCTGACAACTTTCCTGTTCATATCCAGTGACCATTTATCAATTGGAGAATAGCACTTATTTTTATATTGTCTCAGTTCCCTATATGTTGGAGAAATTGGGCGTTTATAAACTTTAGTAAAGCTTTTAACAAAGTTTTCACATTATCCTTGTAGACAAGGAAAAATAATGGGCTAGGTAATAGTATAATTAGATGGGTTCATAAATGATTTAGTGATAGGACCCAAAGATTAATTGTTGGTGGTTTGTTGTTTATTTGTAAGGCAATCTATATTGAAGAACTCTAGGGAATCAGTTCTTAATCTTGTACTTTTCACCATTTTTATCAGTAATTTAGAAAAAAATCATTAATGACATGGTCATCAAATCTTCAGATCAAGCAAGCTATGAAAAACAGTTGATACACTGAATGAGAATGTCTGCATCCAACAGGCTAGATCATAAGTTACATCTAAGATGATGAAATTTATTAAAGTGAACATAAAATCTTAAACTAAAATCAATCCCACAAGGACAAGATGAGAGGCTCATAGATATAACATAGCAGTTTGCCCTGAACAATCCAGGAATTTAACTGGACTTAACAGATTTAACTGGATACAGCTGCTTAAAAATATAATATGTTTTTAGCCTATATTAAGAAGTGTATGTTGTGGTTAGAATAAATGTTAAAGTGCCCTATCACTGCTAGGTCTTATCATCCTCATCATTATTACTGTTTATTATTACTTTCATCAGTATTATTATTATAACTGGCAAGTTCTCAATATTAAGGGCAATTTGCAAGAGCCTGTGTGATCTTTTGCAATGGAAACTCCCTTCACTAATGGAGATCACAACCTTTTAGTAAATGATCATTGAGAGTTGGTATGACCCAAAAAAAAAATTGTTCCCTGTTAGAATAAGAGGGCAATCTAATGAGCAACATGTCTAACTTAACTTGTTTCTCCAGTGACATCCATACATTCCAACATTGTGAGTGTACCTTTGGAACCTTTTTAAAAATGTACTTTATTATTCTGAACTTTATACAGCAGAACATAGAAAAAGAATTCTTTATGATACTATGAATCTCCATTTCATAGTGCTTGTTTTTAATTATAAAAGAAAATTTTACACTTTGCTTTCAAAACTGTCTGCTTTTTTATGCTGTCTTCTGTTCTCTTTGCATTTTCAAAAATATTAAAATTGCAACACCACCACCTTTTTGGGTATTGGTATTCTTTCCCATTTAAAAAAAGAACCCCTTTGTTACAGATAGCATAGTCAAGCAAAATAAATCCATGCAGTAGCCATGTCCAGAAATGTTTGTCTCTTTCTGCACCTTGTGTTCATCTCCTCTCTGTCAGCAGGTGAGTAATATGCTTTGTCATAGGTTTTCTGGAGACATGGTTGGTCATTGCATTGATCAGTCTTCCTGCAGTCTTTATTTTACTTTCTTTTCTAAAGAAAGTTGTTTTTCTTTATAATGTTGCTATCCTTTTACAAATTCTTCTCCATGTTGTGCTCACTTGAATTTGTATCAATTCATACTTTCCCGGATTCTCTTTAAAATGTCTTTATTTTACATGGTACAATAATACTCTTATTAACATTCACGTCCCATAATTTGGTCAGTGATTTCCTTATTGTCTAAGAAACAATATGAAGCACTCTGTTAGATTCAAGGTCTTTGCTTTTCTTTTCCCTTGTCAGGAACAGGAATTTTGTTTTGCTTATGTCTATTCCCTCTGCAGTATTATCCTGTCTGTGTGTCTGTGTGTCTGTGTCTGTTCAACTCACCTTTGACCAGTTTGAATAAAAGTGAAGTTCATCTGATAGCTACCTTCTTCCATGTTTTTATACTGTTCTCACCCCAAATTTTGAAAAGTTAGGGAGTTTTTCTTCCTTCTTCCTCCTTTCTCTACTTGTATAGTCATTTCAACCTTCAGAACAGAACCAGTCTGCCCCCATGATCTGTTTTTTAAAAATATAATTCCCTGAAAGCCCTTTGAATATGTTAAAGTTTTGGAGGAATACTTGTTTCTTGTCCTCGAATCAGATGTTAGTATTATATTAACATTTAGTACCTTCTAATTGCTCAAATAAATTTTCCTTTTTAGATTTCTCCAGACTCTTATGTTTCCAAGTTTTTTTCTCAGTTTTAATCTTTTCATGAGAATTGCTTGAAAATTCCATTAAAGGTTCATTCCCCTCCCACCCCCAACCCCCAATAGGATTGCACGCATTTTTTCAGGCTGTTATTTTTGGTTGTAAATCTCTGTCTTTGGCCTATTGGGGTATTGTCTTCCAAGATTTCCTCTCATTTGTAGTAGATACTGTTAGTTCTTGTGTGGTCCTAACTATGTATTTTTTATTTATTTGTTTTTTAAATTTTTAATAATTTTTTGGTATTTGAACTTCTCTTTTTTCTTCCTTTCCTCTTCCTTTTCCTCTTCCACCTTTTCAATATTTTCTCTTTGTGGAATCTTTGGATTTTGTCTATGATATCCCTGAGACTTTTCTTTTTGGGGTTCCTTTCACAATGTGATCCCATCTTTGCTGTCTTGTTCTAATACTTCTAAGCAGTTTTCATTTATGATTTCCTAAAAATAGAGTTTCTAGGCATCCCCTTCCTCTCCCACCCCCTTCCCCTTTATAAAAATATTCTCCTTGACCTGTTTTTTTCAGGTCTGCGTGTGTGTTTTGTTTTGTTTTGTTTTTCAGTATCAGTTGTCTTACTTTTTTTCATTCTTTTGATTCTGTGTTAATATTTCTTGCTGTCTGATGGAGTTACTGATTTTTGTTTTGTCTGTTCTAGTTTTCAGGGAATCTGTTTTTTGGGTAAAGTTTACTACTTCCTTTTCCAAGCTATTCATTCTCCTAATTCTTTCCTCTAGAACTTGTATTTCTTTCTTTCTTTCTTTTTTTTTTAATCTCTCCCTTCATTTCTTCTAGGCATTTGTGTAGTTCTTATGGAAAATCCAGTTGTTATTGCTGTTTTTCTGTTTGGCCTCCTTGCAGTTGTTGGAGCATTTTATTGTTGTTCAGTCATTTCAGTCAGGTCTGACTCTTTGGGACCTCATTTGAGGTTTTCTTGGCAAAAATACTGGAATAGTGGTTTGCCATTTCCTTCTTCAGCTCATTTTACAGATGAGAAAACCAAGGTAAACAGGATTAAGTGGCATGCCCAGGGTCACACAGCTTATAAGTGTCTGAGGCCAGATTTGAACTCAGGTCTAGTCCTGATTCTAGTCCTGGTGCTCTATCCACTGTACCACTTAGTTGACCTCTGTTGGAGGATTACTGCTTTTTTTTTTTTTTTAAGATCTCTAGATTTGCTATAATTTTTTATATTAGTTTTTTCTTTGATTTACTCATCTCTCCAACTTTAGTTGCTGAATTGGAGCCTTATGCTAAGGTTTGTCTCTACTGCCTGCTGCACTTGTGTGTATACTGCTCAGCTTAACTCTGCCCTGGGTCTGCTAGGTTCCTGTTCTGACCTCTACCTCTTAGGGTTAGGTTCCTCCTGTAGCTTTAGATCCTCTCAGATATGTTAGGACAGAATGTTAGAGATTTCAGAGCCCCTAGGCCTGTACTAGCCTGGTGTGGACATTATTATCACCATTCTCTGGATCTTCTAAGGCCAATCCTGGGGCCTTCTCAGGGGCCACCTCTGCTCTTGTTGCCTCTGAACACAAAGCTTGCTAATAGCCTTTCTCTTCTGTTGCTCTCCATCTTATCTCTGACGTCTTATGTGATTCTGGGATGAAAGAAGTCACTTACTGTAGTTTTTCATTGGATTTTTTGGTCATTATTCAATCTATTGCAAATTCAGGGTTTTCCTGAAAGGTAGATGTGTAGGACTTGGCTGATCTGATCCCAGTTCAGGGAGCCATTTTAGCCAGAAGTCCTTTTAGACTTGCAAGAATTTGTACGCCAGAGTCTTAATCTTTCAGAGCCAAGTTATGAGCCATCAGAATATTGCTTTAATGAAGGTGAAGGCAAATAACTTTGTTAAAATAATCTCAAAATTCCATCAAAACTTGCTCTCACAAAGGGCCTCACTCATGAGTTAGTTACTTGTATACCAGTGGGTCTGTGATTTGATCGATATGGGTATTCCTTCTGATGTAAATCAACCCTCATATGAATCTTGTCCAGGCCCTCCAGTAGGTTTGTCACAAGACTTTTCCCCAGGATGGTAGAGACTTATTTATGTATATGTCATTCTTCTTGAGAGTATGAGCTCTTTGAAGGTAGAGACTGTTTGATATTTGTCTTTGTATACTTGGTGTTTGTTGATTGTTTTTGGAGAAAGAGAAGGGAATAGAAGTATGTGTGATTGGATTGTACAGATTTATGGAAATTTACGTGGAAATGTTCTTTACTCATAATACGTAAGAGAGCTGATTAAAATCCATTATCACTAATTGCTTTGGCTCAGCATTCATATTCCTGTTATTCTTTGTCTCTTCCACTGCCGATTGTGGCACCACTCAATGCTGTTATCAAGTAAAACTGTTAGTTCTTCCACAAACATGTTTTCCATCTTACTCACACTAGAGTCTTATTAGCCTTTATCGTCTGTGGAACTGGCAGCACTTCGGGTTGGGCATGGTCACCAGACCAGTAGAAATAGCAGTATACCTCATTTGATGATTTAGAAGTCTAAGTAGTCTTGACTAACTGCAACCAGTTCGTTATTGGCCCCTTTTGAGTGGTGGAAGATACACTACTGCTGTTATCTGCCTTTCATAGAATTGGAAGATGAGCCAGCAAAAACTATTTGTTCTTTCCAGGACAGAGTGGACTAGGCTGGAGTTCTTAGATAGGTACTCTTGTAACAATAGCCCTGGAGAGTCTTTTTTAAGGCCCATAAATATAATCTATAGTTTCATTTGGAGTTGTTAAATTTCAGTGTACCTCTTGCATGCTTCTTTTCTGGTTAGTAATTGACACTGTTTGGCTGTTCCCTATGTGATTATTCTTTCTTATTCTTATACATACTCTTTCTGAATACACCTGAATGTCATTACCCCTTTGGAGTTTTATATGAATGTTTTTGCTTCCTTAAAAAAAATTTCAGGCAGAAAACCAAGCGAGAAAGCTGAGAAGAATTGCTGTTTCTGGATGCTTTCATACAAGACTGGATAGGGAGCAACTAGGACCTCTCTCTCTGAATTGGGTGGCCTGACAGGCACTTACTCTGAAAAGGAACCAAACAATCGAGGTCAGACCTTTGGTGATGGAGTTTGTGCTTCATTCAAGTTTGGCCCTCATTTGGAAGAAGAATTAAACTTACTCCACACAGCTCCAGAGGAGAAAACTAGGACCAATAGGTAGACGTTACAAGGAAACAGATTTTGAGAACTTCCTATCAATTATCATTTAGAAATGAAGTGCGCTGTTTCAGATAATGTTTTTCCCATCGTTGAAGGCTTTCAATCACTATTTGGGGAGATCCAGGCTTCACGAATTGGTCAGGAGAGCAGCAGAGTCTTTGATCCAATAAAAAATATGACCATCCCATTCCTTTGCTATGTCACCATCCATTGCCATTATGCACTTTTCAGCTCCCCATCCTGAGACTACAGTGGGGGAAGTGCCCTTCTTCTAAGATGACAGTGTGACCAGAAAATCAACCCCTTTCTCTCAGCCTCTCTGCACTCTGTTTATCTGAGTCATTTACTGGATTTATGAGAGTGCCCCTGCAGAGATGGAATTATGGTCTACCTCTTATATCAGCCAAGTCAGCTTGGTTCCAATTGCAGAGCTGTTATTGCTGGGATGAGGTAAGCACAGAGCACAGCTGGATTGTTCAGCTCCCAGCAGTGTTAGCAGTTCAGGTATTGACTCTCCAGTTTACAGGTGTGTTGTGTGATTTTTTTTTTTAAGAGTATAGGAATGAGCAGGAATAATACAAAGCCTACAGATGCCACCTGCTGGGGGTGTTTGGGTGTGGTTTTCTCTTAGAATCTCAGGGTTGCAAAGGTTAAATATTCTTTCAGCTTCCCCTTAATGTTTAATAGATGATGATTATTCGACCTCTGCTTGAATACTTGAATGACAGGGAATCCACTCTCTTTTTAGGCAGCCCATTCCATTTTTGACAAGCCCAGTTATTAGAAGGGAAGCAGCGTAGAACACTAGACTTGGAGCCTAGGGGAGACTTGGATTCAGATTCCATTTCTAACACTTGTTAACTAACTTCTTCTAATCCTAGATTCCTTGTGTCAAGTGGTGATTACTACCTATACTCGAGGAGTCATTGTGAGCAAATTGCTTTGTAAATGTTAAGACATTATAAATCAACAAAATTATCAGACAGAATTAAAGGTATAATTATCAACCAAGTGGAGACGAAATTATCTCGGTTTGACCATGGTATAGTTGTGTGTTTACAAAACCCTAGAGAATCACTAACTGAAGTGATTAATAACTTCATCAAGTTAGCTAGAAAGGAAATTAGTCCATAAAATTCTGTATTTTTGTACAATATAAGCACAAACTAGGAAAGAATTGAGATGAAAAAATAAGCTTCATAATAAGTAAAAATATGCAGTAGTTAATACACAAAGATATATACTTGATTTAGATAAAATGCAGAATACTTTATAGGAATAAAGGAAGGATGTAAGTAATGGAGTAATTGAATGCATATTTGTGGGCCACGCTGATATTATATTACCTAAATTATTTCATCTATTTAGTGCTATACCTATCAAATTACATTATAGAATTAGTCAAAATAATGAAATTCATTGCAAAGAGCAAAATGTCTAGAATCTGGGAAGAGTGAGAATGAAAAGGGCATATCATTTCCAGACTTCAGACTTTATATTATAAATTAGTCATCAGAACTAATATTACTTTAGTTTTAAAAATGAAAATAGAAAATTGGTCAGTGGAATAGACTGGATAAACAAGAAACAATTAACCGAACCAGAAACTGAAAATAGTCTCCTAGTGTTCAATGAACTCCAAAACAAATTAGGAAAAACTTTTTTTTATAAGATCTGCTGGGAAAATTGAAAAGCCCTTTGGCAGAAATTAGATTTAAATCAGCATCTTACTATAGTGAACTTAAATTGGACCTGCAACTTGATTTTAAAGAATTGTAAATTTTACTATTAGAAATTATTTTGACTACATAAAATTTTAGCATGCATCCTTTCGATGAAATTAGAATTAGATGAGAAGTGGTAGAATGGAGAAAATATCACTAATAAAACTGACAACCAAATTATATTAGGGATATATATATACACATATATGTATATGCCATTCCCCAGTAGATATGTGGGCAAGGGTATGAACAGATTTCAAAAAATTATAAACTATAAATGACTACATGAAAATATACTCCCATGTCAAAAATTAAGACAGCTTTCCAGTTTCATATCACACCATTCAGATTGTCATAGAAGACAAGAAAAAAAGTAGCACCTGTCACTGGTGCAGCTAAGGAAAGACAAGCACCACGATGAACTGATGGTACAGCTGAGGTGTGGATCACCCATTGTGGATAGCAATGCTGAATTATATAAGAAGAGCTACTAAATTTTCTGTGCTCTTTGACACAGTGTTCCTCCTGCTGGGCTTATACAATAAACCCCCAGGAGTTCAAAGATGCAAAGGAGCATTTACCAAAATGTTCAAAGCAATACTGTTTAAATAGTATCCAAAAAATGAGACAAAGTAGTTGCTCTTTGATTATAGTCATAAAAGCTATGTTATATTGCTATAATGGAATATTATTGCACAGTGAGAAGTGAACTTAAGGAATTCATAAAATTCAGAAAGAGTTACGAAATGATGAAAAGTAAAATAAGCAGAATGAATAAAACAGTGTATGTGTACACAGTTGCTATGACAATGTAAATAAAAATTCTCCTAAAAGACATTGAATGATACTTGGAAAAATCATTGTTCCTGGAGAACCAATAATAAGACATATCCCCCCTCTACAGGCAGAGCACACTTCTAATAGGATCTTTTATATATTATCTCATGTGGTCAGTATAGTATGTTGTGGGGCGTGGGGGTGGGGTGTAAAATTACTATTACAAGTTAATTTTTTTGAAGACGTGGATATGGGAGCAGTTTCCTTATATTAAGCCAAAATCTGCCGCTTTATAATGTACACCCATTGTTATCATTATCATAAAATATTATCACTAGACTTGTATTTCCAATGGTATATATGCTATAACAAATGCTACTAAATAATGAGGGGTTGTTCAAATATGTATATTTAGATGTGTGTATGTTCTCTTCTTTGAATGTAGCCTCTTTGAGGGCAGAGACTGTTTGATTTTTGTGTTTGTGTGCCCAGCACAGTTCTTGGCACACGCAGTAAATGCTTGTTTATTGATTCAGCCTCTTCATTTTACCAAGAAATACATAGAGACCCTGGGAGTTTAAACCAAGATCCCACACTGAGCTACTGCCAGAGCTAAAACTAGTGCCACAAGTATTCTGACCCTGTCTAGTGATCTTTTTCAGTATGCCCCACAAGTTCCTACCAGATATTTTCGACAATTTTTCTGTTACCATTACCTAGGGACACCAATATGGGAAATAGGACCCAATGTTTAAGGAATTGAGGCAGTTCCAGGATGCTAAAAAGCACAGGAACATATTGTCAGAAAAGAAGGAATTTAGTTTTGTGGTATGTTCAGTGTGTCCTCCTTAGTTTTCATTAATTGATACAGATGGGTATAAATAAATACATTGCTGGTAAGTAATCTCATGTGAACAAAGAGAGCAGATTAGCACATTTTGTTTAAGTGACTTCAAGATGAAATATCAGACAGAAATTAAGAACAAGAAAACATTGCCTGTGGGCTACAGCCAGAACCTATTTCTTCTTTCATGTCTCTGCTTTGGTATGAGGAATTTCAAAAAACTATTCCCAGGTGATTCTGTTCTCCATCCTACTCTTTTCTAGGTCCTCAACCATGCCTTTCATTTTAAAAGAGGTTTTCACAGGCTTCTCCGATCCTGTGGGTACTTTTATAAGAGTAGTGCTCACCACAGCTAGCTATTTGTACTCCTAGTTTGTTGCCCTTGAGTCTGCAAACCCAACCCATTAATATAACTAATTTTCTTCTACTCAGGATGTGTTTGAGATGCGCTTTGCAAAGATGCCTGATGAGCCTGAAGAGCCAGTGGTCGCTGTGTCCTCACCTGTGGCACCACCACCTACCAAGGTGGTAGCTCCACCTTCATCTAGTGACAGCAGCAGCGACAGCTCCTCTGACAGTGACAGCTCAACTGATGACTCTGAGGAGGAGCGAGCTCAGCGGCTGGCAGAGCTTCAGGAACAGGTATCAGCCTTCCGGCAGAACAGTGCTAACTGTTAGCTGAATCTGGGATTAATTCATTGGGTAGGGATGACACCAGAATAAGCTCCTTTTAACTGATGGGGAGTTTTTTATTCTGTGAAACTGTAACCATAATGTTTCTTTCTTGTCTTACCATCTACTACATCTTTTGTATGCTTATCAGATTCCTACCCTGAGATCAAGTTAGGAAAGCCTTTCTTCTGAGATTAAAATGTGATCAGTGGGAGTGTCCTTAGAAGTTAGGTCTAAGTGCTTCTTAGCCACACAGTAAGTAGAGACTTTTCCTCACAAGTTATGCAGAACTCAAGTAGAACTCAGGTGCACCTTCTAGTGAGAATAGCATTTCAAGTGTAATTAAAGACCGGGAAGCATTTTACTCTGGTTATCTGTGGCATTTGTTACCCCAGCAAAGACCCATGTCTCCCTCATACCTTCTAATCTTTTTTCCCCTTTTTTTTAAAAAATTTATTTATTTTTAGTTTTCAACATTCACTTACATAAACTTTTGAGGGTTTTTTGGTTTGGTTGGTTTTTTTAGGTGAGGCAATTGGGGCTAAGTGACTTGCCCAGGGTCACACAGCTAGGAAGTGTCAAGTGACTGAGGCCAGTTTTGAAGTCGGGTCCTCTTGACTCCAGGGCCGGTGCTCTATCCAGTATTCCACCTAGCTGTCCTATAATTTCTAATACTTTAAAGTTATGACTGACCTGTTATACCATCTCTGCATCTACTGTGCTCCGTACGTAGAGTCTTTTTAGCCTTTGCTGAGGCCTACGAAACTTGTCATGCGTGACACCAACGTTGGAAACTAATCTGACCTTTTAATTACCTGTCTGTGTATGTTCTTAATTTTCTCCAACTGTGTGGTCCTTCTAGGAGAGTGAAACCAATTCAGACCTCTTTGAGGATTTGCTGGAGCATCCTCTTGAGGGGAATGTAGTGACTCCTAGACCTATACTATATTTCTCAGCCCAATTCTTCTTGGAATGTCATTGTCCTCTTGGCTTTGGCTGCTTGACTATATACAGTATACTGGGCTCCTAAATAGACCACTAACTTCAGTTATTACCTTTAATCCTATTGCTTGCTTCCTTCCTCCCACATTCCTTCCTTCTCTCATTGTTGATATCAAACATGGCACTTATATTTTTAGACTTATCTCCAATTAATTGTGTGCAGGACCAGGGCAGAGAGAAGAGCGTATCAGGACAATATTTGTGATAAGCCTCTTGTCTGTCTCTTAGCTCAAGGCAGTGCATGAGCAACTTGCTGCCCTTTCCCAGCCTCAGCAGAACAAACCAAAGAAAAAAGAAAAAGACAAGAAAGAGAAGAAGAAAGAAAAGCACAAAAAGAAGGAGGAAGTGGAAGAAAACAAGAAAGGCAAAGCAAAGGAACCACCTCCCAAAAAGGCAAAGAAAAGTAACAGCAGCAACAACAATGCCAGGTCGGTGACTCGGACCACTGGAAAGAGAGCAGGAAGAGACCTGCCTCCAGCCAGGCGAGCCATTGTTCACACTGAGTGGTTGATTTTACAGACTTTCTCTTTAGTTGTGGCAAGTTTAGCCAATTTATCAGTTGCCTCTTGGCTTAGTTCATCCTTACGAAGGTTGACAGTTGAGAAGATCTCTACCAACCCATTAACTGTTAACTACCTTCTCTCTATGAATACATTCTGACACTGAAATCCAGAGGGAATCAGTCTCTGTTCCATGATATATCTCCATGGGTGCTGGGTATAGGAGGTCATGAGTTTGAGTGACCATTTGTTGGTTTGTTGGGGTTATTCTTGTTTAAAGGTCCTGGTTGAACTAGATGTCTTTTGAGGTTCCTTTCAACTCTGATACTGTAATGACTACATATTGAGAGGATTCTGTAACTTGAGCTTTTATTACATTTTTCATTTACATACCTGTCTTTATAGTAAAAGAGTAGAGAAAATTGTTTTTAAGAAAGAGTAATTGAGATACAGAAAAACCAGGATTCACAAACTGAGCCAGTCAGGTAGAGGTCTCATAAAGGTTAGCCCTTCTAATCCCTTCAAGAGGCTGCTCCTGGATAGCTGTTAGATGGGCTCTCTTCCCGTCTTTAGTCAAGAAAAGAAGTTAGAGGTTAGGTACACTTGCCTGAGTGGTAAACAAACAAAAGACCCCTGCCAGTTGACAATGTAGAGTCTATAATGACAGTTTAAGATTGCACCTCTTGGACGGTGCGTAAGAGAAACAGCTTGTATTTAAATACTGTCCTCTGCTTTTTTCTCTTCTGTGGTACCTGTCTGTAACAATGTATCTTTTTGTTCTTAAGTAGCAAGAAGGAACCTATGCCTGTGAAGAACAAGCCCCCTCCTACCTATGACTCAGAAGAAGAGGACAAGTGTAAGCCAATGTCCTATGAAGAGAAGAGACAATTGAGTTTGGACATTAACAAGCTTCCTGGTGAGAAGCTGGGCCGAGTTGTCCATATCATCCAGTCTCGAGAGCCCTCACTGAAGAATTCCAACCCAGATGAAATTGAAATCGACTTTGAGACATTAAAACCTTCTACCTTACGAGAACTAGAGCGCTATGTCACCTCATGTTTGCGGAAAAAGAGGAAACCTCAAGGTATCTTTTCCAGTCCTGCAGTTGTTCCTATCTGGGGTAACAGGCATGTAGAATAAATGGGGTCACAAACTAATTAGGAATGTCATTACCTCTACCAGCCAAGGAACAGTTCACTGGTGAAAATAATATTTTCAAGTCAACTTGTGGGTAGATCTAATGATACTTTTTGCCCTCTCTCTCTCTCTCTCTCCCCCCCTCTCTATTTCTCTTTCGGGACCTCCTTCCTCACTGATTCTTCCCCTTCCAGCCTCTTCAGATAGCCCTCTGTCTATGCACCTGCAGGTCCATGCACCTTTTATATATACCCCTAAGTGCCTGGAGCTTAGTGTTGTATTCTGATCTTGACCATAAGTACTTAACTACTTTTACATGTTTTGGGGGGGGACTCTCTGCCAGTTGGATATTAATTGGCTTGCCTTACTTAATTTTTTCAATATGCCTCTTCTCCTCTACCCAGAATTTTTTAATTCAGACTCACTCCTGGGCTATAAATGTCTTTCACAAGAAATAGTCATCTGGCAATCTTTCAGCTATAAAACAAGTCCCACCACATGGACCATAGCTATGTTGGTCTACTTCTCTGGGGGCTTGATAAGTTTCTATTTTAACCCATTATTACAGCACCATTTTGATCTGAGTAATCTGATGATCCTTTCTTCCCCTTTAAGTATGCTGAAAAATACCTTGTAACAGGATGGGTGTCATGGGCAGATTGACAATATATGATATTGGAGCTACATCCTAAGCAAGTTGCCCTCACTGTAGAAGTAAGAGAAAATTAGCAATTCTGATGTTCTGTATCCGAATTGCACTAGTCAAGTCAATAAGCATTTATTAAGTGCTTCCTGTATACCACCTAAGGGCAGGTAGGTGGTTCATGGATAAGCACTGGGCTTGGTGACAGGAAGACTCATCTTCCTGAGTTCAAATCCGACTTCAGACACTTCTTTGTGACCTGGACTCTGTTTGCCTCAGTTCCTCATCCGTAAAATAAGCTGGAGTATCTTTGCCAAGAAAATCCCAAATGGGGTCACCAAAGAGTCAGACGGTACTAAAAAGCAACTGAACAACAACATGCCAGCCACCGTGCTAAGCTCTGGGATACATAGAAAAGCTCCCCCAAAAGAACCCATTTCTTTCACTCAGAGCTCACAGTGAATTGTGTACAAACAAGTGTTACCAGGCAGATAGGAGCAGTGTGCTGTGATAACCTTTTAAAATGTTTCCTAAGGGAGTTATTTGTTAATGTTTTGAGTTTTTTAGGTTAAAACCTCAGCAACTTGTTTTAAATATCTTATTGTCTTATCTCAGAGACAGATCTTGTTTTAATTAAGGCCAGCAGGATGAACCTTCTCTCCTCCCTCTCCCCTCATCCTGCAAAAAAAAAAAAAATTCTTGCTTAGACCCAGATTTCGAGTTTATTATACACACAGATTATCTTTGTAATGGACTTTAGTGTCTTGCTAAAAACCTTCAGCTTGTGCCAAAGTTCAAATTCACATGATTATAAAGACTCACAAAGACTGGGTTTAAGAGGTTAGATTTCCTTTACAATCAGAGAGCCAGGTCCTCACTTGACTTAACAGCTGCAGGCTCTGCTCATTGATTTCTAGGTTGACATTACCTAGAATCTGCAGCAGTAACACTTCAGGAAATTAAATGGTTCTCAAAATCTTACCTTGTTTTTATCTACTCAGTTAAATGGAGGTTGGGGTTCGGGGAGGGGAGAGGCTTGCCTAGAGTTTGACCTAACTCCATTTTTCCTTTGTTAAAAACAGTAAATTGGTATCAAAGTGTATGAGGTTAAGTCAGGAAGAAATGCCTGGCTTTTTCCACCTTCTACTCTTCCAAAAATACTTCATGGCAAGAGGTCTTTAAACACTAACACAAAAAACTAAACTCTGTCTATATAGTAGCCTGTTAAAATTCCTGAATCCCCAATGAAGATAGAGTAGTTTGGAAAATTAGGGGAAATAATACATGTCTACTTCGCCCCAACAACAATCAACCCTAATCCAAACTGCAACAAATGATTTCAGTTACCATAAACTTGGCTGAAATTTCAGTAGCTCCTAATGTTAATTCTCTAGGTTTTTCCAAGGCAGTAGTGCCTTTGGGCTTATTGTTTGTTTTTTGAAGAATCGTGCTTCCTTCTTTGCTAAGTAGTTGTCTGTGACTTGGTGGAAATATGCCCCCTTCTCCACCTTCCTACCAACTTATTTAGAAAGGTATATGTACACATAAAACGTATTGAATTGTCTCTACCCCTGTTGGACACTATTTTGCTATTGTCTTGTTGCAGCTGAGAAAGTGGATATGATTGCGGGGTCCTCTAAGATGAAGGGCTTTTCATCTTCAGAGTCTGAGAGCACCAGTGAATCCAGCTCTTCTGACAGTGATGACTCAGAAACAGGTTAGATCCAGCTTATCTAAAGGCTTCTAATCTTTTAAGTCCTGCTTATGTTCTATACTAATGTTTTTAGTACTTACTTGATACTGCATTTCAGAGGATGATGATGGTACAGCAGAGACATTAAGTAAACTGTTACCTCTGTGTGTATTTCAGTTTACGTATATATTATTTTTTATACAGGGACATTAGAAATATGAGGTCTAACCCCAGTCTCCTGAAAAATTATTTCTCCCAGCTGGCTGCTGTTTTTTCTTGGACTAGAAACAGGAGACCACATTTTAACCACCACGATTTATGCCATCTTTCATATTAGAGAGCTCCTAGATTCTGGTTCTTTTTTAGCTTCTTACTATCTGTGTTATCTTGGATAGGTGGGGAAAATAATACCTGTTCTTCATACCTCACAGAATCATTATGATGCAACTTCTTTGTCAGCCATATACTATATATAAATATGAGGTTGTCATCATCATTAGGGTAATGATCAAAGTGTGCCTGATGATTTTGTTAAGTTTGGTGGCATTGTGACTGGGAGAGTAGAACAGAACATTGGTACTAGCTTTTGGGAGGTGGGGGGTGGGGATGAGAGAGACTGCCATCATAAAATGCTTTTTGAACTAGAAGGACCTTTACAGATAATATTGTCTGTACATCCCTGACTACCTTCGTTCCTCTATTTTACAGTGGATAAACTAAGGCCAAGAGAAGGTAGTTATGTCATTAGTTTCAGTAGGCTTATGTATACTAGGAAATGTTTAGTAATTGGCTCCAAGGCAGATGGTGGATAGAGGGATGTATATGCTCACTTTTAAATTTAGTCTTCATTATTAACATTTTCTTCATCATTTTATTAAGTCTAGACATTCAGCAAAACAATAAATCAAGCCCTGAAAATTTAAAGATCAGCTCTCACAAGTTTGTCCAGCATACTACTGGCTTCTGATTAAATAGAAATCTATAATTCAACTGGACTTAGACTCTTAACCTTCATTCTCTTAGGCATTTGATAGGCCAGCAAGCTGTCCCCATTTGCCGTCTTTGAACCCTGAGCCATTATGCTAGGCTCAGCCTTTGCTTGTAGCCAAGTGGAATAAGGTAACCTCCATCAAAAGAAAACCCTGCAACTGATATCTCTAGGTATAAGTGTTTCATGAAGTCCTCAACCTAACTTTGGACATATAGCTCAAATTAGTGGCCTTGGGGCAAGAGGATAGCTGTCCCAACTTGTGCATTTTTCATCCTAGATAATCACTAGTCTAAAATTCTTAATTTTTAGTAATATTTTTATCCTATTAATTTCTTTTTATTTTAGATGCCATACAAATACCATATAAAAAGAGGATTTCCACTTAATGTTGAATTAGGAGAGGATTGTACATCAAACTATTAATCTCTTATGTAGAGCTTATTTTTATTTTTAAACACAGAATAAATTCAACATGCTGCTGTAAATTATTGGTACACAGCTTCAGTGGGACCCTCATTACTTGCTAGACAAGCCTTCTTTTGTACCTCTCTTGACTCTTTAGTTTATTTCAGACAAGTTTATTTCAAACATTTTTCATCTCATCTCAACCCTAACCAATTCCTTGTACTTTGTATTTAATGTAGCCAACCTAACTTCCTGCTTCAATGCCAACATTGAAGCCAGCAGATGTGGATTCTTTCCCTTCTCTTTCATTTCTCAAACTTTTGTCAGTTTCATTTTCTCCAGTCAAGGTATCCCTACTGTTCACTGAGGCTAATTGCTTTGATCCATTCCTTTCTGACTCTCATAGGGACTTCCAGTAGTCATTCCCTTTGTCTTGTTCATCTTCAATATCTTCTACCCCACTGACTTCTTACCATCTGCTAAACTGTTTTTCCAAAAGCTTCTGTACCTGGTGCCTCCATTTCTCACCGCTCACCTTCTTTTCAACCTCTTCCATTCTATCTTAATCTAACGCTACTATTCCACTGAAACTGCCCTCTGATAAAATCCATTGTTTCCTTTTCAGGCTCCATTCTCCTTGACCTCTGCATCTAATCACATTCCTGACCAGCAATAGGTCAAATCATCTGTCACCAGAACTATTTCAGTAACCTCCTCATGGAACTCTCTGCTTCCAGGAGTTCCCCTTTCCTTCTCATGGATCTTAGCTGTGACACACTTTGGATGATAATCCCTTGGTCAAGAACCTTCACTTCTTGAAAATAAAATACAAACTACTTAGCCTCACATTGAAGGCCCTCCTCAATATGACTCCCACCTGTCTTTCAGTCTTATTTCATATCATTTACCTCAAACTGTGTTGCAACCAAACTATATCTATAGCTGTTCCCACACTTAACATTCTGTCCTCCACCTCCATGCATTTGAACAAGCAATGTGCTGTGACTGCACACTACATTATCTCCAGCTCTTAAAACGTTTGCTGGGTGCCATCTCTTTTGGGAAGACTTCCCTCATCCTCCATCTCTACCCCTTTCATCCGTTTGTTCTCTGTCCACAATCCTCCTTGTCCTCTACTCATTTGTGCACATGATGTATCCTCCCCATGAAATGGAAATTCTTTGTGAGGGCAGGCAGGGAGAGTTTGGCCACGTAGAGGCTTTAAAAGTATTTGTTAATATGAAAACCTCACCAAAATACCACATTCTCCTGCTTTTTGTATCTCCACTTCTCCATTGGCTCCAAATCATCTTAATACATGAACATGGATGTTTCTCAAGTTTCTTTCATCAACCCTTTTCTCTTTTTTACATTACTTTGTCAATCTCATTCACTCTCACTGTGTGTCAGCTACCAACTCTATGCAGCCAAGTCCTGAACAAAATTCTAATTCTCTGTGAAGAGAGCTCTGGGCCTGGAGTCAGGAAGACCTGAGTTCAAATCCAGCTTCATATACCTTCTAGCTATGTGACCCTGGGCAAGTCAGTCAACCTCTGTCTGCTTCAGTTTCCTCAACTATAAAATGGGAATGATAACACCTACTTTCTCACAGTGTCATTGTTAGGATCAAATGAGATAATATTTGTAAAAATGCTTAGCGCAGTGCCTGGCACATAGCAAATGCTATATAAGTGCTCATTTTCTCCCTTCACTCCCCTTTTGAGACCCAAACCAGCATCTTCCTCAAGGGAAATAGGAGTGCAACAGATAACCTCACATTTCACACATCCAAAACTTGGTTCATTATCTTACCCCTAAGTCTGCTGATGTAGCCTCTTTTTTCTCCATTTTTTTATCTGTGGTAATGCTTTACTCTTGGGATTGCAAAGGTAACACTTTCTTTTCAACTCCAGTCAGTTACTAGTTACTAGGTTCTTTGTGTTACTTCTTAACATTATCTCTCAACTCCATCCCTTCTTTCCCATTGTCACTGCCCTAATAATGGTCCTCATATATATATATATACACCCTAATATATATATATATATATATACCATATATATATACCCTAATAATGGTCCATTTGAACAGCTACAATAGCTTCTTCCAAGGTCTTGCAGTCTCCTCTCTCAGATCACTTCACTCATTGGGCCTTAGTTTCCACATCTTTTTAAAATTAGGTTACACTAAAATACTTAACAAGGTTCCTTCCAACCCTAAAATCTGTGAATCATTTTAGATAACTTTCAATGCTGGTATTTTTACATAGCCCTTCTTGTGAGTTCCATACGAGTATGTACTCAGTCTTATCTAAATGTTTTGTCTTTCCTAGTACAGTGTTTTACGTATAAGCACTTAAATGAATATTTCTATTATATTACCACATCCTGGACACTATCCCCGTCTTTCCAGTTTGAGCACCACCACTCTGTATGATACAGGCCTTCATTTCCTCTTGCCTGAACTACTGCAATAGCCTGTACATGTCTCCCTGCCTCAAGTGTTTCACCATTTCAGTACATTCTCTCCACAGCTGACAAAGTAATTTTCCTAAAGTAAGAATCTGGTCATGTCGTGCTTCATACTGCCACTCCTTTCATTAAATCCTAGAGGTTTCCTCTTACCTCAAATATAAAATGCATCTGGTTGCCCCGGGGGGGGGGGGGGCAGCGGCGCGTGAATCTGATGTGCCATTTGAAGTTTTTTGTGGTTTTGTTTATATTTTTTGTGAGGCAGTTGGGGTTAAGTGCCTTGCCCAGCGTCACACAGCTTGTAAGTGTCAAGGGTCTGAGGCCAGATTTGAACTTAGGTCCTCCAGACTCCAGGGCTGGTGTTCTATCCACTCCACCACCTAGCCACCCCTCATTTGAAGTTATAGTGTATAGCATTGGAAGACATTAGACACATTCCGTATTCAAAATTGAGTAAGAGTTTGGAATTTAGATAACAGGTCAATTATCAGTTTATTTCATCAAAAAGAACTGTAATTATATAACTTTTGGCCCATCCTTAAAAAATCATTTTCCTAAAACCATTCAGTCCCTTTTTTACCACAGCCTCTAAAAGATAATCTCCTTTCCAGTTGGTCAGAGGTGACCTCAAGATAATCTGACATCTTTCTTTCCCTTTCTTGTTTTCATTAATCTTAATGATTCTTGACCTGGAGGCTCTGTGTACTTTTCTTTTTTAATACTTTGATAGCTGTATTTCAATTTAATTGGTTTCTTTTGTAATTCCACGGATTTTATTGTGTGCATTTAAGAACATTCTGAGAAAGAGGTGCATAAGCTTCACCACACTACCAAAAGGATTTATGAAACAAAAAAAAAATTTAAGAACCTCAGCTCTAATTGATCAAGTCATAGAAAGACAGAGTACTGCTCTTAAATAGATTAAGTAGTTCTTAAGTAAGAACCCCAAGTAATATATAACCTTAAGAGAGAGAGAGGTGGTTATTCTGCTTCCACACACAAAAGATCCTGAAAGGAAAAGTTGATGCTTTCATATTTTAGAAGATTTTGAGTTGATGTTTTGTTTATATACAGTCTCACATATACATCTTTGGGGGATATAAAATGTCTTGCTGAGGAATTTAGGATTCTAGGCATTTTTTCAGTTCTCTGATGTGCAGAGTGGCCTACAAGTAATGTTCTTAATCTGTTTGTGGAATGTTGAAGGTTTTTCTATTTTTTACTTGGGTATACAATTGTGTAGAACTCTTGATATAAGATAAGGTGTCACTCAGATGTGAGGTTCAAAACCTCACCATCTTCCTACAGGATGATGTTGTGATTATTTTTAGAATCACTCTGCTTGCTTCTTATTAAAGGAGAGGGTTGGCTGATGGTGTCTCCATAACTTAAGTAAGTGACCCAAAGTCAAAAGCTCAATTAAAACTGTTCATCCTTGTTTCCTAAGACCTAAACAGAAACTAGATGATTATAACAAGTAACAATTTCTATTTTTAGCACTTTCCTCCCAGAGTGTTAAAATACATGGCAAATAGTTTTCTTTTTTCTACATCTTTATTTTACACTTAAACTTCTCAAAACAGTTGACTTCACTGGTTGCTCTTACTTTCTTAATTCCCACTTTATTCTCAATCCTTTGTAATCTGGATTCCCGACCCAACACTATACTAAATCTGGTCTCTCTAACATTACTTACAGTTTCTTAACTGCCACATCCAATGATCTTTTCTCAGGCCTCATTGTTCTGTGGCATTTGACACCATTGACCACCCCCTCCTTTTGGATGCTCTCTCTTCATGGACTTTCATGATAATGTCCTCTTCTGGTGGTTCTACTGATTTAACCATTCCTTCTTAATCCCCTTCATTTGATCATCATCTGAGCATCTTAACTTGCAGGTCCTATAGTTTTCTCAAGCTCAACATGTCCAAAACAATTTAGTATCTTGCCTCATATCTTTGCCTTTCTTGCTGATTTCTTTTGAGGATGCCATCCAGTCTTCATTCTTCAGACTTGCAGCTTCAAAGTCATCTTCAGTTCTTCCCTTCTTCTGTCTCTTTCTCTCAACTCATAAACTTTGAGCGCTCAGCGCCTCTCCCTAGACAACTGCTATAGCTCCTAATTAATCTCCTAGTACTCTCCAGTCCATCTTCCACACATCTGCCAAATTGATCCTCCTAATGCACAGATTTGATCACATTGCTCTCCTGCCCAGGAATATTGAGTGGTTCCCTATTGCCTTTCAGGAGAAAAAAAATACAACCTCCTCTGATCAAATGAGATAATATTTGTAAATCGCTTAACACAGTGTCTGGAACATAGTACACACTTAATAAATGTTTGTTCCCTCTTTTGCCTTTACAGCCTGACTCTATCTTATCTTTCTAGATCTATTTCCCATTATTTCCCTTTATGGACACCATGTTCCAGCCAAACTCATTGACTTGATGTTATCTATACAGGACATTCCATCTCTTCTCTGCATGCCTTTGCAAAAACGATTCCCCATTCTTAGAGAGCTCTCATCCATATCTCCTCCCTGTCCCTAAGCTTCCTTTAAGGTTCAATCCAAGTACTATATCTTATGGGAAAGTTTTTCCTGATTGATCTCACTAGTTCTCTGCGTCCACCATGGAATTGCTTTGTGTTTATTTGAACACCTTTTAAAAATTTTTCTATGTACCTGTTTTTCTGTGTGTCATATATGACTTAAGCTTCTTGAGCAAAGATTATTTATTTATTTATTTTTAGTTTTTTCTTTGTTTCTCCTGTACCTAACACAGTTCTTTGAATGTAGTAGATGCTTAATAAATGCTTAGTGCATGGAATTACAAAAATGGGACCTGCTGATGTTTCTTTGCCTTTGGCACTGAGGACTTTTTGAGTAGTAGAGAAGAAAACCAACCTTATTTTTGGAGTCCAAATTCTTTTTTGCTACCAATTTATCGGTGTAACCTTGGGCAAGTCTTGTAAATTTTCTGTGCCTTGGTTACTTCTTCTATTAAAAAAAAAAAAGAGGTTGGAAGGAATGGTCTCTTTGCTCTAAATTTTGTGATACTGAGTTCCAACAAACTGTTTCAGTCCTCAATATTTGACTTTTAATTCTTGGCACATTTTTTGCCTGTATCTTTTTTTTTTTTTTTTATTCCTAAAAATTATTTTGAAATCTTAATGTGAGCCTCCTCTTACAAGTATATTTATGTTTTAGGTAATAGTCACATTCCTTCTGAGTCAAACATAAGAGAACATTATTTTCTTTTCAATACAGCTCCTCTCTGTTGGAAGCAGAATTTCTTTTTGCTGTTAATTCTCAGTTATCTTTGAGAATAAATAAATACTCTTTATAATTAATACCCACATTTAATTGTACATCAGTTTCCTCATCTGTAAAATGAAAGTAATGTAATAGATGATATCTAACATCCCTTCTTTCTTTAAATCTATTATCATTCTCTTTTCTACCAATCTATCATCATTTTCTTAATTTAGATACTATATTCAGCCTTGGTGCTAGCAATGTAAATATCTGGCCAAAGGCAGCTCTCAGCTCTGGGTTATCCTCAATAGATGGCAAATTCAGAGCATTGATACTTAATGTCACCATTATTTTGGAATCAGTCCCAAAATACTCCTTAGTAAATGTGGAAGATGTCTATCAACAAGCATTTATAAGTACCTACACTATGCTAAGGGACCAGTATGTGGAGTTGTGTTGGTTAAATATTTTACGTCTGAGAATACTGGTGATAAATCAAGAAATACAATTCAATAAAAAAATAACGAGAGGTTTCTTTGATCAAGATTGTCCTATCAAATTCCACTGAATTCTCAGCCTCCGCTTAGATATTTCAGTGAAATGCCATTGCTTGTGGATATACAAGCATTTGTTAAATTCTTATTATGGGCCAGGCACTATACTAAGTACCTCTTCATTATCCCTATGAAGCTAATCTCCGCAAGGCATATCCTTATGGTCTTAATTCTTTTACCTAACGCTATGAATGACAAAGTGAAGGTTTTCTAGGCTCACCAGCAGATGGAGTCCTTGCCAAGCATTGGAATGATTTGTACTATTTAAAAGCTGTGATTCTTTCTGAAGAATTATTCCTGCCTTTTGCTCTCTACTCTTAAGTCAGATTTTAGGATTGAAGAGCTACAGTTTTTGGTCCAGTTAACATTCTCAGTAGTACCTGACTCTTTGCTCTCATTTCTAGCCAAATCTTACATGAACTTTTTTTCAGTTTTTAGCACCTATATTGTTTCTAGTAGTTCAAACAAAGAAAAGGTCTTGCACTCCTGAGTTATGTGGTACCTTCTTTCTCTGAAGGACTTCAAATGACTGAAAGCTCCCAAATCTATAATCAGTGGGATACCTGATCATTTTTAAAATGCATCTGTTAAAGGTTGTGGATAGTAGGTATAAATGGTTAGTTGCTAATAGTACACCCAGGCACCTTGTGTAAGTCATAAAGTTACATCTGAATTATATTTCTTAGAATGTTGCCTTTGTTCTTTTCTCTGAAGAGTCCTGTAGAGGAAACTTTGCTTCTCAGTAAGTTCCTTAAATAGTATTTCACGTAGAATAAGGTTGTCTCTGCTGCCTTTCCAGTGATAGTTGGCATTGAGTTCTTCTTTCCTACCTTCATCTTCCAATGAAGACCTTTGCTTTCCATCAGCAGGGAGGAGGGAGGAGATTTGGCAACTTATTTAGAACTCTGTGACTGCTAGCACAATTTTTTTTTCTTTCTTTTTTTTTTTAAGAAAGGAAAAAAAGATTGTGCAATAAGTAATATGAGAATCCTGGGAACAGCTGTCCTGGCTTGTGGAAGAGAATGAAATTTATGATCTTTGAATTATCTTTAAAACTCCAACAGCTTTAGCTCTGACACACTGGCTGCCTTAAGGCCCATTTTCTTTCCAATTTCCTGGGATACTGCTCACATTTTGGTTTTCCCTGGCTTTTGTAACTTTTGTCCAACTTTACCTTTGGAGGGCTTTTTCATGTGCATTCTAGTTGTTTGCATCATGAGCAATTCTTAAACCAGTGACAACTTTCATCATTTGTCCAGTTGAGTATTATTAATCTTTGCTTGTGACTTATGCTACCCATCTTCTAACATTGCTAATCCCAAGGCAACTCTCATTGTATGTGTATTCGCCAGATAGGGACCTCACATAGCACAAGATGGCATGCTCTATTAAAAATAAAAATCCCTCCTTTTAAACTAAGCTTCCCTGTAGGCCCATTTGTAGTTTTTTTGGAAAAGAAATTTTAGCAAGTTTATCTCTATCTGTGGCTAGTTGATGAAGAGCTCTGGTTAGAATTTTTTTCCCCTAGAGATCTCCTTTTGTTCAATGGTTTCTAACTGGATGGGAGCTGAAATTCCTGAAAAGGAATATTTGTCTCTTAGTCTAGGGGTCAGCTCAACTGACAAGGCGCCCAAGAGACAGATCATTAACATTAGGAGGAGCAGAGGCATAAAATGGAATGGGAAGGGTAAACTATGCTGAACGTCTCTTGGCAAATTTAGACAAGAATGAGTGCAGCCAGATTACTCAGGGCAGTAAGAGATTTCTATCCAAGTTTCAGTCTGTGATTTGGAAAGCCACACACAGAGGCCGCAGTCAGTGGGAAGTTTCTTTCCCATCTCAATTCCTGTTCCTAGCAGCATGAAATGTCATTGACCAACTCCACCACATCCTTCTGAGCCTAGTTATTGCCTTGATTGTGATTGTTCATTCAGCTAGATATGAAACCCAGGTTCCATGGGTATAGCACCAGCAGGGATGTTAGAATGCGTATTTCTTCCCATGTCTTCCCACTTCCACATTAGATAATTTTTGGCCTTCTGGTGTGCAACAGCCTGATAAGGTTACTTAACCTATGGTTACTGGGGCTTCCTGCTTAATGAGTCAAGTGAGAGATTTGACAGCTTGATAACCTATGTTCCTGGCATTCCATTCCTATTCTAAATAACTTCAAGGCTGGAGAAGCAAAGAGTAGCTGTTGTGAATTTGGATTTGCCTTTTTTTTTTTTCTCCCAGGGTATATCGAGGGAGGTATTTTTTTGGAACTTATTTTTGCTTTTGAGTCTCATCTTACTTTTTCACCAAAGGTGTGTTTTCATTCTGTACTGAATTCCACCTTTAGCAAAGATGGGTGAAATTTCCGTGAGAGGGGAAGGACAGTAATCTTTAAAATGTTGCTAATAGTACTTGTATTTCCCACACCCACACGGGCTAATTGTGAGGAAAGCGCTTTATATATGCAAGTATAATTTGACCAATCTTTCTGTGGCCCTTTGATTCAAAACCTTCTTTTCTAGTTGTTTCTAAAGGTATGTCCTACTCAACTGAACTTCTACCCTAAACTATTATGCTTTTTCAGTCTTAACATCTAGGTTATGATTTGGCCTGCAGTGGAGGGAGGAAGAGGAAAAATTGACTTCTTGTACAGAATTTTATATTTGTAGGATGCAAGTATGGTCCAACTATTTTCATCTGCTTTCCTTTTCCCACGGGGAGGGGGGGGGGCCATGCGGGGCAGCACCCCCGCAGGAATGGTGAAGGGACAAGTTGGGGGTTTGGGCGGGAGTGGTAGTAAAGGAGGTCATTAATAGCTCAAGGGAAAAATGGAATTCTTAATGTTTTGAAAAGATTTCAGCCAAAAGTGCAGCAAGAAGACATGGTGGGTTCTAACTAAAAATCCAGCTGAAATCCCCCACCAGTCTGAAGGATTTATGAAGCCTCTGTTGCTCCTGAGCCCTCTCTTAATGTGTGCATGTCCATCTGTGTGCACGTGTGGCCACCTGTGCTGAGCATTCTTGCCCTTGCCTTTGGGAAAAGAATGAGGCCCATGGGAGGGAGGCACCCCCCCCCCCCCACACACACACACAGCAGTCATCCAGCCTTCCGCCACTAAACTACATCATACTGATTTGTTTTTTGGCATTAGAGCCAGAGAGAACTGTAGCCTTTTCTAGAGCAAACTGCAAAGCCATTGTGTATTCATCTTCTTATTTACCTCACCTCTCAAGATGCCTATGCATTGTCTTCAGAGCTTGATGTTCCTGAGCTGTATCTTCTCCTAGGAAAATGTTGCCCTCTTACCATAATCTCAGTAGGGGTTAATCACTTTGGAATTAAATATGACCAACTAATAGTGGTTCTTCATTGTATTGTTTAAGGAGAACTTTTTATGGCATTTGAAGTGGTTTTAAGTCTAAAGTTTAATTATATTCTCCAGTTGCATATTCCCATAGGATAATAGGATATAAAAGGTGATAAAAGAACCACTTAAGATTTGAGGACCAAGGAGTATAATATATTGTAATAGAGAATTGTTATAGAAAACTATTCTAAGTTCTGATCACAAATAATAAATTACCACTCAAATTGTTTTCCAAGGTTGTTATTATAATTATCTGAATTTGTATTTCTTAATCAGTACCAAATATATTTGCTTTACCCTATAGCGTAGTTTAGGATTCGAAAGTTCTGGTGTCCTTTCTTTTTATTTTCTTTTTCTTTTTAAGGCAGCTGGGTTTAAGTGACTTACCCAGGGTCACACAGCTAGTAAGTGTCAAGTGTTTGGTCTGAGGCCGGATTTGAACTCTGGTCCTCCTGACTTCGGGGCTGGTGCTCTATTGGTGTCGTTTTATTTCTACTTTTTCTTTCATTTTTCCTTTGATATTCTAGAATTTTTGTTTGTCCAAATTAATTTTTCTGTTATTATTTTGTTATTTGATTGATTTATATAAATTAACATCAGATGGTGTTAGCATTTTTATACTGGATTACTCAATATGAGCACAGAATTTTCTTGGAATTACAGCTACTCTTAAGGAGCATTTTGTAATTGTGTCTATACAGGTATTAAATGTACTTCAGTAGATTGACTCCTGGATAATTCATACATTTTGTAGTTAGTTTGAAGAGCAATTTCTGTGATTGCTTCGTAGATTATTTTATTGTTGTATAGTAATACTGTTTGAGGTTTATTTTAGGGAGTGGGAAGGAGTTAAGCTTGTTGCCTGCAACTTTACTGAATATTAATTGCCTCAATTAGTTTTTGATTCCTTAGTATTCTGTAGGACAACCATCATGGCATCAGCAAATTTTTTTTCTTCTCTTTGCTTATCTTTATGCATTTGCTATCTTTCTTTTGTCTTTTTGCTATTGCTGCGTTTTCTAAAATGTTAAATAACAGTGGAAAAGGAAAAGCATCCTTAAATCCTGTATTTATTTTAAAAGTGTCTAGTGTTTTCCCATTACATAAAATGCTAACTTTTTAGTTTTAGCTGGGTTTTTTTACCCAATCATTTTTAGGAAAAAACCTTTTATCCTAATACCTTATAGGATGGTTTTACTGTTGTTTAAAATCATAAATGAGTGTTTTATTTTGTCAAAGACTTTTGCTGTATCTATTGATGTAATTATATAGCTTGGGAGATCTTTTTTAAGCATATGATTAAATTGTGTTAATTGTTTTCTTTATGTGTAGAACCATCCTTACATCTCTGGTATAAATCCAGTTTCATCATAGGAAATACTTTTTTGAATAAATTTCTGTTATCTTTTTGCTAGGGTTTTGCTTTAATTTTTTTAATTCATTTATTACATTGACCTTATAATTCTTTCTTTGTTTTATAGGAATTAGGAATACATTTGTCTAATAATGAGTTTGGTGGAGAATGTTTTCTTTCTCAGTTTTTGAGAGTAATTTGTAAATTATTCTTTAAAAGTTTGATAGAAATCTCTTGGAAATCCACCAGGATTATGGTTCTTCTTTCCCCCTCATGGTTTCTTAACAGTGAGTTCAAGTGCCTTTTCTGAGCTAGAATTATTTAAGGTCACTATTTGGTGTTGTATCAATTTCAAGTATTTTCTGTTTTTCCATATAATCCTCTTTTGAATTTTCAGGTTTTTTTAGTATATAATTGAATATAGTCGGTTCTAATAATTTTATTTCTATTATGTTCTGATTTTACCTTTTTATTTTTTAAATTTCATTTTCCTTATTCTTTTTAATCGAATTGGTCAAAAGTTTATCAATTCTGTTAGTGTTGTCAAAAAAAAAAGCTTTCAGTTCTATCCATTCTGTAGTCTTTGAGCTCCAATTTATCTTTTTCTCTTTAATTTTTAAAATTTTCTCTTGTGCTTATTTTGGGTTTGTTTACTTGTTGACTTTCTAATTTTTAATTGAATATTCAATTCATTAATTCTCTCTTTTTTCTATTTTGTTAATGTATGTTTTTAGGGATATAGTTTTTCCTCTGAGGACTGCTTTAGCTGCATCCCAAAAATTTTGGTATGTTGTCTTGTCATTATCCTTGTCTTTCACATAGTTATTGTTTCTGTGATTTGCTCTTTAACTTGCTACGTTCTTTAGGATTTCATTAGTAGGTCTTCATTTAGGTCTATTTCTTTTGCTTGTGCTTCCTTAATTGAGTAATATTTTTTATTCTGGTATGGCTTATAAAGGATGTGCTGGGAATTTTACTTTTTTACCTTTATTCACAGTTTCTCTATGCCTTAATACAAGGTCTTGTTTTTGTAAAAGTGCCATGTGATGCTGAGAAATTGTATTTTATTTAGTAGATCCCATTCAGAAAGCACCATCCGTCTTTTAGCTATAAATCCCCCAATACTTCAGTTCTGTATTTTCCGTTTTGTTTATCCTTTTGTTAGATTTGTCCGGATCTGAGAGAGGAACATTAAAACCTCCTAATTATTTAGTGTTACTTTCTATATCTTCTTTCAACTCCATTAATTTGTCCTTTGTGAATTTAGATGCTATCTGTTAGTGCATATATGTTTAATATTGATATTGGTTCATTGTTTGAAGTCTTTTTAAGCATGATATAATTTGCCTGTCTTTATTGGTATTATAAATTCTTTGATAACATGATTACACTTCTTGTTCTTTTGAAGTTACCAGATTTATTGTAAATTTTATTCTAGCCTCTCAATTTCAGATATGTTTCTTGTAAATAACAAATTGTGGAGTTTTGTTATCCATTCACATTTCAGTTTCAATTTGTGTGTTCCTCTATTTCTGTAGAATTCTTATTTTCCAATTTTTCTTCTTCATCTTTAAAATCAGTACTTTGTCCTGAAAATTTATTTTGCTTAAGCTGCTTTGATGCAGCCTCATTCTTTAGGCTCTCCCCCACCTCCCCACTCCTTTCTAGCAGTCTCTTAACCATGTGTGTGTGTGTAGTGGGGGGAGTGCTTTGCCACTTAAATTATTTATTTATTCTCTGTTTATTCTGCCTTTTTTCTCCTCTCAGTTAAGTGACCGATTAAAAATCTCCCATCCTCTCTTTCCTGCCACTAGTTTTCGTAGTTTTTTTCCTACTCTTTTTTCCTAAGAAGAATTTCCTTGTTCTTTTTTCTTGTTTCTCTTCACTTTCTATTTTGAAATTTTATTCTCTTATTTATTCCCTTTATAATCCCTTTGTTTACCTCATGGACTTAAAGCTTCTTCAGTAATAGATTTGAGCCCCCTCTTCTACCCATTTATGTGCTGTTCTCTGGGTAGATCTTGCCCCATAGTCCCTTTTTTGTATTGTGGTGTACTCTAAGAACTTTCAGTTCATGAGCAAAGGAATGCCTTTTTTCTAAATTGTGCCATTCAGTTCTTCTTTTTCCCATAATCATTGTTCTTCCCATTAACCTTGCACTGTCCTTTTTGGATCTGTGTCCACCCTCCCTGTTGTCCTCCTTACTCCCCACTCCCCTTCGCAGATGTACTTGAACTTTTGAATATCTGCTGCCCTAGAAGTTCAGATATCCCTTCTCCTAGGACAGAATGTTACTTGACATTGGGCAGGTGCAATACTCTCTTGGAGAAGGTTGTCTCACATAGATCTTCCAAATTTAAACCTGCCATGAGGTGCTGGTCTCCTTTTAGGCAGTTATATGTGCATGTATTCTTTCCACAGTCATTCAGCAAGAATTTAAATGTTAAGTATGTTCTGGGAATTGTGCTAAGCACTGAGGATACAAAGAAGAATGAAAACAAACATGTATTCTTTTAACTTCATTGCCCTCTGCCTCTCTTCTACCAGATTTCCCTTCCCCTCGGCATTTTTGCATTCAAAATCTATTTGTTTCTTTTGTTTCTTTGGAGAAACTCTCTATCATGGATTCATTTTTTTCCCCAACTTTGTTGTTTGAGGGGTTTGTTTTTTCTCCATTGAGAACTGTAACTTTTGGGGGGGGGGTCTTTTTAAAATAAATTTAATATTTTCTTTCCCCCCAATTACATGTAAAAACAATTATTAACATTCATTTCAAAAAAATTTGGGGGGGGGGTTTCCAAATTTTCTCCCTTCCTTCATTAAGACGGCAAGCAACTTGATATAGGTTATACATGTGTGGTCATACAAAACATATTTCCAGCAAAAAAAATAAAGTGAAAAGGTATGTTTCAGTCTGCATTGAGCCTTAATCAGTTCTTTTTCTGGAGATGGTAGCATATTCATCCTAAGTCCTTCAGAATTTTCTTGGATCATTGTATAGCTAAATCATTCACAGTTGATCATTATTATAATATTGCTGTTACTGTATACATTGTTCTCCTAGTTCTACTTATTTCACTTTGTATCAGTTCATGTAAGTCTTTCCAGGCTTTTCTTTTTTTCTTTTTTTTCTTTTTAGTTTTTTTTGTGAGGCAGTCTGGGCTAAGTGACTTGCCCAGGGTCACACAGCTAGTAAATGTCAAGTGTCTGAGGGCGGACTTGAACTCAGGTCCTCCTGACTCCACGGCCAGATCTCTATCCACTGCGCCACCTAGCTGCCCTGGGGTGAGACTTTAGCTGAATCTTGGGCATAAAGCAAGTAGGTGATAGTTGAAGAAGAGATAGTTTGGCTGCCAGGGAAAAGAAGTATAAATGTCTTCATTGAGAACTAAACATAAGAAATTTATTGAGTTTGTTTAAACAGAAAATATAAATATGCTCAAGCAAAACTGAAATGACATCGTGCATCCATGACCAGTTATTAGGAGGAAATCAAAACACATCTAATCTTTGGATTTATAGGTCAACTAGTAACTATAATGTTCTACGTATCACTTGTCAGTATAGCACATGGAACTGACCTGCAGTGGAAATTCTTTTGAGTTTTGTGGAATTTTCTATACTATTTCTCTTGCTTATTTTTCATCATAGGTTCACTACCTGTTCCTCAATGTGAAGTGATCTCGTAGATTAGTGTGTGCCTTCTAAAAAGTGCTTATCCTTACCTCTTTTTATAGACAAGAAAATAAATTTCTATCTTCACTCTATCAGCTCTTTACCTGGAGATGGATGGTTTATTTCATCATGGGTCTTTTGGAATGGTGATTGGTCATTGTGTTGATCAGAGTTCCTAGGTCTTTCAAAGTTGATTATCTTTACAGTGTTGTTGTTATTGTATACGTTGTTCTCTTGGTTCTGCTCACATCAGTTTTCATCATTTCTTATAGCACATTGGTATTCTGTCACATTCTAATACCATAACCTGTTCAACTATTCACCAGTGATGGCTATTCTCTCAGTTTCCAATTCTTTGCCACCACAGGAAAAGCTGCTATAAGTAGTTTTGTATATGCGGATCCTTTTTCTCTTTCTTTGATCTCTTTGGGATATAGACCTAGTAGCAGTATTGCTAGATCAAATAGTATGCATACTTTAATAGCTTTTTGTAACCTAATCAGTTCTGAAACAAGGATCCTTTCTACAACATCAACCTTGATTTTAAGGGGGACCTTACTACGTCTTAAGGCAGCCCATCCACTTTTGTTTTCTTCTAATCGTTAAGTTTTTTCTTACAAATTTAAATTTACCTCTTTACATTTTTGCTTTTAACATATCTGAAAATAGTCATAATTAACTTATCATTCATTAATGTAATAGCATATTATAACAAAATTAAAATTGACTCACAGCCTCACACAATGGAAACAACACTAGATTTAGTGTCCACGGAGTTAGATGTGCACCTTAAGTATTTACCACTGTGCATAAGGCACTCAGCCTTTCAGGGTCTGAGTTTCCTCTGAATTCCCTTCCATCTCTGAAGTCTTTGGTGCTATGACAGGTGTCAAATATGTTAAGAAATCTGAAAAGATCTAAAAAGGATAGCAATGAACAAGGAATCTTGATGATTTTATTGGTGATAACACTGAAAAGTTGACATTTATGTTTTTAGGCGGTTGAAATTCATTATTACAAAGCAAGTTCATTCGCTTATCTAAATGTTTAATATAAAGTTTTATGAAGCAGTTTTAAAAAAAAGGGAAAGATTAGGGAGCCATGTCCTAGGGTAGCAGTTTATTTGACAGATCTGGAGAGTTTTAGTGGACTGCATTTTTTTTTTTCACCAACCCATTTTTATTAGAATTTTTTATGTTTCAATCTTTATTTTCAGATATATCCCTCTCTCTTCTCTTTTCCCAGTGAGCCATCCATTATCACAGTTATAATAAAACTATTTTCAAATAAAAACAAAGGGAAGAAAAAAAACGTTTCAGCCAAACTAGCCAACATATCAACAGAGTCTGGTCCAATCTGGTTGCAGCCAACTTTTCTTTCTTTCTTTCTTTCTTTCTTTCTTTCTTTCTTTCTTTCTTTCTTTCTTTCTTTCTTTCTTTCTTTCTTTCTTTTTTTAAAGATTCATTAATTTATTGTTTTTAATTTTCAACATTCACTTCCACAAGATTTGGACTGCATATTTAATACAGGTCGGTAGTGTACATTAAAAAAAAAGTCAACAGTGTAGGCAAAAAAGCTAATGTGATCTTGTTGAGTCATGTTCAACTCTTAGTGACCCCATTTGGGGTTTTCTTGGCAAAGATACTAGAGAGGTTTATCATTTCCTTCTCCAGCTCATTTCACAGGTGAGGAAACTGAAGTGAACAGAGTTAAGTGACTTGCCCAGAATCATACGGATAGTAAATGTCTGAGACCAGATTTAAACTCAGGAAGATGAGTCTTCCTGATTCTAGGCCCAGTGCTCTATCCACTGCTCCACCTATTAGAAGCATGATAGTCTCATTTTCAAATTCTAGTTGTAACTTTTAAAACAACATTGATAAATTTGACTATTAGAAAAGGGCTGTTAAGTTGGTCTTGATCATGTGAGGATTAGTTGGAGGAAAAGAGATTTGGAAAGACTATAATAACTGAATGATGGCCAATTTGTTGGTTTGTTTTATTTAGTGATACTCCTTTGATGCAAAGGAAGGTTCTTAGGATAGGGTGGTAATATTGTCAGTGCGAAGTGATCTCAACGTAAAAAAAAAAAAAAAAAAATTTTAAGAATAGTACTACCCTTCTTCAAGTATTAGGTCTGCTACATGAGAGATTCGACTTGTTTTACTTGGCTCCAAAGGTGACGGTATTAGGAGCAATGGGTAGAGAAGCTGCCCAAGAAAGATTTGGGCTCAATGCCAGGGAAGACCTCCTAACCATTAGAGCTCTATTTGGAAGTGAAATGGATTGCCTCAGGGCATTTAGTAGGTTTCTTTCTTACTTGAGGTCTTAAAGCTGCATCTGTAAGGCCACTTGTCCACAGTGTTCTACAGCAGTGTTGTAGAAGACACTCTTGTTCAGAATCAAGTGTGTGAAGATGGCCAATGTAGGACTAGTTTCTGGAGTCTTAGGATTTGATGAAATAGATACTTTCTCATTGGATCCACCATCACCCTGGGAGACAAGCAGAGCACAGCTGTGAGAAGGGAAGTAGCTTGTCTAGTGTAGTTACAGGCTCAAAGGATTTAGAGCAGAATTGTTCCAGTTTAACAGGCCCAGAAGAAAGAAGCAACTGTTGTAGTGTCACAATGAGGATCCAAATCTAGCTTTACTATCTTTGGTTCATTTGCTGTTTCTACTATATGATAGAAAACATAATTAAAATAAAGGAGTACCAACTCTATCTCTGACTAGTGCTGTGGGCAAGTAACTTCATCTTTATGAACCCCAGTTGCTCATTTTCAGAAATGAAATGGTTGATCTGGATCATGAGACCATGCACCTAGAGCTGAAAGGGATCTCTGAGACTTTGAATTGTTTCCTCGTTTTACAGATGAGGAAACCAAGACTCAGGGAGGTTAAGTTATTGTCCAAGGTCACAAAAATAATGTTACAAAGTATACCTCTTTTTTCCTCTACCTTCTACGTAATTAGGGTTTAAAAGACCGAAGTTTTGTCACGTCCTCTCCTGCCATGCTGTACTGCTTACACTTCTGTGGGTAAATTTTATTTACTTTGAAATATGATAAATTATTTGGGTAATAGCTTCCTCTTCTTGGTTCCCATTTAACAATAAATTATTTTAGGAGGAAGGCTGTCAATTTCAACCAAAGGGATCCACTTCCTACTTTTGAGTCCACAAGAAGACATTTTCATGCTAAAAATAAATATCAACCCTTTTATGGTCTTGAATCTAGCATCTGATGGGAAAACCTTAAATGCCTCATTCATGTGAAGGAGTCTGTTTTTGTATGTATGTTATTAAATGATGCATTTTGGTACTCTTGGGATCTTGTTTTTGGCCCCATTTCCTGTGCACTTTAGAGTTTGCCATCATTTGGTCTTTAAAGCATTGCCTTCTTTTAGCATCAGGAACGTTAATTTCCCAGTGGCACTGACAAAGTATTTCTGTAAGGGTCTGTCATGCAGCCTTGTCTCCCATTTGCCAAGAACAGCTTTTTTTCTTGTTGTTTTGAAAGGCGGATCCACCAGACTTCCCTACAGAAATCCTTTTTATGTAGTCTGTCCTTTTTGCAATGAAGCCTCATTCTATACTTCTCATTCCTCAAGTTCTCAACGCACCAGTGCTTTATTAACGCTTCCCTTTCCTTTTAAGTAGTGGCACACCAGTGAATTTGTTCATCTTCTCAGCATTGGATGCCCCAGATAATTCTAGTAGGTGAGCCTCTCTCCCCTGGTGTTGCATACAGTGGGTCCCCTCAAACTGATCTGATGGTTGAATAGGAACTTGGCTCCTCTCACCCCATACTCTCAATGTTACAGTTTTGTTGTTGCTTCTTCTCAGTATTTTGTACTACTTTTTTTAGTTTCAGGTATTATGTTATATATCCCCAGCATGGATTAGTGACACTGCTGAAACTATCCTAAATTCTGTTTTTAATGCATCTTCCAAATAGACTATTTTCAGCTTGCCCTTTTGCCTGGGTAGAATGTTTTCCCACTGCAACTCTGTTTTATGCCTTAAAGATTCCCGTAGAACTAGTCTTAGGAAGTTACAGTAGCTAGTGAATTTGTTTACTTTCAATACCATTATGTTTCCATTTTCTTTCAGGAAATAGCCTTTCATAGCTTCTGTCATCCCTTTCCTGCAGTGTCTAATAATTTGCCCTACCAACTTAGTTCTGTAACTGTACTCTTTCCTCTCCCTCACCATTTGGAAAGCCCAGCTTTTCTGCTGAGAGTTATTCCAGGTGAGAAATTTCTAATCTAGTCTTTGTGCCACTTTAGACTTCATTCGTTCACCCAGTATTTGAGTGCCTGCTATAGCCCTGGGACAGAAAAGTGAGATAATGACTTCTCCTTTGGATTTAGTCCATTCTTCCTTGTATTATAGTTGTTGTTTACATACCTTCTCCCCCACTAGACTGTAAGTTTCTGCAAAATAGGACTTGTGTTTTATTGTATTTTTTTTGTAATTTATTTTATTAGCCTCAGCACAATGTCTTACACATGAGAAACACTTAATAAATGTTAATTACACTTACATGAAATGAAGATGAATATTTGGTCCTTAACTCCGGAAACTTACAATATACTTTAGAACTTCAGATTTACAATCATGAAGAGTTTAATAGCAGTGTGTAATTGAGTGGTACAGACAAATAACTCTTAAGCCCAGTGGAATGGCTGACCACATCATTTAGATGGTAACATTTGAGAGAAAATTAGAGTTATAGTGAAATACATTACTGAAGGATGGCAGGCTATTGTGTGGGAATAATGTAGGGTGAGAAATAATTGCAAAGTGGGGCTTATAAATTACAAAGTCAGATTATACTAAACTGTGATTCAGGTAGAAGTTGAAAGTAGCTACTAAAACTGTCACTGATCCTTTTTGGTAAGAAACACTATCAAGTTAGTTGTCTCTCATTTACCCCAACCCATGTATCTTAGCCCCTTCTCATTACCAGTCTACATTTGACTCAGTTAATCTCTCCATATCATCTGATAAATCATAAGCATAGTAGAGCCCAGAAAGATTTCTGTTTCATAGTAAGACCCTAGGTCAGTGATTCTTACCCTGGAATACATGAACTTATTTTGTTTAATAAATTTATTTCAACTTAATTGGTTTTCTTAATAATCCTATATATTTTATACATTTAAAAATTATTCTGAAAAGGGAGTTGGTGGGCTTTATCAGACTTCCAGAAGGTTCTATGACACAGAAGAAAGGTCAAGAACTCTTGCCTTAGGCAGCTTTAAATGGCTCCCCTTTTTTCCTTTTGTTTCTGATGTGGCCATCACCTGGATTAGACAAGAGGAAAGACATTGTTTTAGGCCTGACGGAGTCATATAAATATGAGATTGTTATTTTTATTAGGGTTAAAATCAAAGTATCAATTATATGTATGAACCTCAATGAATGGGAAAACTAAGATATAGAATAGAAGCCCTGGGCCTCTATTTTTGTATAATTAGAATCAAAATGTTTAGCTTTTAAAGGCCTTTCCAAATCATATACTTCAGCTCCTTATTTACAAGTGATAGTGCTGAAATCCTGAAAGGATAATACGAGTTGGAAGGGGCCACACAGGTTATATATGCCAGCCCATATCTGACAGTATAACCCTTTACACTACATCCCTTAACAAAGTGGCCTAATTAGTGTCCAGTTAGAGTAGAACTCACATTTCCTGAATCCCATTGTAGTACTCTTTTTACTGACTTAATTTTGTAGCTCACAGAGTATTACTTTGTTTTGATCCTGGTAAGAACTGAATTTTGAAGTAATCTGAAGTTTTTAATATTAAAGTTAAAATATATTATCATGGAATAATAGTATTATAATGGGATAAAGATTTTGCCTTCTAACGGGAAAAAGATCTAGACCCCCATAGTTCTCTTAATGCTACTTACGTGTTCCTCATTTTTAAGCACCTAGGTTATATACTGTTGGTTTATATTCACACTGTGCTCAATTAAAACCATGAATCTTTTTTCATATGCTTTGTTATTGGGTTATTTCCCCTCTGCCCATTTTTTTTTTTACCTAAGTGCAGAATTTAGGTTAAATATGATCTTGTTGGTTTTTGCCCATCTTTCCAGCCCAGTGAAATGATTGTGAATAGGGATGTGTTGCGTTGACTTTTTTCATTCACAGATTTGGTAAGTATGCCTTTGCTTCCAGAAAAGGCAGAGGCTTTACCATTGCCTCTACTTCCTCTTCTCTCATTCATTTCTCAGCCCTTTGCATTTTGGTTGTTAACCTTATCTCTCAGTTGCCAAGTTTTATGTCCTTTTCTCAGTTTTCGTTCTTGACCTCCATAGCATTTGACATTGTTAATGAACTTCTCTTCTAAGACAGTTTCTCTTTGGATTTTTATTAGACAATTCTCCTGATTCTTAGTTTTCTTACCTGAAAGACTGTTGTTCTTTAGGCTCCTTTATTGTTGGGTCATCCATATTACGCCTCCCTCATTGTGGGTGCTTCCCAAGGCTCTGGCTAGGTCCCTGTTTTCTCTCTAAACTCACTCACAGTGGTGACTTCATAAGCTTCTGTGATTAATTATCTATTTGCAAATGATTCCCATGTCTTTATGTGCAACCTTAGTTTTTCTCCTTAGCTCCAGTTGCACATCCCCAACTACCTATTGGTTGTTCCATAAACATGTCAAACACTATACAAAATGTCTTTGTCTTGGGGTGGATAAAGCAGCTTCTCAATTCTTAACTTGTTTCTGTTTTCTCACCCCTAAAAAGAATAATCTTTACACTGGAAATTTAAAAATTAAAATGACTAACAGGGAAATGATAAGGTGATGGTAGGAGAGCACTTATCTGCCTTCAGTGAAATCAGATCAACTGGGCCAGGTGGACTATACCCTCAGGTTCTGAAAAAAACTGGGAAATGTGATTGCTGAACCACTGTGGGTACTATCTGAAAGGTCATGAAAAAGCATTAGTGGTACCACAAGATTATAGAAGGACAAATACTCTATTGGTTTTTAAAAGGGAGAAGAGAACAATCTGCAAACTATAGGCCAGTGAACTGAACTTAGATTCCTGGGGGGGGGGGGGTGTTAATGAGTCATTAAAGAGATAGTGACCAGCTAGAATGGGAAGTGGTAAATTACAGTTAATCACCATGACTTCTTCAGTCACAGGTTATGCCAGAATAACCTCATTTTCTTTTTTGACAGGATTTTACTACACTAGTAGATGAGGGGAATGCCTTGGATATAGTATACCTAGATTTTAGCCAAACTTTAGGTAAAGTATCTAATACCATTCTTGTGGCAAAGATGGAGAAATATTGCTTAGACAATTAGATTCAGAATTGTTGGGTGGCTATACTTCCAAGAGTAATTGTAAGTTGTTCAGTTTCATGTGGCAGGAAGTCTCCAGTGGAGTTCCTTCAAGGACTCTACTTGATTTGATAGACAGGGATGAAATGTGTGCATATCAGATTTGCAGATGATATAAAACTGGGAGGGATGACAGAGTCATTATCCAAAAGGGTCTTGATAAGCTGGAGCATTGGGCTAAATCTAATAAGATAAAATTCTATAGAGACAAATGTAGTCCTGGATAGGAAAAATCACCTACACAAGTATAAAATGAGAAAGCCATTCTGAAAAAGATTTAGAGGTTTTAGTTGACTGCAAGCTTGATATGTAGTAGCAAAAAAAAAAAAAAAGCTATTGCAGTTTTGAGCGTCATTGGAAGGGGCATAAATCCCAGAAATAACAGGATGACAGTCCCAGAGTGCTGTGGTCAAATTCATCTGGAGTATTATTCAATTTTAGGCATCATAGTTGAAGAAGGATATTGATCAATTGGAATGACCATGATATTTGATGATAGGTTAAAGCAACTGGGCACGACTGGCTTGGACGGGAAAAAAAAAATGGCTCAGAAGGGGCGTGAAATATGTCCTCGTATCTTTGGAGGAATGTTATATGAGAAAGATTAAACTTGTTATTTGGCCTGAGAGAGTTTGGGGGGTGGAAGTAGCAAAGAGAACAGTTTAGACTTTATGGCAAGAAGAAGTTTGTAACAATTAAGAGTTGTCCAAAAGTGGAATAGACATGTTCAAGTAGATGCTGGACAACCACTTAATGGGTTTCATCTTCTGTAAGAAACCTTTCCCCAGTCCTCCTTAATCTTAGTGCCTTCACTCTGAGACTAACCCCCACGTTATCCTATATAGAGCTTGTTTATACATTTGTTTACATGTTATCTCCCTCCACTTCCATCCCACTCTCTTCCCCCATTAGACTGTGAGCTGATATAGAGTGGGAACTGACTTTGGCCCTTTTTTGTATCCCCAGTGTTTAGCATGGTGCCTGGCATAAAATAGGCACTTGGTAGAATCTTTATGTGGGGACTGGACCAGATCAGTGGTTACTAACATTTTTTGTGTTTTTGATCCCTTTGGTAGTCTAAAACCTATTGTTTCCTCAAATGCATAGGCTTATAAAGGAAATCAATTATTTTGAAATACAATTATAACCAAAAAAAAAACTTCTTTTTAAGTTCACAGACCCTAGGTTAAGAACTCCTAAACTAGATAGTTGGCCATTGATCAACTCACATTCTATGATTCTGTAATCTTTCTCCACAAACCCACCCTATTTCTTTGAAGGTCACCACTATCCTTCTAGTCACTCAGGTTTAAAACTCATTTTTATTCTTAATTCATTACTTTCTCTCACTCCACATATTTTGATGGGTAAAAGATGAAATGACTGAGGAACCAAAAGTTTGGGCTTCCAAGCATATTCAGTTTATTAAGCAATGCATGCTAATTGCATAACAGGTTACAGGCCTTTCTCAGCTTTGGCACTGGCCCCCAACTACAGAAGGAGACAGACTTTTATATGTTAAAAACAATTAATCAAATAAGACCAATTAATTAAAAGAAAACAATTAACCAGAATACAGAGTTAAGAAATCTGATTTCTAATTGGAAGAAAGATTAGGGACTTTCCAAATTGGAAGGGAAAGAGTGAACACAATTCCCTGAAATCAGAAAAAGAGGTTTCCCACTTTCCCCAAGTATTTGTGTACAATCTGAAGAACATGGAAACAATAACTGATTGACTAGCACAGGACCAGTTTTCAGATAAGACATATGGGTTTCTTGAGATGTATAATTGTAAGAAAATTTCTTGCATCCATTTTTGGATCTGACTGGGTTTCTGGTCAGCATGACCTAGGTCCTTACTTAAGGGTCTCTAAGCAGCAGTTAAAAGGTGGTCCAGCTTACCAGCCAGGCAAGGCTAGGTTCAAACAATACAGTAAAGTTTTCTCACAATTTAAGAGTTTTCTCACAAGTTGGAAATCGGACTAGACCCGCCAATGAATAGAAAGGAACTTAGCTAACTCCAGAATTGAGTCACAAGATGCAGTCATTTTGGTTCATTGAATTCCCACAGTTAATCCAGATGGTATTCTAATCCATCCCCTCAGTATGCCAAATCATGTCGTTTCAACCCCACAACATCTCTCTCCCTTTCTTTCTACTTACTTCTCTCTGCTTGACCTCATGAGGTCTGCCTGGGAACCTTATTAATATCCAAGAAAGTCATGAAAGGGTTTGTGGAGCAGGTGGCATTCAAAGGATGGGTAGGTTTTTTAATGTTGGACAAGAGGGAAAGAAGCTTCTTACATCTAGGGGGATGTGAGCCAAGTGTGTTGAACCACCATTCGTTTTGGTGGTGATTGGGTGGAAATAGAGGAAAAGGTTGGAAAAGAAAGGAAGTACTAGGCTGCGCAGAGCACTGGACTGGGAACTGAGGGAGATAAAAGCAAAATAGAAGAATTTCTTTGGTCTTTAAGAGATTGATGTCTCACTGGAAAGGTAGAGCAGTGACACAGAACAAGAAAAACAAAGACAAACAAAGCAGGATGTAACTGTGAGCAAAGGGGAAATAGGTTCAGACAACATAGAATTCAGGAAAGGGAGAGATATAAATCTCCAATTCTTTTTGGGAGTAGTTGTCCCATTTTATACTTGTGACGACATTTTGGGTTGTTTTTTTTTTTTCCTACCCAAGCCCAAGACTCTATACTTTGTGGTCTAGCTCCCTCTCATACATGATACTCCATCTCTTTTATATGCCTGTCCCCAGTGCCGTGTGTGTATGTGTCTGTGTGTCTGTCTGTGTGTGTGTATTCTCACTTCCACTCCCTCCTCACCTCAACCTCACAGAATTCTCGTTTCCTTTAAAATTCCGTTTACATAACACCTTATATATGAAACTTTTCCTAATTCCTCAGTTGGTGGTTCTTTTCCCCCTCTCCCATGTTTAACTTGTATTTATTTTGTATATGCTTTTTTATGTATGGACTCGAACTATTTTGTATATGCTTATTTCTGTACAGACTCTAACTATACAATCGTTGGGGTTGCCTGAAACATGGGAATAAGACCTTCCAGTGAAGTTTTCCAAAATTCCTTCAGATTTGACCCCATCTTAACTATATATACGTAGGCCTTACTACTCTTTATATCAAATTCTACTTCCTTCATGAAGCCTTTCTTACCTTACCTCTATCTCATCGTTGATCTGAACTCTGTATGGTCTGAACCTATCCCTTTGCCCCACAGATCCTACTCTGTTGGTCTTTGTTTTTCTTGTTTTGTGTTTCCCATGAGACATCAAGCTCCTAAAAGACCAGAGACCTTCTTCTGTTTTAATTTTATCTGTCTCAGTTCCCAGCCTAGTTCTCTGCCTGGCACTTCCTTTCTTTTCCAACCTTTTCTTCTATTTCCACCCAGTACGGATGAAGGTTCAACACACTTGGCACTCGTCCCCTTAGACTTAAGAGGCTCCTTTCCCTCTGTTTTACCATTTAAATCCCTACCCATTCTTTGAAACCCAACTCACATGCCTCCTGCTCCACAAACCCTTCCGTGATTTTCTTAGATATTAATAAAGTTCATAAGAGTGACCATTTCTATTGGCTTGTTGGTTGCACTTTGTGGGTGTCATTTTAAGCACCTGAATTTCAGAGATGGTAATGGGATCTTCCACAAAAGTCCTCCATGCCTTACTTTGGCATACAAGTAACCTGGGTTCTCAAAACCCATGCCAGAAGAGCAAAGGCCCTGCTCTTCCCAGCTTAGAAAGACTTTGTAATGCCCAACAACAGATTATAGAGAGTTTGCTGACTACTGGATGATAAATGTTTTTCAGCCACAGCAACTCATTAAGACCATTTGCCAAGGGGCTGTGATTTATCTGCATTGATGGAGAAATGTCAATGAAATCACAACTCAGAAATACTGGAGTGACAAATTGGCAACCCACGATATAGAAAGAATGCTTTCTCCTTTAGGACCACCAGTCCATTCTAGGCTGACTATCTTCATTCATCCACATTTCCAAGTTATTTATAGTATAGTAGTTTGGAGTAGTTTACTTATTTTTTTAAAAATAATTTTTAGTATTTATAGCTAAAATTTATTTCAAAATTACAAAATAATAGTTTTGTTCTTTTTCAAATAGATTTATTAGAAAAGTAATATCCAAACAACATGAATATTTGTGATATGTTGAAATAATTTAAATACGTGTATGTAGAACCATGATTACTGGCCTCTTGATTAGCTGTAGGACTAGGAGTAGATGAGGTAGGCTAGCCACACTAAGTGCAGCAAGAGAATATTTAATGTTACTTTTTATAATTCCAGAAACTTAATCCCATGTGTATTTTATTTTGTTGTATATATTACAGTAAAAGCTATGCATCATTTTCACACCTTGGCCAGAGCACCAGAAATGATTTGTTTGAGCTCTGTACTTAATATATAATATGATAGGAATATGTACAACAGAGTTATTGGATTTGAGAAAGGCTACCTACCTCCCAGTGACTTTATAAGCATCTGATGCCATTTAAAAACAGAATCAACTTCCTACCACTTTAAAATGTGTGGTGTCGGAGGCAGCTAGGTGGCACAGTGGATAGAGCACCATCCCTGGAGTCAGGAGGACCTGAATTCAAATGTGACCTCAGACACCTAACACTTATATCTGGGCAAGTCACTTAACCCCAATTGCCTCACCAAAAAAAAAGAGAGAGAGAGAGAAGGTGTGGTATCACTCAGCTAAAATAAACTTAATATTTTTCTTAGTTGTATGAGAATTCTAATGCATCTTATTTTTAAAAACTAATTAAACTAAATCTCTTTGACTTGGGTTGTCAGTTTGACTTTAGTTCAGTGGATACTTCAACCTGACAGTGTCACACAGCTGCCCTTTTAATAGTTTGACATCAGTCCCTGCAGGCATGCTTAACCCCTTGGGTAGCTTTAGGTTCCCCATTCATAAAATGAAAGGTTTTAGACTAAGAGTTCTCCAAGTCTTATGATCAGTTTGATTTTCATTCTCCTTTTATCACTTTTTCCATTTTTGTCACACATGATATATTCAGTGGCCTTCTTCATAAACAGTGCACTCCTGACTATAAGCAGTATGCCTAGTGTGGAGTTGGAGACCCTCTCTGGACTGCTGAGGCAACCCAAGAGTTGTCTGGATCCAACCAGTCTATGCATAGTGTAGGCCAGAAGTGTTATATGCTGCCTGGAGTGCCCGTGAACTAGATTCAACTAGAACTGGGAAACATTTGACAAAATAAATGAAAATACAATACAACATAGTCAATATGCAGCCCACATAGATCAATTTATTTCTATTTGAGTTTGACCCCACTAAAGTAGCCCAAGGGACTTCTCATCAGTAGGCCTTGTAGGATTGTCACCAACATTTATAAGAAAGATGGGTTTGAAGAAAATAGAATGTAAGTGTGGGCACACTGAGGCCAACTGAGATCAAAGGGTGTATTGGTCAACAAATATTTATTAATTGATTACCAGCCATGGTCCTCTGCACTCAGCATATAAATACAGTGGCTAAAACAGTCCTCTTTGAAAGGCGCTTGTTTCACTGGGTGAGGAAAACAATCTTTAGGACTCCAGACGGGAGTGTAGGAACCTTTCCCACTGTACCAGAAGGGCAGAGGTAAAGTTGTGATTTGTAACCTAAAGCAGTGACTAGGGGGTGAGGGTAAAGATGTTCTTTCACAAGATTTTTTTTTTTAATCCCATGACTCCCCAGTTTTAGCAGCTGTTGGTTCTGTCATGCATTTCTTTCTCTAGGTCTGAGAAACTGGCTTCTTTTACTTGGAGGTCTTACTGCATTCCTATTTGTCAGCTTCTTTCCTCTCCTTGCCAGACTTAGATTTATGAGACCCTCTCAGAAGTAGCTATGACTCCCAGGACTAAGGAACTGGGTAACAGTGGCAGGTGTTTAGAGACCTTTACTGGGTTTGACACAGTTAAAGTTTGGTATAACCCTGCACAGGGTTCCTTCATCATGGATTTTTGGAGGGTGGGGGGAAGATATTGGCTAAAGATACTATATGGAGACTACTGGGCTGTGCTCAAGAATGGGGCCTGAGCAAAGAAGATAGGGGTCTGTTCTGTCCCACTTTGGCAGGTTACTGGGCCTTTGTTGAAATGAAAGAAGGGGGGAAAAATGATAAAAGAGCATGAACTGAAAGGACTAACTGAGGGAGGGTGGGGAAAGGGGAAGGAGCCTTTTTTTCTCTGGTAGCAGTGGCAGCAGTGTCGTTAATCCTTGGTTAAATCTCCCCATCTGATTTTCTGGAAGCTCTGTGATCCAAGCCCCTACCCTCTTCCAGGTGGTCTAGTAAGGATAATGACTGTGGTCTTTGGCCCTTCTGTGTTCAAGCCCTTAGCCTTACTCATCCCAGGAGCTTTTTCTCTCAAACCCAGTGACCCAGCATTTTTACTGAATGCTTTGGCTACAGTCTTAAAATTCCATGCCCTGTGGGGGTGCGCGCCCCCCCCCCCCAATTCTGACAGGTATTTGGAGGCCTTTACTGGGTTTGACACAGTTAAAATTCATCCAGAGCCTTATCTTCTTTTCTTCTCTGCAGAGATGGCACCAAAATCCAAAAAGAAAGGGCATCCTGGGCGGGAACCAAAGAAGGTAAGTAACTAGAGGTGGCCCAGCTGTGTGGACAAGAAACCCTTTCTCAGATTTCTGGAAGGAGGGCTGCCGTGCTTCCTGCCCTTTGAGGAAGGATAAGTCCTGCAATCCATTCTGGACTGGGTTGAGTTAAGCTATTTTTTCCTTAACACTTTACCTGTTATGTCTTTTTCAGCACCACCATCACCACCATCAGCAGGCGCCACAGCAGCAGCCTCCCCCACCAACGAACCAGCTGCCACAACAGCAGCCCCCAGCCCAGCAGCCACCACCACCACAACAGCAACCTTTACCACCCCCGGCCCCTCCCTCAATCCCTCAGCAGACAGCCCCACCAATAAAATCCTCCCCCCCTCCCTTCATTCCTGCCCAGGTGCCAGTCCTCGAGCACTCACTCCCAGGGAGTGTCTTTGATCCCATCACCCACTTTGCCCAACCAATCATACACCTCTCCCAAACTGAGCTGCCTCCCCACCTCCCCCAGCCACCTGAGCACAGCACTCCGCCTCATCTCAACCAGCATGCAGTAGTTTCTCCTCCAGGTAAGAAATGGAGCAGAATATGAGGTTGGAGAAAAGGATGAAATAAAGTTCCCAAGGGGTCTTATCATAATGGTGCCACCCATAGAATCAGTTTGCTAGTGAGAGCTTACGCCTCTGTAAAGTTTATTAACCAGCAAGGGAGAAAATGGGAGGTGTTAATGGCTACGTGTTCTCTGAAATTGAATTTTTGCTTCTTTCTTCCAGCTTTGCACAATGCTCTGCCCCAGCAGCCATCAAGGCCTAGCAATCGAGCTGCTGCCCTGCCTCCTAAACCAGCCCGCCCCCCAGCTGTGTCACCTGCACTCTCTCAGCAGCCCCTTCTCCCTCAGCCACCCATGCCTCAGCCACCCCAAGTCCTGCTAGAGGATGAAGAGCCACCTACCCCCCCACTCACTCCCATGCAGATGCAGATATACCTACAACAGCTACAGAAGGTGCAGCCATCCACACCCCTCCTCCCTTCTGTGAAGGTGCAATCCCAGCCTCCCCCACCCTTACCTCCTCCAGCCCATCCTTCTGTGCAGCAACAGTTGCAGCAGCAGCAGCAGCAGCAGCAGCAGCACCAACCCCCACCACGGCCCATGCACATGCAGCCCATGCAATTTCCTCCTCATATCCAGCAGCCGCCACCCCCTCCCCAGCAACCGACCCACCCACCTCCAGGGCAACAACCACCACCACCGCAGCCAGCCAAGCCTCAGCAAGTCATCCAGCACCATCCTTCACCACGGCACCATAAGTCTGATCCCTACACAACCAGTAAGTGGCAAGCAGGAGGAGTAAGCGTCATGGGAGATGTGCAGTGGCTGTTAGGAGTAAGAGCTTCTATCAAAGCTCCATTTGGGTTTTCCCTATGACGTTGTCATGTGTCTTACTTATTAGACAAGTAATTCTAGAACATCTGTACATAATCCTCTTAATAAGATCCATGATTATAAGAACAGTGTCTTAGCTTTATTCTCAAAACTTAGTGCTTTATACATGATAGGCACTAGATAAATGCTTGTTGAATAATGTTTGACATATCCTGGGTCCCTGCTCTTGAACTGGATCTGAAAGAAATCATTTCAGGAAGAAAAAGTAGAAAATTATTTCTAGGAAAAGAAATGAGCATAGACCATCCAAGTTGGAAAACACACAAAGCATTTTAAGTAGGTAGCCTGGAGTAGGTTTTATATAGCTAATTAAAGAAAAATGAGGATAAAGAAATTTAAATTGAGATCAAAATATCGAGAACTTTGAATGCCAGGTTAGTTACAAATGGATTACCAGGTTCATCTGTCAGGCCTGTTAGGTTTCTTATGAGGAGCAGCAAGTTAGGCAGTGTAACTGAATTGTACGGTACATGGAGAGGAAGACTAGAAAAATAGGAAGGGGTCAGGTGGGGAGTAGGGTTTTAAATGCCTAAAGATTCCATTTTATATCAATTGTGGGGGTAATAGAGAGTCACTCAATTTTATTGAGTAGGAGGCCAACATAGTTAGACCTGCACTTTATAGGAAAATCATTTTGTCAGCTAATTGGAGGATGAATTGTACTGGGGAGAGACTTAAGACAGGGAAACGAATTAATCTGCTGTGGCAATATTCCAGGCCAGGGTGAATGAGGGTGTGTGGTGGCTGCATGAGCAGAGAGAAGTTCTTCCCAATTTCTGTATCAGCAGGTTTATTCAATAAAAGCAGATTTGTGTGTGGAGGTATGTGCAGATTTTTTGACTGGCCCAAAAGGTCATTCCTGTTAATGGCATTTGAACTATGAAATAATGCCTAGGCAGCATAACTTTGTATATTGACTTTAGGGTTTTTGTATTCTGAATGGAAAGGCAAAACTTTTAACTGGTGTCTGGTAAATCAGGCCCAAAGGCAAACTGTTTCATGCTAACTCAGGCTTATTAGGTGAACACAGCTACTCAGTCCAAGCCAGAAAGGAGTAAAATCAGTAAGGAGGTATTGAACCACATGGGGAAAATTGCTGCATTGACCACTTGGTACTACTGACCTCATACAATCTATAGGCAAAGTTCAGCAGTTTCAAAAAAGCAAAATTAAACTCATCTCTTATGTCAGTACTTCAGCTAAAATTCCTGGTTTATCAGCGAAATGAAATACACAATGTAAAATAAATGTATTGAAACTGAAGAAACTCTTAAGAATGGGCCCTGGGCTGCTAAACTATATTGTGTAAGAGCAGTTGGCTATATTGTCAGTTTTGTAATTTATCATACTTTTCCCCATGTCTTCGGATCTTGTAGAGGATTCTCTATTAGGTATAGGTTAGATTGGATAGCCTCTGAGGTCCCTTCCATCTCTAGTAGTCTGTAGTTGTACCACAGTTGGATTGGAGCCTTACTTTCTGGAATGTTTTGCTAATAATTTAGTCACCTGCCCTACAATGTAACTCACAATTGCCATAGGGTACTCAGAAAGGAATTGACTCGGAATCACACAGCCAGTAAATGTCACAGTCAAGACTTAAGCCAAGTCTTCTGTAATGTCTTTTCTCAGTCCCCATCATTCTTAACTGCATTATAGTATTTGATACCGTTGGCCACCCACTTCACCCTCTTTTCCTAGACAATCTTTCTTCTCTGGATTTTCATGGTGGTGTCCTTAGTTCTCCTGTCTGTCTGACAATTCCTTCTCAGTTCCCTTTGCTTAATCATCAACTGTATCTCACCCCTTAACTGTGGATATTTGCCAAGTCTTTATCCTAGACCATATTCTCTTCTATTCTTTCATTTGATGTCCTCATCAGCTTCTATACAGAAAACACCAAGATGTATACATCTGGCTCTAGTCTCTCTCCCGAGTTCTAGTTCCACATCACCATCTATCTGTTGGATATTGCAAACTGCATATCCCATAGACATCTCACATTCATCTTCTCCCCCCCCCCCTCCTTTCTATTTCTACCTTTTCCATCACCAGTGTTCACAAACCTGTGTCATTTTCAATCCTCACCCTTTACCATCTCTGTCTCTTTTCTCCTTCACCTTTCACCAAGACTATTGTTATGAATGCTAGCTTAATGCTAGTTGTTGATCTCCTGCCTCATCTCTCCTCTCCCCAGTCTATCACACAGCTGCCAGAGTGATTTGCCTAAAGTGCATATCTGACTGTCACTGCCTTTCCTCAATAAATTTCCTGGTTTCTTTATTATCTCAAGAATCTAATATAAGCTCCTGGCTCTAAAACAATCTGATCCCAAACTAGCATCCAACCATACTAGCCTATTTGCTATCCCTCACACTCCTCCAAGCACTTTTGTACTGCATGTCCTGAAGCTTGAACTGGAGTAGTCACCTTTTCCTTTACCTTACAGAGTTCCTTATGTGCTTTTTAAAACTGAGCACGAGTGAAAGTCTCCATATACATCAAAATATTTCTAGCAATACTTTTGTGTACTAGAAACAAAAAATGGCTAGTTAGAAACTGTGCTATAAGAAAGGATGAATACAAAGAAACATGGAAAGATTTAGATGAGCTGATTCAAAGTGAAGGAAGCATTGCCAAGAAGACAACATATAAAATGACAACAATGTAAATGGAAACTACAAACTAACAAAAAAAATTTGAAAATTAATGTTGCAAAATTACAAAAAACAAACACAAGCCAAAGAGATATGAGAAGAGGCTTTCCTTCCCAACTTTTTTGCAGAAGTGGGTAGTTCACAAGTGTAGAACGTTACATATACTTTCAGGTTTTTTTTTCAATATAATAATCAGTTTTTGCTGATTTTTTTTTAACTCTTCCATCTCTTCCTTTTTTCTTTAAGATGTCATAGATGGCTCTTTCAGAAGGGGGTGGGGAAGAGCAGGAATACAAGGGAAAATTTTATGTCAACAAAGTATAAAATCGAAGTATAATCAATAAAAATTTGTTTTTAAAAGAAGACTTAGCCCAAGCATTACCTTCTATATGAAGCTTTTCTTGATGACTAATGCCCTTTCTTCGTGAGCTACCCCTTGCATTTATTTGGTATGTATTCAGTAAGGTTATTGGAGGCAGGTGTTGCTTCATTTTTGTCTTTGTAACCCAGCTGAGCACCTTGCACAGTGCCTGGTACAAATATTCCTACCTGACTGCAAGGCTGGGTCTATATCCGTTATTCTACATTACCTGTGTGCGCATGCGCGCGCGCGCGCGCGTGTGTGTGTGTGTGTGTGTGTGTGTGTGTGTGTGTGTGTGGCAGAGAGAACATATTTACATATATAAAAAGAGACAGGATATTATAGTGGCTAGAGGGGCAGCCTTGGAGTCAGACCCAAATTCATGGTACCTTCTTAATGCCTCAAGGAAGTCTTTAAGACTATAAGTTAGTTGTTTTTTTTTCTGTTTTGTTTTAATTGGGAGGATTTTTTTTTGTATGCATATCACATATTTCTTAATATATCCCCACCACCACCTACTCCCAGAGAGCCATCTTTTATAAACAAAGAATAAAGGGAAGTGAAGAGAGAAGGCAGTTTAGCAAAACTAAACAACATATTGAAAAAGTCTGGATGTACAGTGTGCTAAATCTGTAGTCTATAACTATAGGGAAAGTCAGGGATGTATCCTGTCAAATTTTTTCTTTGTGTCTAGTCCTAGTCATTATGATTTAAAAGCACTTGATTTCCAGTGTTTTGTTGTGCTTTCCAGTCATTGTATATTTTTTTCCTGGTTCTGCTTGATTTACTTTACATTGGTTCATATAAGTCTTCCCATGTTCCTCTATATTGTTTTTTACAACACTGTAATATTCCATGTATCACAGTTTGTTTAGCCATAACCTCGTCAATAGGTAGGTGCTCTTTTTCCAGTTCTTCTACAAAAAAGTGCTGCCGTAAATATTTTGGTTTATATGAGGCCTTTTCTTTGTTAATGAATACCTTGAGATGTATACTCCACTAACAGTAAAGTCTCTGGATTACATTTTAGTCACTCTGTTTGCATACTTCCAAATTGCTTTTCAGAATGCTTGTGCTTTTTTATGTCTCTACCAGTAGTATATTAATTTGCCCATCTTTCCGCAACTCCTACCATATTGACTATTTTCATTTTGTCACTTTTGCCAGTCTAGTTGGCAAAGGTATGTCTAAGATGTAAATTATAAGTGAGTTTCTGATCCACGTTGGTGAAGGGATTTCAAACCCATAGTTCCCCCCACCACCACCATTAAAATCATAAGTCTGGGTTAAAAGCATATGTAAACATACAAGGTGCAATGTGGAATGGTAAGGAGCCTATGAGAGCTGGGTTTTGACGGACTTAAACAAAAAAAACACAAAGAAGCAAGATGATAATAGACATCAGTCAGTATGTTGAAAGGAGAGAGGTTTTATGATTCTGTGGTTGGTTTTATCAATATGGTACAAAAACCAAGACAAAGTTTTAGTTGCCTTACACAAAATGGATAAGTGATATGTCACACAAGGTCCACATAGTATAAAACCTGTTAGCTATCCCCAAATAAAACCATCCCGGACCACAGGACAGCTAGTCGGATCTTCACTTGGTTTCTCAGTCCCAAATGAATCCCTACTTTGCCTTAAAAGGATCACACACTATTCTTTTCTGAAGAGCCATGTCCTCTTTAAGGACAACTACCTTATGTGTCTTAATCATTTAAGTATTTACCTTCAAACAACTAAATCTAGAAAGTGATCATTACCAGTACACTGAGCCTGCTTATGTCTTGTTGTATTATCAGTATCTATTGCCTAGGACCTGAAGAGATTCATTCTATCATTAGGGGAAAGGAAAAGAACAAGAATATACCAGTTTGGTTGATCAGACATGAAGAGAAAGGGGAATGGGGGAGGATGTAAAGCAGAACTAATGAGCCATCTCCAAAAAAGGCAAAGCAACAGCCAACAGTACCACCATCTCTTTGCTTTTGGTAACTGAACATGCAGGGAGGGGTAGGGGGTGAGGGGAGGAGGAGTGTTCCTTAGAATTCTAAGCATAGTAGACTATTGAAGCTTAGGTGTTTTATTTGTTTTTTCCCATCTGAATGGGTACTAGCAGAAACTCATGGTATTGGAATGGGTCACTGTAACAGATCTCTGGAAGGCCCTGGTACTGGACCTACCCAGAGTGTCAGAGATAGAAGTGACTTCAGAGGCCATGTACTCTACTCTGTAACTAAATATGCTTGTCAAATAGTCATACAGTCTAGCTAGCCTTGACTTGACGATCTAGTGAGAAGAAACCATACTACCTCTAGAGGCAGCCCATTCCATGTTTACATAGCATTGAATACTGAGAAATTTTCACTTACCATTCTTGTTTTAATTGTGCCCTCTCTGAATGCAAGCCAGACCAGTCTGGTCCCTCTTCCCTGTGACAGTCCTCGAAATATTTTGAAGCTTTATCCCCCTTAAGGCTTATTTTCAGTCTAAACATTCCTAGTTCTTTTTTCAGGCTTCATGTGGTATAATTAGGAAAACTTATCCTGGGTGACAACCTACTTGTCAGTACTGTTCCAAAAGGACAACAAGAGTATTTTAATACAATCCTACAAATAGTGTTTGACACTAGCAGAATCCTAGATATCAGCTTCTCCCTAACGCAGCCAGAAACTATGTTAGGTTATTTGACCCTTCTATCTTTTGTCTAGCCATGATTCTTCTGTCTTATACATATGAAGTTAATTAGTTGAACTATTGTCAAACTTTATATTTGTCTATTAAGTTTTATCTTAGATTTAGTCTTATATTCTAAATGATTGTAATTTTTTAGAATCCTGGCTCTTAATCCAGTGTATTAGCTATTTTTCCTTTTTAGCATTCTGTCATCTATAAATACAATAAGTATACAAATTATTTTTGCCTTTATTGGTCACATCATAGTTAAAACTGCTGAATGCCATAGGGCCAAGACCCAGGGAACCACCTGATTAGACTCTTAGTCTGATTCAAAATTTGTTATTAACCGCGTCATTTATTCATTAGCTGTTCTCTGGATTTCTCATTAGTACTGAAAAATAACAGCTAACCTTGTAGGAGGGTGATACTGACAAACGGAAGTTAACCTCCTGAGATTAGGGAAGTACACCAATGACCTGGACATCACTAGTTTATTGTTGACCATTTAGTCTCTTGTTAATAAAAATGAGATATGAACTTAACCCTGATGAATGAGACTGGTACCACTGAAAGGCCTGCTTCTATTTGCCTGGGCAAATTGCATAACCTCTTTGGACCTATTTGCCTATCTTTAGAATAAGAGCTGAAACAGGACCTTCTAAAAATATTTCAGTTTTGTATCTCATCAAATATAACAATGTCTCTTCAGGGGATATGATATTGTAACATAGGCCCACCTATCTACAGTATCCATTGCCTTATACGCTCCCATTTCTCACATGTCAGACGACATAGAAATCATCAAGGCATTCAGCAGTGAAACTACTAGAGAATGAAGACTGAGACACTGTACCGCCTCCCATCACGCCTCTGAAATCAATTGGTGTGTTTGAGGGGGTGGGAAGTGGATTTTCCAGGACTGGTTTCTACAGGATGTTGCATGCAATGAAAATGAGTGATGAATTGTCAACAGCACTTCTGTGGAGAGACATGCTACACAACAGTAGCAAGAGGTGGTAAGATGCTGTGTCCTTTAACCCAAGTCTGACAAGATTGATGTGAAATCCAAAGCCTATGTAACACAAACTGCATTGGCTGGCCCCACCTCCATGAGTGAAGAGGGCTTCCCAAGTCAAGCACTTCAGGGACCACATTCCACTGTCATCCATACAAGACCCTACTTCCAGCTCTGATGACCAGTAGTACCACAGTTATCAACAGGATATTGAATTTTTGAGTGGAAGACCTTACACCTCTTTAGTGGCTGTATTTGAAAGAGTCTCCTTTTGCTGTTAGCATCTCCCGAGAAAAAATGGAAGCAAAGCAGCTGTTCTGGAACTTGGACCCCCTTGTAACAGCATATAGACTGAGTAGATTGACCAACTGTTTTGGCTGATCATTTAGTCAACAAGCATTATAAAGTGTGTAAGCCTCTTTGTTTAGCCCTGGGGACACAAAATGAAAATCAACACAGTCCTTTCAACGAGCTTACAGACATCTAGCTCTAGTAACTTTAAGGGGCAGGGTCTAATGTATGTGTGTCTAAAATTAGTATGAAACAACAGTGAATAAGGGCATAGGAAGGATATATTTAAGTTAGGTAGCAGCTGTTTGTGGATCAGTGAGGCCATCAAGGTCCTTGGGTCTGTCCTTCCAGTCTTACGGCCTACCAGCTCAGAAGCAGGCTAAACTCCATCATATGAGTTAGCTTAACTTTTACTGGTGCTTTAAATTGTATGTCACATCTTCATTTCTCCCTGTCCTGAGGAATCTCCAGTTCCTGCCAAATGTGCAGTCCTAAAAGTTAGCTTGCGCTGCCAAGGGATTGGAGCCTGTTTTGTACCCAGAGCTCAATTCAGAAATGCTCGCTCAACAGTCTACCCAATAGCGCCTTTTATTGTAAAATGTGGTCACTACTACTGGAGCAAACCAGTGCAGACCTAGGACAGTCAGCCAATTCCTAACCATTCCTAGTTTCTCTGCTTCCCTATAAAAGGTGGCTTTTTAGAAAGTTGTTACTTTTGATTATGTGGTCCTGACCTCTAAGGTCAGTATGACTGTCATATTTCTGTGCTTACCCTTACGGATTTTGATGTGTCCACATTATAGGCCATCTACGAGAAGCTCCCTCCCCACTCATGATGCATTCCCCTCAAATGCCACCGTTCCAGGGGCTAGCTCACCAGTCTCCGCCTCAGCAAAACGTCCAACCCAAGAAACAGGTGAGTAATAGAGGTTATTAGTCAAGAACTCAGAGTTGGGAGCTGATGGGCCACAGTTCCTTACCTTACAAATGGTAATGCTGTTTCAGGAGCTTAGAGCAGCCTCAGTAGTACAGTCCCAACCCCTGGTGGTAGTGAAGGAGGAGAAGATCCACTCACCTATCATCCGAAATGAGCCCTTTGGCCCCTCCCTTCGACAGGATCCCCCCAAGCATCCTGAGAACATCAAGGCCCCTGTCCACATCCCTCAACGTGAGTTTGTTTGCTTCGTCTTTCCTACCCGCTCCCTCTAATGACACTAAAGTGCATTGTCACATCCTAAACGCTGGCCCTTCAGCATTCCCCTCTGTGTCTCAGGGCCTGAAATAAAGCCGTTGGATGTTGGCAGACCTGTGATCCGACCTCCTGAACAGAGTGCACCCCCACCTGTGGGGCAAGACAAGGACAAGCAGAAGCAAGAGCCCAAAACCCCAGTTGCTCCCAAAAAGGTAAAATAAAGCTCCCTAAGAATCATGAAACCTTAGCTCACACACTTTTTCCTCCAGTCCTGAACAAACCATTGGGAGTAGCTTCTCAGTATATACCTAAGTAGGGGGTGGTGGTTTGCTTAGTCCTGAAGTAAGAATGGCCTGCAGCCTAGATCCACCTCTTAAGTTTCTAGTCCTAAAATTTCATGGTTTCATGAATGAATTACTAAGCCCATTGCCACCATTGAAATCATCAAATAGTCTGTCTGCATTCCAGTCATTTGTACAAAATATTATGAAGAAGGAACTTCACAGGCCCTGTCCTTTCCTTCCCTCTAAACTTACCAGAACGTAGGTCTGGGTTGTTATGGGATGAGTTATTCTGCCTGTCTCTAACCAGCCTTTTTTCTATTTGACTAGGATCTCAAGATCAAAAACATGGGCTCCTGGGCAAGCCTAGTCCAGAAACACCCCACCACTCCGTCCTCCACAGCCAAGTCATCTAGTGACAGCTTTGAACAGTTCCGTCGAGCTGCCCGAGAGAAGGAGGAGCGTGAAAAGGCCCTCAAAGCCCAGGCTGAGCATGCTGAGAAAGAAAAAGAGCGGCTAAGACGGGAACAGGAGAGGATGAGGTGAAGAGAGGGAAGAAGAAGGATAACAGCATTTATATAGTACTTGTATTTCAGGCACTCAATAATATTAAGTGCTTTACAAATATCTTATTTGATCTTTACAACAATTGTGTGTAGGTACTTTTTACAGTTGAGGAAACTGAGGCAAGCAAAGGTTAAGTGACTTAGTCACCAAAGTCACACAGCTAGTAAGTGTCTGAGATCAGATGTTAACTCAGGAATGAAAATTGGAGGTTTGGGTGAGGGTTCGAAGATCTCCCATTCTTGTCTGAGAGGGAGAAGGGGTTTCCCGAGAGGTCCTCCCTCCATCTCATTAGGGTCCTTTGTTACCAGCAGGAGCAGGGAGGAGGAGGATGCCCTGGAGCAGGCTCGGAGGGCTCATGAAGAGGTCCGGAGGCGTCAGGAGCAACAGCAGCAGCGATCAGAGCAGCAGCAGCCACCTGTGGCTGCAGCCTCCTCAGCTCCCCAAGCACAAAGCTCTCAGCCCCAGGCCTCCCAGTCAATGCTGGATCAACAGAGGGAGTTAGCCAGGAAACGGGAACAAGAGCGAAGGCGCAGGGAGGCGGTGAGTTGAAATACATTCTAGAGAAAAGATAATAAGTATTCTGGTTACTGGGCTGTCTGACTTCGCAAATAGCAATGCCTTAAAATGAGACCTGTTGACCTATGTGTTTTTAAATCTCTCTGTGTGCTCTCATAATTGAGGTGATTACTTGGGAGCCTTGGGTAGGAGAGAGACAGACAGACAGAGGCATCAGTGTGGGACGGGGGAAAGACGTTTGTCAGAGGCAGCAGGGTTTATGCTAGATAATACCCTGAAAGAGCAAAGTTTAGAGTCTGGGAACTTTCCATGAAGTCTCTGGGTTGAGCAAAGGTGTGAGGTGCCAGCCTGGCTAAGGGAGCAGCTTGGGTACAGGAAGGGAAGTGGCTCGCTGTTAAAACATGGCTTCTAATTTTCCTTTTCTCCTCTCTCTCTCTCTCTCTAGATGGCAGCTACCATTGACATGAATTTTCAGAGTGATCTTTTGGCAATATTTGAAGAGAATCTTTTCTGATAGCGCCTGGGTTTCTTCTGACTCTGATTTTCTGGCAAAACTGACTCTGCCTAGTGTTACTGGTGGCTGGGAGGGGGTGTCCCTTGGGCCCAGCCCTTGTGCATGTTCCACCCGTCGTGGGTCTGTCAGCCAAGGATCAGCAGAGTCTGCCTTACCGTTGGACTTCCCCACCCCCTGCACACACTGAAGTCAGACCCAACCTCAAGCAAGCGCTGGACCAGGTGGTTCTTAGGCATGAGTGAGGTCCTCCTCCATGCCAGACGTATTCACAGTATATCCAGGATGTCACATTCTTCACCAGTTTTCTAACCATGAGAGGAGCCCCTTGAGGGGCACCTATCTCCCTCCCTGGTATCATTTACCAGTATCTCTACCCCACACTGTAAGACCAGGGGTTGCAGAGGTAGCCCATGGAGAACAGGAGCCCACCGATGTTGTTGGGAATGGGGGGGCGGGAGGAGGGAGAATGACAGTTGGGACCATCCCCCAGCTGCCTGAAGTCCCTAGTCACTGGCTTTGCCTTGAACAGAATCCCACCCTGCCCTCTTCCCCTTCGAGCCTTTAACCGAGAGCCGTTCTCTGTAAGTGTTCGCTTGTGAAAAAGGGAATAGTCCAGTGGAGGTGTGTGAGTGTCCATGGCCATTTGGAGTGAGGTGGTCGTCGTAGCACGCGTGTGTGGAGGCCTCGCCTGGGAGCGAGACTACCAACCAAAGTCAGTTCCTTTCCGCCTTTGTTTTTTTTTTTCTTTCTGCCTTCCTTCCTTTCTGTTCCTTTTTAAATTTTATTTTTTAATTTTCCTTCAGACACAAAGGCACTGCTTAACTTGGAATGGGTATTATCGTCTCTCCTTTGAGTGGTGGCAATGGGGGTGGGGGGAGGGGGCGCCGCACTGTGGGTAGTGTGTGACCGTGGCTGTATTGTATAGTGAATATAGTTGGCATATATTTGTTTGAGGTTTGTTGGTGACTCCACCAAACTTGGTGTAAAAAAAAACAAACACAAAAAAAACAAACAAAATACAAAACACAAAAAAACTGCTTATATTTTACTCAATTTCAAACTTTATTAGTCTATATTTTTTAATTGTAAAACCAGAAAGCTGCATCTCTCTCTTTCTCTTTTTTTAAAAAAAAATTTTTTTGGTGTGTGTTTTTGTTTTTTTCTGTTTTGTTTTTTTGTTTTTTTTTTTTTTTAAATGTCATATCTGTTTCAAGTTGTTTTATACCAGGAAGGGAGTGGACCCAGGGCTGGGCTGTGTGGCACAGCAGAGATGGTGGTCACCCCCCTCCACCATCAGTGGTCCCGCCCCTACCCTTACTCCTCACCCATGACCCAGCGTGTTTTTCTCTTTACTCTTTCTTTTTTTAATTTTATAATTTGAACTGTTCACAAGGTTACGTGCCATGAGTACCCACTATACAGTACAATACTGGTGCCTCAGTGTTGGCCAAACTCTGGAGTAATTAACTGGTTTGACTTTAATACGGTGAATATGCATTTGGTCTGTACTGATCATGGAATAAACGCATCTCTTTTTTTTTAAAAGCTGGCGTCTTACTGATATTTCTTTTGAATTCTCTCCTTGTGATAGACCTGGGCCTGGAACACTAGGGTAATGGCCATGCAGGTGAGAGAAACACTTCAGTCAGCCAGGTCCTTTGCTCCTTCAACTGATGCCTCCAACCTTCCTCCAGTCCTGCCTTCCATGAATGCTGGGATGGCCTCCCAAGCCACTGCCTCCTAGGTAGTCAACACTGTATCAGAAGCCCAGGCAGAAGTGATCTGGGATGGGGCAAAAGGGATCAAAGTACCCAGAGCCCACCTAAACATAGAGAAGAATTCAGTTGGGTGGCCATGGCTCTCAGATCCAGCTGAAGCAGCAGGAACAAGTGGGATACTGGCAGAAAAGTTTCCTTTTGAAGCTGACGCATTTCTGGGGTAGTGTGGGGAGCAGCTTTCTTCCCCCGCTGCATGAGGCAGCACTACTCCCCAGACTGTTCTAGGGTGCTCAAGACACAAGGTGTTAACCAGAGGATTGGCTGCAGGTCAGCTTGGCTCTGGACCTCAAAGAAAGTAGAAGCAAAGGCCCTGCTATCCCTAGGCAAAGCTGTAGGGAGTGGGTTCTTTCTCCCCCCAACCCCCATGAAGCTCCATGGAGGCCTGACCTTCAGACAGTATTTCTTCTCTTTCTCTCCCTCCTATCCCCTTTTGTGAAAGCACTTTGGACATTTCTCCTTCCCTTTTCCTCAACCCTTACCCCCTTCCTTTAATTTTAAGCTCAGGGTTTACCAGGTACTCTTAAGTGTACATCACCTGAAAGACTGAGATACAACACACACACACACACACACACACACACACGCATGCACGCACGCACACTGTACACTCTGCACACCGGGTCTTCTCCCTCTCTCTTCTTGGGATTGTATATAAAAGTCACCGCATCCCTACCCCACCCATTTAGGGACTTACACACTTACACAAGTGCACACCCCGCTGGGACTCCCACTGAGAGTGGCCCAAGGATGTAAAATGCAAATATTATAATTTATATGTATGCAAAGAAACAAATGTATTAGTAGTGATATTTAGTCTTCCCTGTTTTATTTTTTAACAACCAAAATAAAAATGACCCTGCTTTTAAACTCTTTTTCCCTCAAATTCAGGATTTGCCAAATTCTGCAGGCTGAAGCCTGGGGGTAATTGCTTCTAGCTAGTTAGCAGGCCATGATCATCCCTGAGCCCAGGGTGCACATCTCTCTCCAGGGGTTGTGATTTTGAAGGCATTTAAGGCCCTATTGGTTCCCACATTCATCTGACCTGTTTCTTTGCTCTTTGATTTATTTTTTTTTCTTTATCTCTTATTTCCCTCTCATTTTTTCTTCTGTTTTGTTGGAGCATTTCCTAGGCCAGACAGTGCTGGAGTAATGATTGTGTGTTCTGCCAAAGGTATTGCTATCCAGAAAGTTTTTTCTCTGTTTGACTCGTTTATGTGCTTATAATTGGGTTGCAATTAGGGTGGAGCCACTACTTAATTTTTTCCCTTCACCCTACCCTGCCCATACCACGAATTCCCTTCCACCCTCCTTTCTCTAGGAATCTAGTCCCCAAGATGTACTTCTGGTTCTTCCCGCTTCTGAGTCATGTACAGGAGTATGAGAGAGAGAGACGTGTACAATCTCCCACTGTACTTGATGCACGGATGGATCGCTTGGCCAATAATTATGTCAGTGAATTTGAGGCTTGTATTAAACACTTTAGACATTTGTAGAAGGGAATTAATAGAATTTTCACTTATATACTAAAGGTTTTTTGTGCAGTTCTCATTGCAAAATAAACATTTGTACTGAATATCAAGTAACCCTTGAGGCGACTTTTTTGGGGGGATGAAGAGAACCGTGTTTGAGGGGTTCGGAGAGGCTGTGGAAGAGCAGAAGCCAGGAGGGAGGCGGACGTCACCTGGGCCCTGGATTCCTGTGACAGGGAACCCAGAGTGGGCGGTCACCTCCCTTTGTTTTTAAATCAAATTTGTATCGATTGTTTTGTCATCATTACCCGCTGTGTCGCCCTGCTCCCTCCCAGAAAGCCGTCCCTCCTGGGGAGGTGCGAAGGGAGACATGGCTCCCGCACATTTGGGACCGTGGCGGTGCACCCCTCGCTTGGCCACCTTGGGGCTTCCCGGGGGACTCCACATCTCCCGAGATTTCTCCTTCCAGAATTACGGAGGGGGTTTGATTGGCTGCTGGAGCCAAGGCCCGTGAGCCAGATCCCAGCCATTTTCATTGCTTCGATGTGACCTTTCAGGCCTTCCACTACCCAATCAGAGCTAAGAAAGGCCAAGAGAAGGGCGGGGCTGGGAACCCAGGAGGGAGCGCAAGCTGATTGCCCCGCCCGCCAGAAAAACCTGGGGAAGAGGTGGGGTTTGGTGGGGTCCGGTTGGAGGCCCCGCCCCCGGGCTGGAGCTCTTACTCCCTCGCTCCTTCCGCAGCTCCAGAGGCTGAGGACAGCTCAGCGTGCGCGCTGGAGCCTCCTGAGTCCTGCCTTGAGCAGACGCCCGAACAGCTGAGCAGCGCATCCGGGCCCCCGGTGCCCAGCGCGGCTCGGGCCCGCGAGCCCAGCGAACCACAGTTCCCTTTGGCGGAAGAGGCTCCCGGCCCCACCATGTCCGATTTCCTGGTGTCGGCGCTGCTGGCGCCCTCGCGGGCTGCGCTGAGGCTGATTCGGTTCTTCATGTGGCTACTGGTGTACGGGGGCGCGTGCTTGGCTGCTCTCGTGTATTTACTGAAGGCCCTGGGCCACGTGCTGCGGCACCCGAGGCGAGGCTGCTGCGGTCAGCCCCGCCGCAAAGCCCCGTCGTGCCTTCAAGACCCCTGCTTCGGACAGCACCATTTCCTTCACCTCAAGGTGATTTTGGCTCCGGGAGGTGGGGAGGGAGCGGGGGCCCGGCCTGGCCCGTGCCTCCCTGGCCCTCTCGGCCCTTTCCGACCAGCTGAAGGAAGAAGGGCTCAGCAAAGCAGGGAAGCCCCAAAGGCCGGGAGCAGGGGTTGCAAGGGCTGGAGGGGAGGAATGGCTTCTAGAGATCGAGAGGGAACCCCCTGGCAGCCTCTCCCCTCCCCCACCCCCCAGGAAATCTGGAATTCCCCTTGAGATATGGGTCCAAGGCAAACCCCCTTCTACACCCTGTGAATCCAACATTTAGTGCCCAGTGGTACCTCAGAAATTATCTGGGGCAACCGTGTCATCTTAGAGACTGTGACATCTAACTGATGCCCTGGGCTTCCTGGGTCCTCCTCTGGAGTTGTGGAAGAAGCTGGGCAAAGTCCAGGAGGGAGGGACCCTGACTCCAGCCTCTTTCCTCCCAGACCTCTGGCTTGCGTCTACATTATGTCTCGAGGGGTCAAGGTCCACTGATGCTGCTTCTCCATGGCTTCCCTCAGATCTGGTAAGTGGCAGGGTAGGGCAAGAGGGCCTAGAGCAGCAGCCACCCTCTCCCCACCCCCCTTCCTCATGACTTTTCTGTGTCTGATATAGCTCCTAGGACAGGTGGAGCCCTCCATGGAAACCACCTCTCTTGCTCTAGTTGAGCCAGTCCCACTGGAAGGGTTGGGGGGGAGAGATAGAGAGGGAGGGAGGTGACTCAACCATCACCTCCATCTCCTTACTGGCCCCACAGGTTTTCCTGGCGATACCAGCTTATGGAGTTCTGCCATGATTTCCATGTGGTAGCACTGGACTTGAGGGGCTACGGGAGCTCAGATTCACCAACCAACCTTAACAGCTACACCATTGATGCCCTGACAACAGACATCAAAGATGCTATTGAGGCTCTAGGTACCTTAAATCTAGGCAAAGCATGGGGGTGGGTGCCTGAAGGAACACAGGAATGGATTGGCCTTTTTACCCCCCTCCCCATTCCCCCACTGCCACCCTCCTTATGACATACTGGGTATGACATGTCCCTAGCCCAGGCCCATATTCTCAGTCCTAAATCAAGTTCTTCATTTTTACCCTTTTGATGAAATTTCAGAAGGACCACTAGAACCTAAGAGGTATGAGCCTGGAGCTCCCCTAAAATCTGGTACCTTTTCAATACTCTTATCATTCCAGAATCTTCAGCATTTTCCTAAACTTCCTCATAAATGATCAGATTTAAAGTTGTAACAAACCTTAGCAATCATCACCAGGGTTCGGAACCTTCAGCCTCCAGGCCGTATGGGGCCCTCTAGGTCCTCAAGTGTGGCCCTTTGACTGAATCCAAACTTTTGGACCTGAGGACCTAGAGGACCACATGTGACCTAAAGGCTGAAGTTTCTCCACCCCGAAGTTCTAGTCCATTCCCTTCATTTTACAAATGAGGAAAACAGATGAAGGTGCTAAAAGACTTTAGCCACATAGCTACTAGTCATCAGAGCTAGATTCAAACTTGAGTCTTCTGACTCTAAATTCAATTTGCAACCCTGCAAACATTTCCTAAGCAATCCACTACATCATCATCATCATCATCATCATCATCATAACTCGAATTTATGTAGTGCTTATTCTATAGTGCCAGATACCATTCTAGGTTCTTGGGATACAAAGATAAAATGAAAAACAGCCACTGCCTTAAAGGAGCTTTCATTCTACTTTGGTGAGACAATTTATAAACATGTGGTTTTGTACATATATTTGCATATAGACACATGCATGTATGACAGTGTATGGTTTTGTATATATATTTACATATAGACATGTACATATATGATAATATGAGAGTGGAGAGTTGACTACCAAGATGGCACATGAGCTGAGCCTTAACTGAAGCTGGAGATTCAGAGATAGAAGGTAGGGAGTGCCTCTTTGGCCTAGGGAATATTGAAAAAGCTTGGAGGTGGTTAATGTGATGCTGAATTATAGGGAATGTGAAGCAGGCCGGTTTAGCTATAATTTAAAGTGTGTTGTGAAGGAGAATAATATTAATATGCCTTTTCTTATTATAAAGGATTTTAAAACCAAGCTAAAAGTTTTTATGCTAGAACTAAGAGGGAGCCTTTTAAGCTCAAGCTTAAAATCTTGAGTAGACTTGTGCTTTACAAAGGTTTTGACAGATATGCAGAAGATGAATTGAAGAGGAACCAGATTTGAATTCATAAATTAATTTAGAAGTCTGTTGTAACAATTCCAGGCAAAAGAGGATGAGGACCTAAACTAGAGTGGTGGCTGTGTGCATGGACAAAAGGGAGTAGACATGACTTACATTGTGAATATTAAATCAAAAGATTTGGCAAGTAATTGGATGAGGGGAGGGAGGAGAGGAAGAGAGTTGAGTATGACTGAAGTGACTGGAAGGATCCCAATGCTCCCAACAGAAATAGGGAAGTTAGTAGGGAGGAGTAGGTTTTGGGAGAAAGATGAGGAGTTTCATGTTGAATTTAAGATGTCTGTGAGTTATCCAGGTGGAGATGTCCTGAGCAGGTAATTGGTTAATAACATGGGACTAGACCTCAGGAAAGAACTGGAGATGTAAATTTGGGAGGCTGCTTAGAAAGGATCGTGAGAGCTGAGGAGATTATTAAGTGATAGAAGAGAAGAGGACCTAAGACATCCATAGTTAGTTAGAAGTTTGATTACAGTCAACCTAAGGAGACTGAGAGAGCCAATAGAGAGGTGGAAGAGATTCCAGAGAAAGCAGTATCACAAAAACCTAGGGTGTGTCCAGGACCACCTGCTGTTAGTCAACAGTTTCAGGCACTGCTGAGAGAACAAGAAGGATAAGAACTAGGAAAGGGCCTATTGTATTTTATCATTTATGAAATCATTGGTAACCTCAGAGCAGTTTCAATTGGTGAAGGCAGTAGCCCCTTGTATGGGAGTGGGAAGTGAATAAGAAAAGGGGAAGTGATGGCAACAGGTGTGGGTGGCTTTTTCTAGAAGCCTGATTATAAAAAAGACAGAGGTATGGGATGGTAAATCCTTAAGGAGAAATAAGCATCAGAGAAGGTAGTAGATAGACAATTGGAAAAGGGTGCATGAATGAAAGAGTGAGCTCCCAAGGGAGACAGGAGAGGATGGGTTCAAGTGCACAAAAAGAGGGGTTAACCTTAGCAAAAAGTGAAGTGTAGTATGTAGTTGAACTTATTAACTATAGGGTTTAAATTTAAAAAAAAAAAAAGGTGAGACTTAAATAGTGGTGACACACTGAGAGAACAGAGGGTTAGAGAGACTGGAGGTCCCAATGGGAATGAAGAATAGGTTTAAATTCTAGAAGGAGTAAGATAAAGGGTAAAGTTGGAAAAATAGAAAGTCATGGTTATAGAGAGGAAATTCAAGAGTTCTGGACCAAATCATGGGAATAGGGGATTGATTAATTGGGAGGCCATGGTGTTTGAGGACATGTATATTGACATTCCCTGACAAGGAGGGTAGGTGGCAGAGGGAAACTGAGCCACTGAATTCCTTGAGAAAATAGGGAGATTGATCTGCTACTTGAAGATGACTGCTATCAAAGTTCAGATAGAGGGACAGAGATGGAAGGACTGGGCCTAAAAGGAAGAGAAGTTGCTAAGTGATGGTAGCAAAGCACAGGTCTGAGAGGGATCCGGAGTATGCCTAGCCTTCTTCCTGACCTAGTGTCAGGGACCATGAAAGAAGGTAATCCCAGGACTAAAGGGGATGCCCAGGAAGACAGTAAAGCCAAGTTTCTATAAGGGCAAGAAGATAAGGAGTATGAGAAGGAGAGGTCCTAGATAAATAGCTTATTAATGATAGAGAGGAACTGCCAGAAGGCACAGTGCTAATGAAATAGGGCAGAGCCAGAGGAGAGATGAGAGAGCAGGGAATGGTGACAGAGAATGTAATTTCACCTTTGTGGATGCAAAGAAAAGCAAAAAATAGTCCCTGCCCTCAAGCTCACAATCTAACAGTAAGGACAACAAACAAACAGTATGTACAAACAAGCTCTGTACAGGTTAAGTAAGCAATAATCAAGAGATAGAAGGCACTATCAACAGCCCCAAAAAGGGGTTGGGAAAGGCTTGTTGTGGAAAGTGGCATTTTAGTTGAGATTTAAGGAAAGCCAAGAGGTGGAGATGAGGAGAGAGAGCATTCTAGGCATGGGGGACAACAGTGAAAATGCCTGGAATTAGGGCATGTGATGTCTTGTTGAAGGAAGAGCAAGGAGGCAAGTGTCACTGTGTCAAAGAATACGTAGAGGTTATAAAGTGTAAGAAGACTGGAAAATGGGGGGGGGGGGGCAGCAGCTAGGTTATGAAAGTCTTTGAACGCCAAACAGAAGATTTTGTATTTGATCCTAGAAGTAATAGGGAGCCATTGGAGTTTATGGTGTATGTGGGTTGTTGTTTTTGTTGTTGGTCAGTCATGTCTGACTCTTCATGACCCTATTTGGGGTTTTCTTGGCAAAGTTACTGGAGTGATTGGCCATTTCCTTCTCCACCTCATTTTACCAATGAGAAAACTCAGGCAAACAGGATTAAGTGACTTGCCCAGGGTCCCACAACTAGTGTCTTGAGGCTGGATTTGAATTCAGGTCTTCCTGACTCCAGGTCCAGTGCTGTATCCACTGCACCAACTAGCTGCCCGCAAGAGTATGGGGATGACATGGTCACGTTGGCACTTTAGGAAAATCACTTAGAACCACAGAGGTTAAAGTAACAAGGAGAAAGAAGTACCATTTGATTGGGACTATTGCCTGCAAGCATGATACTATTATGTATACTTTTAGACCCCAGGGAAGAAGAGAGATTGGAATGGTTACCTGGAATAGTAAGGAATTGACAATCAGAACCCCAGGGGCCTTACTGAACTCATTTCAAATCAATTTCTTTGCTGCTTCCTAAGATAGCAGAAAACGAATGGTGCAATTAGAAGTTTTCTTCTAGGCTGTCTAGATACTTGATTCATATGAAGGCCCAAGGCTTTGTTTATTCTCTTCCAACATGGTAGCTCCTCCCACCTTGGCTTGGTAGTAGTGGAGGGTCATAGAGTTGTTGACTTACTTCATCCTCTTTATGGCTGAGGCTCTATTATTTGTCAGAGTTCTTATAGTAAGAGTTTCTACTAATGGTTAGGGAGGGCTAAATCACTGGTTTTCTTTGCCCTTCCCAACTCATGTCCTTTCTATTATGTCTTCCACCTCAATCTCCTAATTTTACCCCTATCCTACCCTACCCTACCCACACCCCAATTCCCTACACCATTCATTCACAGGTTACTCCAAATGTGTCCTGGTGGCCCATGACTGGGGTGGAATCTTGGCCTGGAATTTTGCCATCTACTACCCGAGTTTGGTAGAGCGCCTGGTGGTGGTGAGCGCTGCCCCTATGTTTGTTTACCAAGGTAGGTGCTAAGATAGGAGGACATTCAGAGGGAGGGTGGATTGACCAGGCTTACTGGTAGGGAGTGGATGCTGAGTTCTGAGCCTGAGGTGTTCCCCCCTCCCCAAGGGGTTTGGTATGGGTGGTTCCCTTACTTTTTCTCCTTCTCCTTCCCCTTCCCAGAGTATGCTCTGCACCATCCCAGCCAGCTCTTGCGCTCCGGTTATGTGTTCCTGTTTCAGCTACCCTGGTTACCTGAGAAGCTGCTTTCTATCTCTGACTTTCAGGTCCCATCCCTTCTTCCCACTTAGTGAAAAGGGGCAAAAGCTAGCAGGGAGTTGTGGAGGAGGGAGAGTAATGATGTTGTGGAAGTGGGGAGGGAAAGGGGGTACTGAGATGGGAAGACTGATTCTCAGAGGTGTCTGGAGGGCGTTTGAAATGAAGAGGGATGCATGTGTACAGATCCTCAAGGATGCCATGACCCATCCTATGACCGGAATCCGTGGCCTTACAGATGATGAGCTAGAGGCCTTCCTGTACAGCTTCACCCAGAACCACGGCCTTATTGGCCCCCTCAACTACTACCGAAATCTTTTCAGGTGATGCCTTTGAGGAGTGGGGGCAACTAGAAAAAGAGGAGATTGATTGTGGGAAGGATGATAGAGTGATTTTAAGGAGAATGCAGTGAGGGGAAAATTTGAAAGAGTAAGGCATATTTAGAGAGTCGAGGCATATTTAGGAACAAGAAGGGATTGAGGAAGTTATTGGCCCTAATGAATGTCATACATCTCTTTACCTTACAGTCACTTTCCACTAGAGCGTCAGGAGCTGACAACACCAACATTGTTGTTATGGGGGGAGAAAGACCCATACCTGGAGGCTGGACTTGTGGACAGTATTAACAGATACTTTGTGCCAGGCCGCCTGCTGTCCTATGTCCTTCCTGATGCTGGCCACTGGATCCCCCAGGCACAGCCAGAGCAGATGCATCACTACATGTGGGCCTTTTTAAAGAGGTTCAAGGCATAGTCATGACTCTTCCTCCAGACATGAACATTCTGGTTTTCTGCTCCCACCAAAGCTCACTCAGGACACAGGAAGAAATGGAGCAGTACTTGAAGCAAGCCAGCTTTTGACTGGAATGTGGAAGCATCCTCCCTCTCTAACTCCTATGGTTTATGCTTCTTTCCACGTTTCCCCATAGATGCCCAACGTAATCATCCCCACCCTTAGTACTTATATTGTCCTTCCTGTATCCCCTCAATTCCTGGCTGGCTGGCCCCAGTTGAGCCCCTGTTAAATTCTGGAAGCTCTTTTCTCACTGCTACAGAGAAAGGATCTCCTGTGGAAAGAAAGGGTCCACTGTAACTGTGGACAGAAATGTGCCCAGAAATAAATCTCCCATTCCCTGTCCTACTGTAGGCCTCTTTCCTTCCGTCTGGGGCCTCAGCTCAAGGACAGTTTGGGATCAGGGGCAGGGCGCTCCCCAATGCCTTTGCTTTGTTCTTTGAGACAGTGAGAAACCTGTTTCTCTCTGGAGCTTCTTTGGATTGCCCATTGTCCTGGGTGCTTAGGTTCATTCTTCCTGGGCCTGCCCTGTACCTTTCCTTGTCCCTGTTTCTTAGGACTTTTACTTTTCAGCATAGCAAGAAAAGCAGACCAGAGGCCAGGAGTATTGAAAGAAGGACCTTTAAGAACTCCCCCTCCTACAGAAGTAGCTGGAATGATATAGGAGAAAACCACATGTGAAAGGGAGAACTATGGAGTGAGGTAGAGAAAAGGATGGATTAATGTCAGAGATGGAAGTGAATTGAGAGCACTTGGAGCCCTTGGTCACCTTGATTATGTAATTTACCCTATAGTTTAAAAGTGCAAAATGGAGCTCATTTGAGTTTCCCCAAATCACCCCTCTTCTGGCTAGGGAATGACAAGGGCCAGTTGGAAGGAGGAAGTTACAGGGAATATCAGAGATCCCTGAAAGGGATAATGGTTACGTAACAGAACAGGGCTAGAAGGTAATGAAGGGACCACAAGAAGGTATTTGAGCTTCAGTGGGAAGAAAAATCAAGTGGAGAGTATCTAAGTTATCTGAAATTCCTGCTTGAGAACTTCACCCAGAAGAGTCTGGAACAGCTCTTGTTTCTATTAGGTCTTGACAGAAGAGTACTATTTTCCAGTGAAGGGCCACTGAGTGAGATTCTCATCATGAAAATCATATTATGGGCCAACCACAATAAATTTAGCCTTGCTTAGGCATTCATAGTACAAGAAACAGGCATGACAAATATTTGTCATTAAAGCTTTGAAGACTGCCAACGAAAGTGACAAAGGACTTGAAGACCGTGCTTCAAGCCAGTATAAAGACAAGATTTTTCCATTGCACAGAGTTTGGGGCTATGCTAGTACCAAGTAGCCATGTGTTTCCACAAAATACATATTCTGTGTCCTAAAGAAGATGAAAAGGCTGGAGGAAAGCATCTCCACTCCAAAGGTTTCAGGAAGAGTGAAATCTTTCTTGAAAGAATGGAAGAAATACTTCCAAGAAGAAACACAAAGGAATACTGATGATCATCAAAAAGTTTCAAGGTGGAAGAATATGATACAAGAGAAGAAGGGTCACAGCGGTGATTGGTACCTCTTCCCATAGAGGGGACAACTGGACCATCTCTCGGGAGGAAGCAGTTTCTTGTGCCCCAAGTGACTGATACCATCTGAAGAGAGATTTTGTAGTGATTGTGCCTGATATTCTTAAGTGGCAGCCCTGATGGCCAGTACCCATTCATGACAGTTCATGTGGAAATAAATGATATTTTAATAATGAACCTAAAAGGTATTCCTAAAGATTACGTAGTCACATACAAGAAAATGAAGAGTTTAGGGCACAGGTTATGCCTTCATCACGGTTGCCACGGATCTGTATTGGAGCAGCAGAGGTGCCCCCATGTCTCTTTTTTCCCCCCATATCTCTTGCAAGCTGGAAGTGAGTTACACCATCCCTTAATTGTTTCCAGAACCATGGATTCCACTGTTACTGTCTCAGGGTATTGAAGGTGTTGGGTGACACGATGGCACATAAGTCTTCGATGCCAAAAGAAGTAAAAAAGAAAGTGCAAGAAGGCTGTGTTCTGCCTGAGTAAAGACACAAAGAACATTGCACTGGAGAAGGGTCAAGAGACCCTTGTAGGTAATTAATGTGAGACAAACTGCACTAATTCACTTTTATCAAGATTCTTCCAGACACGGCCTATCATTATAAATTTTATGATATTATCTGTGAGACCACGGAAAATAAGAAAGAGGCCCTGGTGTTCATTTTCTGGGCAGCTGAGTGTCCACTCGTGAAAAGCAAAGTCACCTATGTAAGTTCAAGGATGCTGTCAAGAAGAAAAAGCAGGAATCAAGTATGCATTTTAAAGTTTTTAATTGCCAGTTGAAAGTAGGGGCTTCTGAAGAGAGTCTGGTCTGAGGATACACACAACTAAGAAAATAGAATCTGAGACTGGAATTTTACTTCTTTGATCATGGCTTAAACTATAGGAAGGATAGTCTACTCACAAGAGATGGGATTAAACCTAACGTTATTTGGAAATGTTTTTGGCCTGAGGTATTTTAAACTGAAAATGAATAAGAGGGAGAAAACTTCCTTCGAACATATGTGAAGCCAGCAATGAGACCCATGACCCTTGATGACAATATATTAATGTACAAAGTATGGATAAATTATATGGTAAACTAGAGATCCTAATACAAGGAGGTAAATTTAATTTCTTAGATCTCACTGAAATTTGGAAAATGAAAGTCATGACTAGAATGCGACTCTAGAAGGGTATACTAATATCCAAAAAAGAGAAGAGCAACAGAACAGTATAGTAGCATTAAATATTATGAATATATTTTTTGTAAAGGAATCTAGGAACCCAAGTTGGTAAATCCTACTGGAATGAATTTGGGTGATAATCAGTGAAAGAAAAATTGATATTATGGGAGTATACCATAAACCACCTAGACAGAAGGGAAAAGTTTTGGAAACACAAGTCTAGCAGTAAAGCCTGATATAGTAATTTGAGACTTCAAGTCTGGACATCTGCTGAAGCTCTCTGCCAAAAGCAGAATGTTACACATTCTTGACTTGCTTTAATAGTGATAATTTCATTCTTCAAAAGGTGGAGGAAGCAGGAACTACTTTTCCAGAGCTAATTCTGGCCAGCAAAGAGAAATAGGTTTTTAAAAATGGAAATGAACCTTGAAAGAGCAAGTAACCATCTTGGAATTTATGATAAGGAAGGAAGGGAAGCCAATGACTAGTTTTATATATACCTTAAATTTGAGAAGGGTGAGTTTTCAGAAAAAGGAAACGTAGAATCCAACGTTCTGAAATTCTACAAAGGAATTTTTTTTTTAGGCAATTGGGGTTAAGTAACTTGCCCAGGGTCACACAGCTAGTAAATGTCAAGTGTTTGGTCTGAGGTCACATTTAAACTCGGGTCCTCCTGACTTCAGGGCCGGTGCTGTAGCCACTGCACCACCTAGCTGCCCCACTACAAAGGAATTTAGCTTAAAAGAGAAAGGAAATTCTGATGACAGAATTCTCTTAGTGAGAAAAAAAAAGCTGTAGGAGGGACTGTTAAAAAAAAACCTTATGAATAAATGAATGAAAAAAGTATTACATCCTTGCTATGTGCAAGGCACTGTGTGGTAAAACAACATATGACTCCACAGAGCCTATTGACCAGCTTGGATTTTTAGGAGACACAAAATCAAAGCAAGGACAAGTAACTGAGGATGAACACCAAAAAAAGTGGCAAATCCTGTAAGGCTGTTAGGAGCTGAAAACCCCCAGAAAGCTGAAGTTTATAATGACAAACAAACAAAAATTTTTTTAAGCTTTTTATAGGTAGGTACTCAAATGTCACCATTTCTGTAATAGCCTGTTTTTATCAGACAAATGAAGCACTGCATCTGGACCCTAACACGTCAGTCCTAAGCACATCAGGAACTGAAGTGTTTGTTGAAATAGCACTTAAGACAATGAAATCACAATGAGCCGCTGAACCAGATTGAGTACACACCAAGGAAATCTTTGCTGAAGCATCTTTTTACAAGATAACCCCAAGAAAGGGGAAGAAAGAATGGTTATTCACGACATTAATATCCAAATAAGATAAACAAGTGGAGATGTACAACAATCAGTAGCTCCCAACCTGTATGCAGGCTTTTGTGTGTGTGTGTGTGCTAATGAAAATTTTATGATAATCTATGAATATATATAAATTTGAGGCAGACAGGGTTTTGTGAATGATTTTCTATAGTAAATCATATCTTTGCAGTACACAATTGCCTGAAAAATGAAGCACAAAAGATTTGCATTTTCCATTTGATTCACAAAAACAATCTGCCTTGACACTAACATTCAGTGACCCTCTTATTAGTGCTAAAATGCTCATTGTCCAGAGTAAGGCATTCATTTGGATTGTCAGTCCTTTGATTAGCCCATCGGAAGTAGTTCTGAGACAGGCACTACAGATAGACAATTAGTTGGGCCCAAAATTGGATGAAGAGACTGTTGCTTATTAGGAATTATGCAGTGCTTTCAATAATTCATACTGATTTGGGGCACAACAAAATCCCCCTTTTTTTTTCTCCCATACAAATGTTCTGCTGATGCTGCGTGGTTGTCAAACAGCCCCTGCTTTCTGGGATCTTACTGCTGGGAGTGAAGTGGGAGTCAGATGATGCAACATGTACACAGTTGATGGCAAGCATAGCAGGAAGTATATAGCAAGATTCTTTCACCACTCACCCCAATTAAAAAAAAAAACTCTAGAGCTAGAAAACACGAACCTGAATCCAGATTGGGAAATTGAAGAACGTTTCTCACCCAGGTTGGCATAAGGAGATGGGTCTGCATACACTGGGAATGGAGTATAACCAGGAACACACTGCAGAGCAGGGAGAGGCTGTGCCCTGAGGCGAGATCCCAGAGCAACCTAGCCAGGGCCCTGAACTTCTGTAGGATACAGAAACAAGTGCCAATTGGCAGTTCTTTTTATCGCTACCCAGTTTCTGGTCTAGGTTCAAGATCTAGGGTGGAGTGAGGAGGGGAGTTGCACCATTCCAGAGTGTGGAGCAGTTATGGACCCCAGTCTGTACTGAGCAAGGAACAAGTTCAGAAGCAGGCAGCAACTCTGTGGCTTGGGATTGCAGCCTGTGTCTCTGTTCCACATTATAACACGGTCTGAAGCCTACAGAGAAATAACCATGGCAGGAATCCTAGACCAAAAGAAACCCTGCAGTTGGATCACCCAACCAGAAAAGTTTCCCAGCTGGCTGATAGTGATTGAGTTTCAGCTATGTAGTCTGCTGAAATTCTAAATGGAGCAGGTCCACTGGCCTATTGTTCAGACCCAAGCTGAAGTAAGGAACTTGCATAACTCAGTCCAGGAGAGCAGTGATCATACTTTGCCCCTGGATCAGACCAGTTTGAGGACATTGAAAGCTTCCAAGTCCCCAGCCTGAGCTTTCCTTGAGATCTTGGAACACAACAGTCAATGCCCCTTCAGATTTGACATTAGGACCAGCCCAGCATTTCCTCCAGAAATGTGCAGAGCCTAGCCTTAACCTCAAATCTGAAGTCAGAAAGTAGGCTGACCTTTTTGTAAAGGAAAAAAAAAAAACCCACTTTATTATGGGACATGGCACAACCCCTGAAGAAGAAAGTGACTCCCAGACATCTACAAGGAAAGCCTCAAAGGAAAGCAACTTGGACATAAATTCAACTAGAGTTCCTGAAAGAGATGAAGCAACAGTTCTTCTTAAAGAGTGTAAAATTTTTTTTTTATAAATGAGAGCTCTAGGGTTTTGTTTTGTTTTGTTTTGTTTTTAAGGAATGGGCTGTGGAAGAAAGAATTGGAAAGGGAATTAGCAGGTTGGCACAAGAGATTAAAAAAAAAAATTGCCCAAGCAACAAAGTCCCTGCAAATAAAAATGGACCAAATAGAAGCTAATAATTTTATTCAACAGTAAAAAAAATGTTAAAGTTGAAAGACTGGGGGGGAAATAGAATAAAATTTAAGGTATAGCAAAATCAACTGACCTGGGGAAGAGAAAATTTAAGAATCAGTGGACTAGTTGGGAAGATGGCAGAATAAGGCAAGAAAATGCCTAGCTCTCTCGAACCCCCCTCCAAATAAAAATGCCTCAAATTGAATTTTTGAGCATAAAAATAAAAATAATAAATAAAGTTGGGGTAAAGCAGTATGCAGCCAAAGACAACTTAGGAGGGTGTTAGGAAAGATCTGACCTACTGGAGTGGTGGCCTGACCAAGGAATGAAATGGAGATACCACCCCATCAACCAACAGCAAGCTGTGGGAGCAGCTGTGTTGGCTGCTGCTTAAGAGACTTTGACCCCACAGATTGGTTGGGGGGGGGAGGGGATTCTGGTGGCTGGTCAGGGGAAGATTGTAGGGCATTCTGCTGGCACTGGATACCAGACCTAAACAGAATGTAGTCCCAAGCTATGGTTTCAGGGAGAAGCAAGCATGGTCACAGAGAGGTAGGGCCCTGTTCACAGTTCCAGAATGGAGAGGACTACTTGTGGACAATCGCAGGAGAGCAAAGCCCCTTGTTTTGGTTTCAGGGCAGAGGTTAACTGACACTTGTAGCTGGAAGAACGAAGACTGGTGGTGCAACGTTTGCAAACCACAGGAAGTGAGAGTGTTTGTGGTAGCAGTGGTGTGGGGCCCTGGTTGTGGCTTAGAGATAAAGAGGAGTACTTGAGGTCACTCATAAACCAAGGTGTAAGTCAGAAGAACAGTGAGCACACCTGACTTTGCATCATAGCACCTTGGAAGAATAAAAAAGCCAAAGACTCCAGATAGAGCTCTGAAAACAACAACGCAAAAAAAGTGAAGCCTGAAATGTTAAACCATACACCCTAGGAGCAGAGCCTGACCCTAACATAAAGTTACCAACCAAGAAATAGACTTTAACTATATATATAAGCAATCAGAAAAATGACCTGACTACAGATAGTTTTTATGGTGATAGGGCATCAGGGTTCTAACTTAGAAGAAGACAAAGTCAAAACAGCTACTTGTAAAGCTTTAAAGAAAAATGCAAAGTGGCCACAAGCCCAAAAAGAATTCTTGGAAGAACTTAAAAAGAACTTTAAAAATCAAATAAGAAAGGCAGAGGAAAAAACTAGAATAGAATATTGTAGGAAAATTATGAAAAGAAAGTAAATGTATTGGGAAAAGAGATCTAAAAACTTACTGAAGAAAACAACTTAAAAATTAGAATTGGACAAGGGGAAGATAAGACATTAAGAAATAATGAAATATCTCACTGGAAAAGTAGCAGGACAAAATAAACCTGCATAAATGACCAGCATTTCTATATATTACCAACAAAGCTCTGCAAGAAGAGATAGATAATAAGAGGTAGTTCATTTAAAATAACTGTAGACAATATAAAATACCTGCCAAGACAAACCCAGGAACTATGTAAACAGAATTATAAAAACACTTTTTATACAAATAAAATCTGATTTAAATAATTGGAGAAATATTAATTGTTCATGGGTAGGCCAAGCCAATATAATAAAAATGACAGTTCTACTTTAACTAATTACTTACTCTATACCATCCCAATTAAACTACCAAGAAATTATTTTATTGAGCTAGAAAAAATAATAAAATTCATTGGGAAGAATAAACGGTCAAGAATACTAAAAAGCTTTTAGGTAGTCCACTTGATTTTTTTTTCTTTTTCCTTTCTTTGTTTATTCAATTTTTTGGTTATGTTTTAAGTTGTGAGTTACATTTGAGTCATCTCCCAACCCTGCATTAAAGAAGGCCAATATTTGATAGAAACATGTAAAACCATACAACACATACTCAATATATCAGTACTTTCTCTGGAGGTGGATAGCGTTTATAAGTTCTTCATAGCTGATTTGAATTATCATATTACAAAGAATATCTTAGTCATTCATAGTTCTTTGAACAATATTGCTGTTACTATATACAACATCCTCTTGGTTCTGCTTGTTTCACTCAACATTTCATGCAAGTCTTTCCAAGTCTTTCTTTTTCTAAAACCAAGCTGCTTGTCATTTCTTACAGCACAATAGTATTTCATCAGAATCATATACCACAACTTGTTCAGCCATTCCCTAATTGATGGGCATCCTCTCAATTTCCAGTTCTTTGCCACTACAAAGAGAGCTGCTATAAACATTTTAGAACATGAGATTTTTTCCTTTTTCCCTGATCACTTTGGGAAACAGACCTAATTGTGGTATTGCTGAGTTAAAGAGTAGACACAGTTTTTATAATTCTTTGGGCATAATTCTAAACTGCTTTCCAAAATGGAAAGCATAATTCAACCAACAGTGTATTGCTTTCTCAATTTTTCCATATCCCCTTCAGTATTTGGCATTCTAACATGGGGAATGATACATGTGTCCCTTCTGAACTCTATTATCACCGGGAACCACTGTCTAATTGGAAGATCTAGGAGTGGTTATATTTCATTTTAATATTTCTTGCTGTCTAATAAAGTCATTTGCTTCGCTTTGAAATGGAAGGGGAAGTGAATACACTAGGGTGGAAAGGGAAAGAAAGGTCAAGGAAACATCTCACAATCATAAATGAGAAGAAAGTTTAGAGCAGCTGAAACTCATCTGAACTGGTCAGAGGAGGGAAAAATACACACCTGTATACAAAGAGGGGTACAGAAATACATTTCACTCGCCAGGGAATTGGGGGGGGAAGGGAGGAATTAAAGGAAGGATAGATTAAAGGAGGGACTAGCCCTAAGCAAAATGAACTCTAAGAATATACAAAAATAGTTCTTTTTGAGATGGCAAAGAATGAGATTATAGGGGATAACCCACCATTTGGAGAATGACCAAAAAAAATTATGGTACATAAATGTGATAGAAAACTATTGTACTGTAAGAAAGGACAAAGGAATGGTTTCAGAGAAACCCGGAAAGAAATGTATGAACTACTGCAAAATAAAGTGAATAGAACCAGGAGGACAATTTATACAATGACAACAACATAGCAAAGACAAACAACTTGGAAAGACTTAGGAACTCAGTGTAATGACTAATGATGATTCCAGAGAACTGATAAGGAAACCAACTTCCTAATAGAAAGTTGAAAGACTCAGAGTACAAAATGAGACACAATTTTTCTTTTGGATATGAGCAATATGGACATCTGTTTTGCTTGACTATTAATGGGTTTTGTTCTTTTTCAATGGCAGGGGAGGGGAAGAATAGAAAAGAGAAAAAGTGATTTTTTTTTGCTGATTGAAAAAATAAATTTTAATCTAAAAAAGTTTTAAGAAAAAAATAAAGAGCCTGATTAATTTACAAATAACTCTTGTTAGCTACCAATCTTAGTTTGAAACAAAGCTTGATGAGCTGAATGAACAGAAAAGGACAGAAGTTGGATTCAAATAACCAAATTCACAAGTATGAGGTTACATTAGCATGGTTACATGACAGTTCATATGGGGGGAAAAAAAGATGAAGGGATGGGCAAAGGTCTGGACTGCAAGCTCAAAATGAGTCAATGATGTTACATTGTGAGCCATTAGATTATGAGCTCCTTGAAGGTAAGGACTATCTTGTGTCTTTTTGTGTCCCAGAGTTTAACACAGTGCCTGACACATAATGGGTGCTTAATAAATGCTTATTGACTCAATGATATGGTCCCCAGTACACAAGTTATTAAAGATGGGAAGTTTTTTTTTTAATTAAACCAATCAACAACCTTATGAAAAATGTTCAAAATTATTAATAGTAAATTAAATAATTGTAAACTAAAACAATGCTTAGCACCTCAAACCCATACCATTGTCCAAGATAATAAAGGTTAGCAATAGTCAATGTTGGAGAGATTGTAGGAGGTATACTTTTACCAGTACTATGAAATGATCCAATAGTTCAGGAAGACAATTTGGAAATATGTGAAAAGTGCCCAGTAATAATCTATTGGATGTATACACCTATGAGATTAAAAAAATAAAAGGTCCCATATGTACCAAGATATTCCTAACAGCACTTTTGTGATTTAAAAAAAAAAAACCCTGAAAACAAAATGGGTGCCTATAACATAATAGAATATTATTGTGCCATAAAAAACAAAGACCATATAAACATTCAAAAATTTTTATGATGCAAAGCAAGGACAGAACTAGAACAATACACACAGTGGCCACAATAGCATAAATCAGGCCTGTACAACATGCAGCCCCACACACAGCTTTCGGCCCATGAAAAGATTTCGGGTGGCCTGTGAAAATGTAGAGGAGGTAAATAAAAGCAGTGTTAAATGGCAGCTGAACTCAGATTAATTGATGACTAATGACTACTTTTGATTCCAGACACTAGATAATGAATCCCTCTTTCCTTATCACAGAGAGATGGTGGACTACAGATATTGAATTTTGGGTTGACCGTAAATAATTAGGTGGCTCAGGCTATAGATTGCTAAGCTTAGAGTCAGGAAGACCTGAGTTTAAATGTGGCCTCTGACACTTAAATAGTTGAATGCCCCCAGTCAAGTCACAACTTCTCTAAGCCTCAGTTTCCTCATCTGTAAAGTGAGGATAATAATAGCACCTACCTCACAGGACTGTTGTGAGGATCAAACTAGATAATAAAGTGCTTTACAAACCTTAAAGCACTATGTAAAATACTTGCTATTATTATTTTTGTTGTTATTGTTATATAATTTAACTGGCCCAGGTTAAATGATTTGTCCAAGATTAAACAGATATATAGAGCTAGGATTTGAACTTTAGTTGTCTAATTCCAAAGCCAGCGTTTCTTTTTATTCCACTAGAATGACTCAAGTTTTCAGAAGAAATGCCAATGACGAAAAAAAACAAATGAAAATTTCTCCCAATCACTAGCCTAAGATTAATTAAAACAACTCAGCTTTCATACTTGAAAAATTGGCAATGATTCTAAAAGGTGAAAATGTAAATGTTGAAGAGGTTGTGGGAAGGCATACTAATGTACAATATTGGTGGAGCTGTGAATTGTTTGTTTTTTTCTGAAAAACAGTTTGGCATGATTCAATAAAGGTCATTAAACTTTTCATACTCTTTGACCCAGCAGTCCCATCACTGGGTACATAACCAAGGAGGTCAATGACAAGTCACGTAACAGTAATTTTTTTTTTGTCAGCAAAAAAAAAAAAAAATCCTCAAAACATAGCGAATACTTATTGATTATGGCTGGACAAATTGTGGTATGTGAATGTAATGGAAGGTTAATGTGCCTTAAGAAATAACAAATATGGAAAGAGGATTCTGGGAAATAGTGGAGTAGGTCAAAAAACTTTTGGGTCTCCAATTTTCCTCCACAAAATAAGAACATCACCTCAGAGTGAACATAGAACAGCAGAAATAACCAGAGTCAGGATTAACAGTTGTCTTGCTAAGACAACTTGAGAAGACCCCAAGAAAGACTCAACATCTAGGGGTGGAGGTTTGGCCTGAGTGAACTGCAAACACCTCCAGGCTGACTCTGCAGAATCAACAAACAAGCTGCCTTGAGGGCAGCTGGATTGGGAGGCAGTCTCAGCCTCAGGAACTTTCACCTCAGGGACAATGTGGGAGTCAGAAGGCTAAGTAGGAGAAGATTAAAGGACTTTCCACTGTTTAGTTGAGGAATGCCAAGCACAGCTGTGCTGACCTGAGGCAGTCCTGGCTTTGGTTTGGAGGGAGAAGGAACTACCATACATGTGATGAGTGCAGTAACAGAGGGGTGGGGACCCTGCTGGCTATAGGCACTTACAGGAGAGCAGAGTCCCTGGTTTTAGTTCCAGAGCAGAGAAGACAGTTAAAATTTGCAACCACCAGAGGGACTACAGGAAGGAAGAGCTTTTACTAGACCATGTGGCTAGGGGCCCTAGCTATGGCTTAGAGATAGAGAGGAGTGCCCAAGGGGCAGAGCTCAGAAAATAACAGTAAAAAGGACCTGAGGCTTGGAGCATCATTCCCCACACCTCATGATCAGAACTTGATTATAATAATAGCTGCTAAAAACAAAATAAAAATGAGTAAACAAAGGAAAAGGAACCCAACCATAGATAGCTATTATGAGGATAGAGAAGATCTGGGTTCATATTCAGAGACAGTGGAGTAAAAAAGCTACTCCATTTTCAATGAGAAGTGTCAAATGATTCCAGGCCCAAAAACAGTTCTTGAAAGAACTCAAAAAGACTTTAAAAATCAATTAAGAGAAATTGAGGAAAAATTAGAAGAAAAAAAGCAATCTAAGAAAATCATGAAAACAAAGTCAACCAACTGGAAATAAAGAATCAAAAACTTAAGGAAGAAAATAATTCTTTGAAAACTAGAATTGAGCAAGGGGAAGAAAATGACACAAAACCTCCGAGAAATAATGAAACAAAATCAAAAGAATGAAAAAATAGAAGAGACTGTAAAACATCTTATCAGAAAAACAGCTAATCTGGAGAATAGATCAAGGAGAGATAATATAATAATAGTCAGACTGAAAGATACAATAAAAAAAAAATCTTGATATATTATTACAAGAAATTATCAAGGAAAAATGCCCTGCAGTTCTGGAACAAGAAGGCAAAGCAGAAATAGAAAAAATCCACTGGAGGGGTGGAGCCAAGATGGCAGGGTAAAAATGGTGACTTGCTTGAGCTCTCCCCCAAACCCCTCCAAATACCTGTAAAAAATGGTTCTAAACAAATTCTAAAGCAGTAGAACCCACAAAAAGACAGAGTGAAACAGATTTCCAGCCCAAGACAGCCTGGATGGTTTATCAGAAAGGTATATCACAATGAGCAGAGAGAGGAGCTCAGTTTGGCATGGTTGCATAGGCAAAACAGGCCTCAGTGAACCTAGAGCAGGACTCAGAGGACTGAATCACAGGCAGCTGTGGCAATTTCCAGACTTCTCAACCCAAAAGACAACTTAGAAGGTCAGTGGGGAAAGTATGTGACTGCAATGAGAGAGAAGCTTGGTCCCAGCCCCAGTTCCTAGGTGCATCCCTGGGGCGGTGGCTGCCTCCAGAGCTTCTGGCCCACAGACTGAAAGGGAATCGGGGTGGCTGATCAGAGGGGGATTGCAGGGATCTCTTTGCCAGTGCTGAGGCAAGAATCTCTTGCTTTGCCTGTGCTTGGATCTGAGTCACAGTTCTGAGTGACAGTCCTGGGGCGAGGAGGAGTGCTGATGTGGTGGAGTTTGTGGTGGTGGTGAAGATGAAATCCTCCTCACAGTTCCAAGGCAGAAAAGAGTGCTTGTGCTCACTCATAGACCAAAGCACAGGCCAGGAAAGGAGTAAACACCTCACCCCTTATCATATCACCTTGGAAGAACTGAAAAATTACAGGTCCCTAGAAGTATCTCTGAAAATAGCTGCACAAAACCCCAGATGCTTGGGACAGTACAGTCTCCACACTAGAAGCAGACTCTTACCTTAACAAAGAGTTTAAAACTCAAGTAATTGGCTGGGATCATGAACAAAGGCACAAAAAAAGTCAGACCATAGAATCTTTCTTTGGTAACAAAGAAGATCAAAACATACAACCAGAAGAAGACAACAAAGTCAAAGCTCCTACATCCAAAGACTCCAAGAAAAATAGGAATCAGTCCCAGGCCATGGAAGAGCTCAAAAAGAATATTAAGAAACAAGTAAGAGAAGTAGTGGAAAAACTGGGAAGAGAAATGAGAGTGATGCAAGAAAATCATGAAAAACAAGTCAACAGCTTGCTAAAGGAGACCCAAAAAAATGCTGAAGAAAATAACACCTTAAAAAAATAGCCTAACCCAAATGACACAAGAGGTCCAAAAAGCCAATGAGGAGAAGAATGCCCTAAAAAACAAATTTGGCCAAATGGAAAAGGAAGTCCAAAAGCTTACTGAAGAAAATACTTCCTTAAAAATTAGAATAGAGCAATTAAAAGCTAGTGACTTTATGAGAATCAAGATACTGTAAAACAAATCCAAAAGAATGAAAAAAATAGAAAACAATGTGAAATATCTTATTGGAAAAACAACTGACCTGGAAAATAGATCCAGGAGAGATAATTTAAAAATTATTGGACTATCTGAAAGCCATGATCAAAAAAAGAGCCTAGACATAATCTTTCAAGAAATTATCAAGGAAAACTGCCCTGACATTTTAGAACCAGAGGGCAAAATAGAAATTGAAAGAATCCACCGATCACCTCCTGAAAGAGATCCCCAAAGGAAAACTCCTAGGAATATTGTAGCCAAATTCCAGAGTTCCCAGGTCAAGGAGAAAATATTGCAAACAGCCAGAAAGAAACAATTCAAGTATTGTGGAAACACAATCAGGATAGCACAAGATTTAGCATGTTCTACATTAAGGGACCAGAGAGCATTGAATGTAATATTCCGGAGGGCAAAGGAGATAGGATTACGATCAAGAATCACCTACCCAGCAAAACTGAGTATAATCCTTCAGGGGAAAAACATCCACTGATCACCACCTGAAAGAGATACCAGGAGGAAAACTTACAGGAATATCATAGCCAAGTTTCAAATCTCTCAGGTTAAAGAGAAAATATTGCAAGCACCAAGGGGAGAAAAACCAATGTAAATATTATACAATAAGGATTACACAAGACCTAGCAGCTACTACATTGAAGGACTGTAGGTCCGCAGAAGAGCTGGGGTTACAACCAAGGGCAACTTACCCAGCAAAGTTAAGTACAATCCTGAATGAAAAAAAAATGGACATTTAATGAACTGAAAGACTTTCAGATATTTGTGACAGCAACAGCAGAACTTAATGGAAAATTCAACATGTAAGATCCAGGATAAATATAAGGTAAACATTATAGGCCAATCATAAGGGACTCAATGCAAGTCAAATTGTTTACTGATATGTGAAAATGTTATCAGTACTTTTATGACTGTCATCATTATTTGGGTAATTTGAAAGAAAGGCTTGGGCTGAGCTGTGTATGATGGTATGAGACTAAAAAAATGTAGGTAGAGATAAAAAGGAGTAATTATCTCATACAAATGAGGCATGAAAGGAAGAACTGATACCAAAGAAGCTGGGGGTGGGTGGGAAGGCGGGTAGTGTCGGAACCTTGCTCTCATAAGAAATGGGTTAAAGAGGGAACAACATTTATATCTAGAAGTATATAAAAGTCTTCTAAATTTGGAAAGAAATAAGAGGGCAAGGGCATAGGGTGGGGGAAGAAGATAAGGGAGGGACTCTTCTCAAGGGGTAGGTAGGTTAAGGAGTAGGATGGCAAGGTATCAGGTAAAATTAGAAAAGTGAGGAGGAATAAGGCAAATAGGGTGAGAAGCATAGTGAGGAAAAATAGGAAAGAAGGGAATTATAGCTTAGAATCTGAATGGGATGAATTTACCCATAAAATGGAAACAGCAGATTAAAAATCTGAATTCAACAATATATTGATTTCAGGAAACACAATAAAAATTAGAGATATACACAAAGATAAAATAAAGGGCTGGAATAGTATTTATTATGCAGGAAAAGCAGTGGTAGTAATGATCTCAGACAAAGTTAAAGCTAAAATGGACTTAATTAAAAGAGAAAAATGGGAAACTACACTACATGTCACCAATATTATTCAATATCATTTTAGGCCATTTAAAATAACTAGACAGTATAAAATACTGGAAAGTATACCTGCCAGAAACAGACACAGGAACTACATGAACATAAACATAAAACATTTTTTATACAAATAAAGTCAGATTTAAATAATTAGAGTGGAGCAGCTAGGTGGCACAGTGGCACCAACCCTTTAAAGTCAGGAGGACCTGAGTTCAAATTCGGCCTCAGACCAAACGCTTGATACTTACTAGCTGTGTGACTCTGAGCAAGTCACTTAACCCCAATTGCCTAAAAAAAAAAAATAATAGAGTAATATTTATTGTTCATGGGTAGGTAAAGCCAATATAGTGGGAAAAAATGACAATTTAACCTAACTAATCTATTTATTCAATGCCATCCCAATTAAATTACTAAAAAATTATTTTATTTGGTTAGAAAAAATGATTTAAAAAGTTCATTTGGAAGAACAAAAGGTCAGGAATTTCAAAGAAACTAGGGAGAAAAGATGTAAAGGCAGAAGATTCAGCAGTATTAGATCTTGAATTATATTATGAAGCAAGAGCATTGTTGAAGAGTAAAATGGATAATTTCTATTATTTTAAATTAAAATTTTCTTGTATAAATAAAGCCAATGTAGCCAAAAACAGAAGGAATGCAGAAAACTGGGGGGAAACTTTCGTAGACAATCTCTCAGATAGGATATGATTGTGTTGGAATGCTGCTGTGGTGTAGGAAATGATAAGCTAGGTGATTTAGAAAAACATGGAAAGAATTAGAGCTATGAAGGAAGATTCTATCCACCTCCAGAGAAAGAGATGACAAGTAGAAATATTTATAGTACAGTCTTACATATACATATATATATGTATGTTTATAGATATCTTTGTGTGTATATATACATTTAATTTTAGTCTCTAGTATGGGGTGGGGGGAGGTAAAAGGAAGGGAGATTAAAAAAAAGTAAAAAATGCACAGCGGAGAATGAAAGAAAACCTAGAAGAAGGAAGCAAAGAAAAGTTGGGTAGCTTTGAAAACAATGTATAGTATTTATTATACAGGTTTTTTGAAATGGAAATTTATTATTTTATATCAAAACCTCTCATGTTCTGCTGTGTACATGGAAATAGTCTTTTTTTCTCATTTTGTACTTAAGTTTAAAATTAATAAAATGTTTCAAAAAAATAACAAATATGAGGAATTCAAAAAAAACTTTGAAGACTCAAGCTGATGCAGAAGGAAGTGAGCAAAACTAGAAGAACCATTTATACGCTAGCAATAACACTATAAATGAAAACAATTTTGAAGACTTAAGAATATTGATGAGTGCAATGACCTCCTACAATTCCAAAGGACTGCTGATGAAACAAGCTACCTACCTCTTAACAGAGCTGAGAAACTCAAGGTACAGTATGAGACACACATTTTTGGACACAACCAATGTAGGGATTTGTTTTGCTTAACTATGTGTATATGTGTGTATGTATGTACGTACGTATATTTGTTATAAGGATTTTGTTTTTCTTTCTTTCTTTCTTCCTTCCTTTCTTAAGATCACTAGTGTGTGAGATGGAAAAGGGAGAGGGGCAATAGGACTAGGGTTGCAAAAAAAAAAAACAAAGAAAAGAGGAATATTGAAGGATGACCCAAATGCTTTAATAGCTTAAAATGGCACCAAGACTTTTGTAATATCCTGTATTTTTTTATAAAGCACAGAAGAGAACAAAAGGAAAGACAGAAGGAAACACAGGCAAGCAGGATAGCTTTAAATGTTAATGTTTCATTTTTTACATATTTTAAAGTTGTAGAGACTTTCAGTTTCATGTATAATCCTCTTTTTCTGTCCTATTCTGTATTCTGTAAGTGTTCATTTTATTTGATGTTTGTTGAGTTCAGAATAAAAAAAAAATTTTTTTAAGTTGCCTGGGGCATTGAGAGGTTAAGTGACTTGTCCATGGTCACACAGCTAGTATGTATGAAAGACAAGACTTGAACCCACATGTATCCTGACTCACAAGACCCTCTATCCACTGTATCTCACTGCCTTTCTTCCTAGAAATTAGAACTATCCAAAAGTATGGTGTGCTGTCTCAGAGCAAGTGGTATACCTCACCTTCACTGGAGGTCTTCAGGTAGAGGCTGGGTAATCACTTACTTATATGGTAGAAAAAATTCTTGACCAGATATGGATTAGAGAGGACAGCCTTTGAGGTTCCTTCCAATGCTAAGATTCTAGGGGTGTGAGAACTTATCCTCAGTCCTTGGGCCTTACAACAGGGAGCTTGCCTTCTTATTGCCTGTACTGACTCCAGGGTCCCAGCTATATGTCTTCCCAGTTCTGAATTCACTATCAACCCCACTACCCCAGATAGCAGTCATTCTATAGAGCTCAAGTTGACCCAAGTGGCTTAGCTCTTGGCACTGCTCTGGATATTTTGGGGAGTAGTTGGGTGTGAAGAGGGAGAAGGAAGATTGTGAGTGTAAGGAGTGAAGACAAGGTCTCAGCAGTTGGGAAAAAGGAATAAGATTCAATCTAAGGCAGTGGGGAGAGGGGGAAATTTCAAGGAGATGATGAGTTATGCTGATTCTTACACCCAGGACAGACTTTTTTCCTGATCAAGAGGTTAGAGTGGGAGAGTTCAGCACTGGAGCTTTCCTCAAAGATCCTAGAATCTAGAAGAGGCAGTCTCAGAGATTATTTATTTATTCCAGTCCATCCCTGAGATCTCCAGTGACAATGGGGTATCTTCTTTTTGTCTGTTTAAGCCCTTAAACATCAACAAACAAGGGTATTTCAATATGCAAAGAACAGAAACATGGTTGTATGAGAAACCATGGTACCTAGTTTGGGGCTTTTAAAAGTGCATATTAAATGTATCAGAGTAATAAAATTATTCTGTTCATCTCCATTCCCTTCTAGATTTCCTTCCTTTTCTGTGTATTTTTTAAAATGTTTCACTGGAACCAAGATTGCAAAGTAGAGAAGCATTCAACTGAGCTCTCTCAAATTCCCCTTCAAACGACTCTAAAATAACACCTCAAATCAAATTTTGGAGTGACAGAACCAACAAAAGTTTGGGTGAAACAATTTTCCAGTCCAAGACAACTTAGGAGGTTGGCAGGAAAGGTCTGCCTTACCAGTTTGGTGGTCAAGCCTGGAGAGCAATGCAGACCACCACAGCACCAGCCGCAGGCCTTGGAAGTGGCTGCATTGGCAGTGGCAGCAGCTTTGAGAGTACTCTGCCTATAGATGGTGGGGAGGTGGAAGGAGATTACGGGGGATCCTTTGCTTGCACTGGGTTCAGGACCCTGTTGCATTGCCCATATGTAGTTGTGGGTAATAGTTCCAGGACTAAAAAAAGCTAAAGCACTTGTGGCCACAGGGGAGCAGGGGCCCTGATTGTGCTTCCAAAGTGGAGAGGAATGCTTGTGATCACACATGGGGAGCAGGGACCATGGTCTCAATTTAAAGACAGAGGTGAGGATTAGCAATTATGGCTGCAAGAGAGCACAGTGTCTGGTCACAGTCTCAGGACCAGGATGAATACTAGTGCTGGTGACTACAGGGGAACAAGGTTCTTTCCTGGGTAAAGACAGGAGCACAGGCCAGGAGAGTAGTGACCACACCTCTCCCTAGATCATACTACCTTCGAATCACCAAAAAACCTAAAGATCCCCAGAGCTAGCTCTGAAAACAGAAGTAAGAAAGCCCTGAAGATTAGGACCATGCCTCCTTCACCCCTAGAGCAGAGCCTACTTTAATATAAAGTTAAAAGTCAAGATATAGGCTGGAAAAATGAGCTAACAACAAAAAAGAACCTGATAATGACAAATTATTATGGTGATGGGGAAGATTAAGACATAAACCCAGAAGAAAATGATGTCAAGGCAGCTACAAGCAAAGCCTCAAAGGCAAATGTAAATTGTATACAAGCCAGCAAGAATTCCTGGAAGAGCTACAAAAAGAATTTTAAAAATCAAATAAAAGAAGGAGAGGGAAAATTGGGAAAAGAAATGAGAATGATGCAAGAAAATATGGAAAAGAGAATTAACAGTTTGATTAAAGAGGCACAAAAAAATACTGAAGAAATAACACCTTAAATAACAAAATTGGTCAAATGGTAAAAGACACACAAAAATCCACTAAAGATAAGAGTATCTTAAAAAGCAGAATTGACCAAATGGAAAGAGAGGTACAAAAGCTCACTGAAGAAGATACTTCCTTAAAAATTAGAATTAGCCTGAAATCAGGAGGACCTGAGTTCAAATCTGGCCTCAGACCATACACTTGACACTTACTAACTGTGTGACCCTGGGCAAGTCACTTAACCCCAATTGCCTAAAAAAAAAAAATAGAATTGGGCAAATGGAAGCTAATGATTCAATGAGACATCAAGAAACAAACAACAAAAAAAAATCAAAAGAATGAAAAAGTAGAAGAAAATGTAAAATATCTCATTGGAAAAATAGATCAAGGATAGATAATTTAAGAATTATTAGACTATCTGACAGCCATGATCAAAAAAAGACCCTAGCACCATATATCAAGAAATTATCAAAGAAAATTACCCTGATATTCCAGAATCAGAAGATAAAATAGAAATTGAAAGAATTCAATGACCACCTCCTGAAAGAGATTCCAAAACAAAAACTCCCAGGATTATTATAGCCAAATTCCAGGGCTCCCAGGTCAAAGAGAAAATATAGCAAGCAGTCAGAAAGAAACAATTCAAATATTGTGGAGCCACAGTCAGGATAGCATAAGATTCAGCAGCTTCTACCTTAAAAGATCAGAGGGCTTGGAATATGATATTCTGGAAGGCAAAGAAGTTAGGATTACAACCAAGAGTAACCTATCCAGCAAAACTAGATAATCCTTCCGGGGAGAAAATGGATATGTGATGAAATAGAGGGCTTTCAAGAATTTCTGATGAAAAGACCAGAGCTAAATAGAAAATTTGACTTTAAAATACAAGACTCAAGAGAAGCACAAAAAGGTAAACATGAAATAGAAATCATAAGGGGTTTAATAAGATTAAACTGCTTACATCACTACATCAGAAGATGATACTTGTAGCTCCTGAGAACTTTATCATTATTAGGGCAGTTAAGAGTCTACACAGACAGAGGGCACAGGTGTGACTTGACTATGATGGGATGATATCTTTAAAAAATTAAGTAGTGAGAAAGAGGGATGCACTGAGAGAAGGAGGAAGGGAGAGGATGAATGGGGAAAATTATCTCACATAAAAGAAGCGTGAGAAGGAAGAACTTTTACAATGGAGGGGAAGATGGGGGAGGTGGATAATGCTTAAACCTTACTCTGATCAGAATTGACTCCAAGACAGAATAACACACACACTTAGTTGGGTTTAGAAATCCATCTTACCATACAAGAAAGTAGGAAGGGAAGGGGATAAGAGAAGGAGAGGAGGACTGATTAGATGGAGATAGTGATCAAAAGGAAAACAGACTTTTGGGTAGGCATAGGGGAGAGAGAGAGAGAGAGAGTGATGATGATGATGATGATGATGACGATGATGATATGAGGTAAGGTGGTTGGGGTGAAGAAGAATGGAGGGAAGTACACAGTTAGTAACCATAACTGAATGTGAATGGGATGAACTCACCCATAAAATGGAAGCATATAACTGAATGGATTAAAAACCAGAATCCAACAATATATTGTTTACAATAAACACACTTGAAACAGAGAGAGACACACACAAAGTAAAAATACAGGGCTGAAGCAGAATCTATTATGCTTCAACTGAGGCAAAAAAAAAAAAGCAAATGTAGCAATCATGATTTAAGACAAAGTAGAAGCAAAAATAAATCTAATTAAAAGAGATAAGCAGGAAAACTACAGTTTGCTAAAACATATCCTTAAACATCCAGAAATAAAATAGAAAAAGATCAGATCAGTGAATTAGGCATGCAACTAAAAAAAAAACTAGGAAAATTACAAATTAAAACCCCCCAATTAAACACCAAACTGGAAGTCTTAAAATTCAAAGGAAAGATTAATAAAATTGAAAGTAAAAAAACTCACTAAATTAGTAAAAAACTAGGAGCTTATTTTATGGGGGGGAGGAGAGACACAAAATAGATAACCCATTGGTTAATTTGATTTTAAAAAAGAAAGAAGAAAACAAAATTATCAATATCAAAAATGAAAAGGTCTACCTGCCAAGACAAATCCAGGAACTATATGAATGCAATTAAAAAACACTTTTCACCCAAATAAAGTCAGATCTAAACAATTGGAGAAATATTAATTGTTCATGTCTATGCCAAGCCAATATACTAAAAATGATAATTCTACTCAAATTATTTAATCCATGCCGTAACAATCAAATTACCAAAAAATTATTTTATACAGCTACAAGAAATAGTAACAATTCATCTGGAACCTACCACCAATGAAGATGAAATAAAAACAATTACTAGGAGCTATTTTACCCAACTATATGCCAATAAATCTAATGATCTAAGTGAAATAGATGAATATTTGTAAAAATATAAATTGCCCAATTAACAGAAGAGGAAGTAGAATACTTAAATAACTCTACAATAGAAAAATAAATTGAACAAGCCATCAATGAGCTCCCTAAGAAAAAATCTTCAGGACCAGATGGATTCGCAAGTGAATTCTACCAAACATTTAAAGAACAATTAATTCCAATCCTATATAAACTATTTGGAAAAATAAGCAAAGAAGGAGTCCTACCAAATTCCTTTTATGATATAAATATGGTGTTGACACTTCAGTTAGGAAGAGCTGAAACACAGAAAGAAAACTACAGACCAACTTCCCTAATGAATATTAATGCAAATTTTTAAATAAAATATCAGCAAGGAGATCACAGCAACATATCACAAAGATCATACATCAAGACCAGGTGGGATTTATACCAGGAATGTAGAACTGGTTCAATATTAGGAAAACTATCAACATAAATGATCTTTTCAATAACAAAACCAACAGAAATCATTATTATCTCAATAGATGCAGAAAAAAACTTTTGACAAAATACAACACTCATTCTTATTTAAAAACACTAGAGAGCATAGGAATAAGTACACCTTTCCTTAAAATGATAAGTATCTATCTAAAACCAACAACAAGCATTATCTGTAATGGGAACGAACTAGAAGCCTTACCAATAAGACCAGGCATGAAGCAAGTATGCCCATTATCACCACTATTATTCAATATTGTTCTAGAAATGCTAGCTTTAGCAATAAGAGAAGAAAAAGAAATTAAAGGAATTAGAGCAGGTAATGAGGAAACAAAACCATCACTCTTTGCAGATAATATGATGATATATTTAGAGAATAAACTTTAAAAATATTTGAAATAATTAACAATTTTAACAAAGTTGCAGGATATAAAATATACCCACACAAAGCATCAACATTTCTATATATCACCAACAAACTCTAGCAGGAAGAGATAGAAAGAGAAATTCCATTTAAAATAACTGCAGACAATATAACATATTTGGGAGTCTGCCTGCCAAGACAAATCCAGAAACTATATGAATGCAATTAAAAACACTTTTGACCCAAATAAAGACAAATCTAAACAACTGAAGAAATATTAATTGTTCAGGTCTATGCCAAGTCAATATAATTAAAATGACAATTCTACTCAGATTATTTATTCTGTGCCATACCAATCAAATTATCAAAAAAGTATTTTATAGAGCTAGAAGAAATAGTAACAAAATTATCTGGAAGAACAAAAGGTCAAGAATATCAAGGGAATCAATTAAAACAAATGTGAAGGAAGGTGGCTTAGTAGTATCAAATCTCAAACTGTATTACAAAATGGTAATCATCAAAACAATCTGGTATTGGCTAAGAAAGAGTGGTGGATCAGTGGAATAGATTAGGTACACAACACACAGTAGTAAATGATCGTAGTAATTAGTGTTTGAAAACCCAAAGATCCAAGATTTTGGGACAAGAACTCATTGACAACAATTGCTAGGAAAACTAGAAAACAGTTTGGCAGAAACTAGGTATAGACCAACATCTCATACCATATACTAAGATTAGGTCCAGACATAAACGGTGATAATCATAAGCAAATTTTGGGAGCACGGAATATTTCAACAGTCAGATCTATGGATAAGGAAAGAATTTATGACCAAACAAGAGAAAGAGCATTATGGAATATAAAATGGATCATTTTGATTACATCAAATTCAAAAGGTTTTGCACAAACACAACTAATATAGCCAAGATTAGAAGGAAAGCAGGAAACTCGGGGAATTTTTTTTATAGTAAGTTTCTCTAACAAAGGCCTCATTTTTCAAATATATAGAAATCTGAGTCAAATTTATAAGAGTATGAGTTATTCCCCAATTGTTAAATCTTCAAAGAATATGAACAGGCAGCTTTTGGAAAAAGAAATCAAAGCTATCTATAGTCATATGAAAAATGTATCAAACTCATTGATTAGAGAAACGCAAATTAAAACAACTCCCAAATACCACCTTATACCTATCAGATTAGTTAATATGACCAAAAAGGAAAATGATAAACATTGGAGGGGGTGTGGAACTATAGTGACACCAATACACTGTTGGCGGAGTTGTGAACTGATCCAAACATTCTGGAAAGCAATTAGGAACTATGCGTAAAACGCTACAAAACTGTGCATACCCTTTAACCAAGCAATAACACTACTAGGTCTCTTCCTCAAAGAGATCAAAGGAAAAAGAAAAAGAGCTATATGTACAAAAATATTTATAGCAGTTTGTGTGTGTGTGTGTGTGTGTGTGTGTGTGTGTGTGTGGTGACAAAGAATTGGAAATTGAGGAGGTGCCCATTAATTGGGAAATGGCTGCACAACTGTATGATTGGGATGGAATATTATTGTGCTGTAAGAAATAATGAACAAACCAAAAACAAACAAACAAACCGAAAAAGAAATGACTAGCAAGATGCTTTCAGAAAAACCTAGATAGACTTACATGAACTGATACAAAATGAAATGAACAGAACCAGGAGAATACTGTACATAGTAACAGCAATAGTGCATGATGAGTAAGTATGAATGACTTAGCTATTCTCAGTTGTATAATGACCTAAGACAATTCTGAAAGACTTACGATGAAAAATGCTATCTACTTCCAGAGAAAGAACTGATGGAGGCTGAATGCAGAGTAAAGCATACTTTTTTTTTTACTTTTTTTTATCATTCTTGGATTTTTTTTGGTCTGTTTTCTTTTGTAACATGGCTAATGTGAAAATGCTTTGCATGACTGCACATGTATGCTCTATATCAAACTGCTTGCCTTCTCAAGGAGAAGCAGGGAAGGGGATGATGGAGAGAATTTGGAACTGAAAAATTTAAAAGATGAATGTTAAAGTTTTTTATTTGCATATAATCGAGAAAAAATAAAAAAATATAAATGTCTTACTGACTTTCTTTTCTTTGTTCTCTTTTTTGCATCACTATCACTAGCCATCCACTCCCACCACTGAATAAAAGCCCTCCCTTGTAACAAATAAGCCTAGTCAAGCAAAACAAATTCACACATTGGAAGTGTCTAAAAACATACATCATCACCTCTCTACCAAGAGGTGGGAAGCAGACATCATCATCAATCTTCCGGGGTCACGACTGGGCTCTAGTTCTTCAGACTTTCAAAGTTTTTTTCTTTACATAATTGTATATAAATTGTTCCCCTGGTTCTACTAACCAGTCTTTGAAGAAAACTCAATCACCTCAGATGCTTACTTGCTGTGTGACCTTGGGCAAGTCACATAACCCCAATTGCCTCCAAAAAAAGAAAGAAAGAAAGAAAGAAAGAAAGAAAGAAAGAAAGAAAGAAAGAAAGAAAGAAAGAAAGAAAGAAAGAAAGAAAGGAAGAAAGGAAGGAAGGAAGGAAGGAAGGAAGAAAGAAACAAAGAAACAAAGAAAGAAACAAAGAAACAAAGAAAGAAAGAAAGAAAGAAAGCAAGCTTGCTCCACTTTTGGACAGCAACTCCCATTGTTGAGCAGTTTTCCCTAAAAGTTGCATCTGTGCCACATCCTCTCTCACTTCCTCCCCCTCCCCGCCATTCTGGACTCTAATTCTGCTTTCCACATAACAGCCCTTTGAAGACTTGAAAATAAATATCATATTCCCACTAAGTTTTCTGTCCTCCAAGCTAAACATTCCTGTTTTTTTCTTCAGGACCGCAGGCAGAAATGTCTTCCCTATTGTCTCCTTGCTCAGAGGCAGTTCATTGGACTCAGGAAGGCAGGAGGTGGCTGGTCACCAAGTCCCAGCCCTGGCCTGGCTGCTTGCCAACCTACAGCTGACTATCTGAGTTCTGCCACCTCACCCCCACCCCTGGCCTAGGGAAACAAATCCAGGCAGGATGATTCCCAGGGTTTCCCTAGCACTCTAGGACCAGAATCCAGGATTCCCCAGCACAGCTGTTATAGCCTATAGTTATGGGGGGGAGGTAGAGGAGGCAAGACAAAGCTATCTTCTTCTGGACCTTGGCTTATGGGCTATTCTCCTTGGAGAGGTCTCACTTCCTTCCCAAATTTTATGTTTTTGTTTTGTTGTGGGGGGTAGGGTAAAGGGGGGGGGTAAAGTGAGACCTTTCTCAGGTTCCTGGGTCAGGGTTCTCAACTACAGCAGCTGTTTCATGTCCTGGCTCCAGGCCCAGGATCCCTAGAGGGGCTGAGCTCACCAAGGAGAAATGCAGCACCAGCCATGGGTGGGGGAAGGGGCTGCCCCGGCAAGCCCTGCCCAGCCTCAGGCCAAGCTTGAGGAGGGGGCTCCAAAGCCCCACCAACCTCCTGATGGGAACTTAATGGCTGGCACTCCCTGAGTGTGGGAACTTCAAGACTAAAGTGATGAAGGCGAGTAGTCACAGGGGCTCAGGATGCCAAGGTCTAATCCCATGCTTCTGATGGAAAGGGAGGAGAAAGAAGTGAGAGGAGAAAACTGGATCTTACAGGAAAGTGGTGGGCATCCAATGGGACTGGCCCCTGCCAACCTGACCAGAAAACCCAGTAGCCAGGGATGGTTAGGTAGCAACGATCTGCTTCATCCAATATTCCCTCCACTGTCACCACATTCCTCTCTCAGCCTCCGACCTCCCAACTGCCCCCAGCTTCAATTTCTAGCAAACCAGGATCGGGAAGAAGATCCTCATATAGTCATTATTAACAAAAATAATAATAGCTAGCCTTTAAGTAACCTTTAAGTTTTACAAAGCCCTTTCCTTCAGCTGAGGGTCCTGATAAGAGAACCCTCGTGTGATGCTGGATTTAGAATTAGAAAACCGGGGTTAACACCCTGGCTCTTCCTCTTACCTATAAGACCTTGGTCTAGTCACTTAGCTGGTAAACGGACGCAGAGTGAATTCAGCAGAACTTAAAAAAAAAAATACAGTGACCATAGTCATTTTAATAAAGCGAACATACTGTCTTTCTCTCCACCCCAACACCTACCTTCATATTAGGGGACTTCAAGGCATTCATTAATGCTCTCTCAGCTACTGTAACTTCCCTATTTTTCAATTTCCTTAGTGCCCATGACCTCGTCCTCCACTTCACCTCAGCCACACACAGAGGTGGTCTCATCTTTTATCTTGCCATCACCCACATGTGTTCCATCTCTGTGGCCATGAACTCTGAAATTCCTCTCTAGGATCATAATCTTTTCTCATTGAATCTTTCCCTCTGCCTTATGGCCCCTTAACCCTGTTTCTCATCCTCACAGTGATCTCCAATCCCATCACCCTTCAGTTTATTCACAGACCATCACCCCTGCACGGGCTGCACTCTCTTCCCTTCCCTGTCTTTCACACCTTGGTGAATCAGATCAATTTTACACAATTTTCTACACTTTAATTCCCTGTTCCCTTGTCTTGCCACAGATCATGCCTTGTCTAACCCCACCCTGGGATGACTCCCACCATCTCACAGCATTCACATGCTGAATGAATAGAGCTGGGGGAAATCACAAAACTGTCCTGACTGAGTATACACCAAACTTATTACATAATCTCCACTGGGCCCTCACTACAGCGAGGAAATCCTTTTACCCCACCCTAATCAATTTGCTATCCTGATCACCACAACAGCTGTTCCAAACAGTCTTCTTATGTCTCCGCAAGCCTCCCACGGCACCCCCTCCAACCATCCTCTCAGATGAGGACCTTGCCTCATACTTCAAAAAAAATTGAGTCTATTTGCCAAGAACTCCCTCTTCTCCCCTCCTCATCTCACGTCCCTCTGACATCATCTCCCTCTATCTCCCCCTTTGCTTCTGTCTCACATGAAGAAATAGCTTTTCTCCTTTTTCAGACAAATCCCTTGAAACGTACCTTTGATACCATCTCCTCCCATCTTTTCCAGCAGATTTCCCCCACTTTCATCTCCACTCTCAGTAATCTTTAATCTCTCCTTATTTAATGTTTGTCTTCTTATCTGCTGCCTACAAACTCTGCTGAGCATTTATCCTCCATCCTTAAATAAAAACCTTCCCTTGCTCTGATTATTACTGTTAGCTATCATTCTACATATCTCTCCTTTCCTTAGAGGCTACACTTGAGAAAGCCATCCATACCAGGGCTCTCCACTTCTTCTCTTGCTAGACTGGAAATCCTCTGCAATCTGGCTTCCACCTGCATCAGGCAACTGAAACTGGTTGGTTGGTTTGTTTGTTTTTTCCAAATTGTCCAGTGATCTCTTAATTGCCAAATCCACTGATCTTTTCTCAGTCTTTGTCCTTCTTAACTTCTCTGAAGCCTTTTGGTGCCGTGGATCTCCTTCTCCTGGGTATCACTCCTCTTTAGGTTTTGAGAGGTTGCTCTCACTTGGTTTTCTTCCTACCTGTCTGACTACTCTTTCTCAGTCTCCTTTGCTAGATCTTCATTCTGGTCTTGCCCACTACCCATTGGTGTCTCCCAAGGGTCTATCTGAAATCCTCTTCTCTTTCTATGCTCACACTTAGTGATCTCATTAACTCCCCCAGGTTCTGTACAGATTATTCCAAGAGTTTATGTGCCCAGCCTTAATCTCTCTCCTGAACTCCAGTCTTACATATCCGGTCGTCTTTCAGAAATCCCAAACTGGATGTACCTCAAAATCAACACGAAACAGAACTCATTATCTTTTCCCTAAACCACTCCCTTTTCCCTACTTTTCTCTTATTGGTGAGGGTATCACCAAAGACTTGTAACTTCAGTGTCAGAATTGATTACTCACACATCGACCACACATATTCAATATGTTGTCAAATCTTGTTTCTATCTTCACAACATCTCTCATGTATTTCCTGTTCTCTCTACTCAAATAGCCACCACCCTGGTACAAGGCCTCATCACCTTACACCTGGACTTTGCAATAGTCATCTGGTTGGCATCCCCACTTCAAGTTTCTGCCCAGTCCAATTCATCCTCCGCTCCGTTGCCAAAGTGATTTTACCAAAGTACAGATCTGATCATGCCACCCCACTATTCAATAAATACTGGTGGCTCTCTATTACTTCCAATATCAAATGTGAAATGCTCTGTTTGGCATTTAAAGCCCTTCCCAACCTGACCTCTTCCTACCTTTCAAGTCTTCTGACCCTTGACTCAGTGATCCAGCTATACTGGTCTCCTTGCTGCTCCTCACACAGAACACTCCATCTTCTTCACCTTTTTTCATTTGCATTGACCATCCTCCAGGCCTGGGATGCCCTGCTTCCTGGACTGCCCGGCTTCTTTCAAGATAGTGCAAATCCCACCTTCTGCAAATCCTTTGCTAGGCCTCCACCACTACTAGCCCCTTCCCTCTGAAGTCACTTTCTATTTTTACTGTATGTATATATACAAAATGTATATAAAATATACATATACACATATACATAGTATGTATACATACCACATATAATATATATTATACGTATTACATATATACATATATACATATACACTGAGAAATGCTCTCTAGCCTCACCTCTGCTCCCTTCCTTCACGGCTCAACTCCAGAGCCTTCTTCTACCAGAGACCTCTCCTGATTCCCCAGTTCCTAGAGCCCTCCCCAAATGAGTTTTTACTTATTTCATGTTTATTTATCCCTTCCCTCCTCCAGAGCCTTCATTGGCTCCCCATTGCCTCTAGGAAAAAATACAAATTCCTCGACCTGACATTTAATGTCCTCAGCAACCTGACTCAGCAGAAGAACACTGGACCTGGAATCAGGAAGACAAGAGTTCAGATCCTCCATCTGGCACAGTTCTACCTACTAAGTCTCAATTTCTCATCGGTAAAATGAGCAGTCATCTCTGCAATACTTCCCTCACATCATTGTTGTGAGGCTCGAATGAGACGAACCTGGGTCCTTGGCTCAAATAGCATTGCTATGGATATGGGAAGTTTGAGCAGATGCTAGCCCCAGAATTATTTATTGGCGTCTCTCGTGACTCCTTCTGGGAAGGCTTCTGGGAAGAGGGAGCTCAATCATCTATCTCCTCCACTGTGGGAGGAAGAACCACTGGCAGGATTGAGCCAAGACTGATTTCTAGATACCAGCTCCACCACCCCCAGCCCCAGTCCCCAGCCCCCAGCTTCAGGGTTCCACCAGGATGTGGCAGCCCACCCTGCTTCTTGCTTCCTTAGAAAAGGAAAAGACAGAAATCTGGCCCCTAAAGCTGCAGTGAATGCTCATTCATGCCGTTTACCTCCCCCCCCATGTTTTTTGCTGCCGCACCCCAACAGTGGTCACAGACGTCCTGTGTCTTATCAACAAAGAAAATTCAGTGGTCACCAAAATCCTTATTGGGTGCAATTAATGCTACCTTGGGTAGAGACCTAAGAGGTTTTCTGGAGCCTGGCAAGCTACCTTCTGGAGTGGGGATGGGGGTGCCAAACAAAGCCCGCTGCCTGTTTTTATTCAGCCCAAGAGCGAAGAATGATTTTTACATTTTTCAATAAAGTTTGTCAAAAACCATTCTTAGCTCCTGAACAGTACAGAAACAGGTGGTCCGAGGACCAGGCAGCAGACACATCCCTGCTTCAGTCTGAGCTGAGGAGGGAGGAGTGGATACTGATCCCTTATGGCAATCTCAGAAGCAAAAGAGATGAATTAATGTCATATACCTAGGTAAAATGCCTAGGAGAAGTGATAAGCAGAGAGCCATAGAATATGTTTATACCACAGACCTGATCAAATTAAGCCCTCAAGGTACACCCAAGTGGAACCCAAGAAGAATCAACCCTCTGTGAGATGATTGTATTCCACTAAGGTCACCCCTCATACTCTTAGAAATGGGGCACCCCATGCTTTAATATCTGAAGTCATGCTACATGTGGAGACTTCATCCTTGGGAATTAACTTTTGAAATGTTATTTTTTCTTTTTCCTGTTGCTTTCTCCTCTGTTAGTGAAATTTATATTTTAGCATTTTTGGAAAGGTTATTTTAATCCTCTCTTGAGATTGGGATTTTAGCAATGGTTTTGAGTTTTGAGCTTTTGTTGATGTTGGCTAAAGGAAATTTTTGCCTTCTTAACTTTTTTTGTACTTTCATGTTTCCATTGTTTAATTTTTAAATATCTTTGTGCTTATTCATTGATTTTTTTCCCCATTAAATTCCATTTTAATCTTTGTCTTGCTTTATGTTTTGCTTTGTTTTGTTTGGCCTCCAATGGAATTTTTACCTCCCCACTCTGGAAACTTTATTTTATTTCGTCTTTTCTTTTCTCTACTTTGAGCCAGTTATCCTTCCATTTTCCATTTTGTTTTCCTTTTTGAATGCATATACTTTCTTTTGTGTAAATATGATTTTTTTGTAAACTGTGATTTTTATACTTCTGATTTCAAGAATGTCCTGCTTTATTTTCATTTTATTTTCCATTTTGTTGGGTGTTGTTCTCAACTTCTTTAGGGACAATTCTGTCTTCTGTAATCTATCCACCATGAAAATGCTAATTTGAAAAGGATTTTCTTGTTGTAGTGTGCTAATGAGGCATCCCTATCACACAGCTTTGAGCATGGTGAGTAAGGGCTCTGATTGACCTCAGGATGTTTGCATGTTTATTTTCATGTTGGCACATGAAAAAAAGTTATTGATACTATTTTTGTGAGCCTGAGTTTACTTCTGTTATGTTGATGTCAATTTGTATATTTGCTTATCCACCACATATTAATTAAATATAGCCTGGCTTATTGTGCAGTGGTGATATTATTTTGCATGTTTACTGCTTACGATAGCATTACTGGTATATTTGAATACATTAAACATGGGAAAATCTCTTTAAAAGATGCAAGCTGAACAGGATTCAATGTACTTTCATATTGTAAGCATAGAAGTCTCCTAATATTAGGAAAGGGCAACTAGGTGGCACAGTGGATAGAGCACTGGGCTTGGAATCAGAAAGACTCAACTTCATGAGTTCAAATCCAGCCTCAGACACTTACTAGCTGGGTGATCCTGGGCAAGTCACTTCACCCTGTTTGCCTCAGTTTCCTCATCGGTAAAAGGAGCTGGAGAAGGAAATGGCAAACCACTCCGGTGTCTTTGCCAAGAAAATTCCAAATTATTGAGTTGCAAAGAATCAGACACAACTGAAATGACTGAATAACAACAACAATATTAGGAACAGACACAGAAGATAAGACTAAAAATATTAGTGAATTGACTAAAATGGATGTAATATATTGCCACATTGTAAGTATTGAAAGTCACAGAAGTCTCTTAATATTAGGAACAGACACAGATTATAAAACTAAAGATATTATAAAGATATTTAATGTATTCAAATATGAAAGAGTTGGAGGAGTGCAGAGGAATATTTAGAAACCTAAAGAATCTAGGAAGTGCTCTGTGAATTACCAGGCCCGTTTGATCATTCAAACATTCCCTGTATACTGATGGTAGCAATAGTACCTGAGGGATAATCTGCAGGCCACCTTCTGAAGAAAAGATTCTGCTTAGAAAAGTGGGAACTCTCCTGAGCAAAGAAGGCATTTCCCCCAGAGAAACAAAGAGTCACATTTAAATCTAAAAGTGACACTTCCTTGGAAGACAAGGCCAAAGTCAGACCTCCTATACCACGAGTGCAAATTACAAATCTTTTCAGGTCAAGGACCAGAAGAACAATCATGGGAAGCTTGTGGAGTCAGATGTCGGATGTGCTACAGCATCGGCAGGCACCAGAGTCAGAAAAGAGAAGCAGATTGACGGAGAGTTTTAAAAGAACAGCTCTCACCTTGGTATAGGCTCCTAAGGCCACACAGCCTAGAATTATAAGATGAACACATGCAATAGGGTTGTGGCAAAACTCCCCCAAAGTGAAGATTGAAGAAGTGGACCATACTGCTGTGCCTGACAGTGGATCTCAAGCAACCATCAGAGTCAAATCATTCTATGAAAGATATTTTGATGAATAATGGCACATAATGATAATAATATATTTTGATGAATGATTTTGATATTTTGATTTCTCAGCCCATGCAAGGGCTTGAACTTGGTGGGATAAGTGATAAAGACTACCTATGTCCGAGGAAACATTAGAATGATCTTGAAGTGTCCCAAGAAACTGGTTGGTGTCCACAAGAAGGTGGACACTATGACTCAGGTGCGTCCAGACCCACAAATTTGCAACAATGTGCCACTAGCACTGATTGCAACCAATTCCAGCCTATTGAAAATGCTAGCAAGATACTAGCAATAAGCTAGTGCTCTACTTTGACCACGCCTGCAGCCTGTGTGGCGGCTTACAGGAGCATAGAGGCAAGTTGGGGCAGTTCACATCATGAGAGCCCTGGCTATTGGAACTCAGGTGTGAATCCCAAGGCCCTAATACCAGAATCCTTAATACCAGAAGAGTGGGACAACTGGTTGAGTCAAAGTCTCAGCAAGAGGACAGGCATATTTCACTACATGAATATGATGTTGGATATACCCAACGAACAAGCCACAGAATCCAACTCACTGACTCCCAACCATTCTGGTAATACTCTAAGTTTTCCTTTCTCTGTGATGAGAGATCTCAGAAACCTCCTGAAAAAATTTCATACTCACAGAGCCTAGCAGACTGTATACATTCCCTACAGTGATGATACTGAGGAAGAATGAAAGACACAAATGTGTATAGACTACCAGACTTTGGACAAAATAACTAAAGTAGACCAGGAAACTCTGCCATTGGTTCAAGATGCCCTGGATTGTCTGCTGGTCAGCCAGTGGTTCTCAGTCTTGGACTTATCTGTTGGTGGATACTATCACATACCTATATTCAAGGAAGATGAAAAAGACCACTGCCTTCTGAACAGCTGAATTTCACCAGAATAAGCTTATTCCCAAAGGCATCTTGAGGGTCCTGGCCACCTTCCAATGGCTATTGGAGAAAGTAGTTAAAGACATGAACTACCTGGAAGTGTTGGCAACCCACTTCAAAGATAAGTACTGAGAGTTTTGGATTTCCATCAGGTGGCATGTCAGCAGGGGACATGAACATTATTTCATTGAACCAAACTTTATTTATCATCCAATCTGTGGATGCCTGGTAGTAAGATCAGATGGCTGATTAAAGACTGATCCCTCAGCATTACAAACCAAGAAGCAAAGAATTGAGTGATGCTAAAGAACTCAAGGGGCAACTAGATGGTGCAGTGGATAGAGCACTGGACTTGGAATTAGGAAGACTCATCTTCATGAGTTCAAATCTGGCCTCAGACACTTATTAGCTTCGGGACTCTGGGCAAGTCACTCCACCCTGTTTCCCTCAGTTTTCTCATCTGTAAAATGAGCTGGAGAAGGAAATGGCAAACCACGACATTATCTTTGCCAAGAAAACCCCAAAATGGGCTCATGAAGAGTCAGATATGATTTAAACAACTCAACAACAACAACAAAGAGCTTGAAGACACCTTACTGTTGAGACAATGGCAGAAGTTTGATGGAGGGAATTACAGAAGTTTGATGGAGGGAAAGTACCGTACTGTGATTGGTCCCAAAATGGAGCACCAGAGCATATTCCTCTCTAGCCTGGAAATTACTACATGATGACCTTTGACACAAGTCAAGAGAGGATCCCAGTGCTAGAATGAAACAGAAGTGAATGGTCCAAGATTGCAGCAGGTGTCACTAAGAAGTGTGAAATGTGTGTGTGTGTGTGTGTCTGTGTGTGTGTCTGTGTAAAGAAATTTATTGCCGACTCATGCTGCAGATTTGGAGCACAGAGGCACTAGCAAACCTTCAGAACTTGTTTACATTGACTTTTAATCTCTGGAAGGGATTTCATCCATAAGAATGAAATGGATTCAGGGTAAACCTGAGAATGAGACACACCTTTGGAACACGGGCCAATGAGGTCATTTGTTTTGCGTTAATGTGCCTATTTGTTACAAGGAATTTGTCTTTCCCTTTTTTCCAGTGGGGTGGGAGAGAGAGAAAGTAGATTTCTGTTTATCAAAAATATAAAATTTAATTTATATTTTAAACATTCCATGTTAGTGGTGACTGTTGGTTTTACCAGGTATGTGCAGGTGTATCCAACCAGAAATCAGTATCACTCCTCTCTAAGTTGCTCCAGACTTCCTTTTAACATCCTGAAAGCATCCTTACAATCCTGGAAGCTCACTCTCTCCCTAGAATTCCCATATTGGAAGTACCCTTGCTTTTGTAGTATCTTTGTCAGATTAGATGGCTCTTCCCAGAACCTCCCTTTTAAGGAGGGAGCCTAAGCCAGCCACGAATCTTTCCTGTCCAGACTGCATTTAGGACTTTCTCTACCATGAACTCATGCTAGGGACCTCTGTTTCCTTCCTCTCCCAAACCACTCCCTGCCCCACCCCCGTCTCTCCCCCCTATCTTTTCAGCTTCTTTTCATGTATTGTCTTCCCCCATTAGAATGTAAATTCTTTGAGGGCAGGGACTGTTTTTCTTTCTCCTTATATTTATATTCTCAGTGCTTACCACAGTTCCTGGAACATGGTACTTAAAGGTGCCTTGACTGACTTGACAGAAAGTATCCATAATCGCTGAAGTATAGTGGAAATATTTTTCAGTGCATGGATTTATTCTAACCAAGGCAGAGACTTTAAGAGCAAGTGACCCAAGGAAATGTTAGGTTTGACAGATATCATGAAGCCTAGAAGGATGCCCCTTACTGTCATCCACTAGAAAAAAGGGAAGAAATAAACATGTGTGTAGCCCCTACTATATGCCAAGCACTATGCTAAGTGTTTTACATATATTATCTCCTTTAATACTCACAACAATCCTAGGAGGTAGGTGCTGTCATCATCCCCATTTTACAGTTGAAGAAACTGAAGCAGAGATTAAGTGACTTGCCCAGGGTCACACAGCTAGTAAGTATATGAGGCTGGATTTGAACTCTGGACTTCCTGACTCCAGGCCCAGAACTCCATCCACTGCACCACCTAGCCACCCCCTTCCTACCACTCCCTCCCCAGCCTGAGTGTTTCAACTACACCCTTTTGTTAGTGGTAGGAATGAACCCTGAGATTAGAACCAAAAGCTATTTAGGCAGTCAAGAAGTGGCCTTTCTAAAACTATCAGCATAATCCATCCTATCAACACCAAAACTAACAGAAACCACATGATCATCTCAATAGATGCAGAAAAAGCTTTTGACAAAATACAACACCCATTCCTATTAAAAACACTAGAGAGCATAGATTTAAATGGAGTCTTCCTTAAAATAATAAATAGCATCTATCTAAAACCTTCAGCAAGCATAATATGTAATGGGGACAAGCTAGAAGCATTTCCAATAAGATCAGGGGTGAAACAAGGATGTCCATTATTGCCACTGTTATTCAACATTGAACTGGAAGTGTTAGCTTTAGCAATAAGAGAAGAAAAAGACATTGAAGGCATTAGAATAGTCAAAGAAGAAACAAAGCTATCACTCTTTGCAGATGACATGATGTTATACTTAGAGAATCCCAGAGAATCAAGTAAAAAACTACTTGAAATAATAAACAACTTTAGCAAAGTTGCAGGCTATAAAATAAACCCACATAAATCATCGGCATTTCTATATATTGCCAACAAAGCCCAACAGCAAGAGATAGAAAGAGAAATTCGATTTAAACTTACTGTAGACATTATAAAATATTTAGGAGTCTACCTCCCAAAACAAACCCAGGAACTCTATGAACACAATTATAAAACACTTTTCAAGCAAATAAAATCAGATCTAAATAATTGGAAAAACATCAGTTGCTCATGGGTAGGCCAAGCTAATATAATAAAAATGACAATTCTACCTAAGCTAATTTACTGATTCAGTGCCATACCAATCAAACTACCAAAAAACTATTTTATAGAGTTAGAAAAAATAATAACAGGATACATTTGGAAGAACAAAAGGTCCAGAATATCAAGAGAACTAATGAAAAGAAATGCAGGGGAAGGTGGCCTAGCTGTTCCAGATCTTAAATTGTATTATAAAGCAGCAATCATCAAAACTGCTTGGTACTGGCTAAGAAATAGAGTGGTGGATCAATGGAATAGGTTAAATATGCAAGACACAGTAGTCAATGACTATAGTAATCTATTATTTGATAAACCTAAAAACCCCAGCTTCTGGGATAAAAACCCACTCTTTGAAAAAAACTGCTGGGAAAACTGGAAAAGAGTATAGCAGAAACTAGTCATAGACCAAAATCTCATATCATATATCAAAATAAAGTCAAAATGGGTTCATGATTTAGATATAAAGGCTGATACTATAAGCAAACTGGGAGAGCAAGGAATAGTTTACCTGTCAGATCTATGGAGAACAGAAGAATTCATGACCAAACAGGAGACAGAAAACATTACAAAAAGCAAAATAGATAATTTTGATCACATTAAATTGAAAAGTTTTTGCACAAACAAAGTCAATGCAACTAAGATTAGAAGGAAGGTAGAAAATTGGGAAAGAATTTTTACAAACAGTTTCTCTGATAAGGGCCTCATTTCTAAAATATATAGAGAATTAAGTCAAATTTATAAGAATACAAGCCATTCCCCAACTGATAAATGATCAAAGGATATGAACAGACAATTCTCAGATGAAGAAATTAAAGCCATCTATAGTTATATGAAAAAATGTTCTAAATCACTATTGATTAGAGAAATGCAAATCAAAACAACTCTGAGGTACCACATCACACCTATCAGAATGGCCAACGTGACAAAACAGGAAAATGATAAATGTTGGAGAAGATGTGGGAAAATTGGAACACTAATGCATTGTTGGTGGAGTTGTCAAATGATCCAACCATTTTGGACAGCAATTTGGAGCTATGCCCAAAGGGCTATAAAACTGTGCATACCCTTTGGCCCAGCAATAGCACTTCTAGGGCTATATCCCAAAGAGATCACACAAACGAGAAAAGGACCTACATGTACAAAAATATTCATAGCAGCTCTTTTTGTGGTGACAAAGAATTGGAAATTGAGAGGATGACCATCAATTGGGGAATGGCTGAGCAAGTTGTGGTATATGGATGTGATGGAATGCTATTGTGCTATAAGAAATGATGAACAGGCTGACTTCAGAAAAACCTGGAAAGACTTGCACATACTCATTCTGAGTAAAGTGAGCAGAACCAACAGAACGTTGTACACAATAACACCCACATTGTGTGATGACTAATATTGATAAACTTAACCCTTCCTGGCAATACAAGGATCTAAGACATCTCCAGAGGCCTTGTGATGGAAAATGCTATCCACACCCAAAGAAAGAACTAGGCAAGTCGAGTTGCTATTTTTTTTTCTCTTCTGTTGAGTTTTGTTTACTCTTTCTGATGGTTCCTCCTATTGGTTTTAATTTCTACTTATAACATCACTAATGTGAAAATATGTTTAATATGAATGTAAATGTATAGCCTATATCAGATTATGTGACATCTTGGGGAGGGTGGTGGGGAGGAAGGGGGAGAGAAATTTTAAACTCAAAAGCATATGGAAGTGATTATTGATAAATAAAAATAAATTAATAAAAAAAGAGCCTAAAAATAATAAAAATTTTAAAAAAATTAAAAAAAAAGAAGTGGGCTTTCTAGCACCAATATACAGTTCCACCAGAAATGCCACAGGCATTTTTTTAATACTTACTTATGTTTGAACAAGAGCCACACTTACCATTGATTTCTGCTTTGGAGTTGCAGAGTCAGTCAATCAGTCAGACAATGAGCATTTACTAAGCCTCTACCATGTGCCACTGTGCTAATCACTGAAAACACAAAGAAAGGCGGAAGCTGATCTCAGCCCTCAAGGAGTTTACAGTGTCCTGGGGGAGACAATATACAAAAAACTATGTACAAGGATAAACTGGGAATAATCTCAGAGGGGCGGAAATGATGCGAATTTAACCAGTACAACTCCCAGATGAAGGAGAAAACAGTGATGGCATGCACTCAAATGTATTGTCAAGACTTCTAACAAGAGACGAAAGTTCTGTTGAGAAACCTTGTTAACAGAGTAATTGAAAGCCAACCCATGAAAAGTTGTTGAGAAACCAGAAAACTTGTTAATGTACAAAGTAGCCCCAGATTCTAATTTTGGATTTAAAACTAAGCAGGTTCAAGTGAAGGAAGATATAAAAAAGATTAAGGAGGATTAGGGAATAGAACCAAAAGGAGATACAAGAAGGGGAAGGAGAAGGTATTTGGCAAGATAAGGCAAATTAAGTAAGAAAAGGTAAGTAGGACAATAGAAGGTTAAGCAAATTGATAGAGTAACTTGGTGGGTAGGCAATACCACAGACTGGAAAGGTGTTTGAGGCTGAAGGAGAGGTGGGTGTGCCTATGACTATGGAGGTGGCGGGACAAAAGAAAAAATTTTAGTACTGTCAAGTTATTAAGAAGGGATAATTGGCTGTAAAAGTTTTAACCAGGTGCTTAGGATTGAGCTACAAACACCTACAAATACTTTTAAAAACAAGGCTGAAAATCTCAACCATTACAGAGATTGGGGAAATTGTGCAGTGACTGCAGATGTTATTTGAGACGTTATATCTTCCATAGCTTTCTAACTATAGGCTGATCTCCCTCCTGGAGGAGGAGAAGAGACCCCAAGAATGCCCAGGTTGATAGGGAGGATAAAATATTCCTAAAGGAAAAAGAAGTGAAATTTCAAATCTTGCTTGTGGAGTGGAAGGATGATTGAGGATGAAGAGGGTGATGCAGAGGAGAAAGAGGAGGAAAAGGGCAGCTGTACTGTTAGAACTTAAAAATAGATTGGAGACTCTATCTAAGGAAGAGAAAGCTACATGCTCTGGGGAGGAAGGAGTGGCTTGTCCTACCTAAAATGATATAATAGAACCACAGAAGCTGTCAGGTGAGATAAGTTGGTAAAAGGAGAAAAGTCTGAGGTCCCAAGATAGAAGAACCACTTGGGGATGGGAGTGGAGTGGGCAGGAACTCTCTCTCTCTCTCTCTCTCTCTCTCTCTCTCTCTCTTTCCTCTCTTTCCCTCTTTTCCTTCTCTCTCCCTCTCTCCCTCTCTCTCTTTCTCTCCCTCCCTCCTTCCCCCCCCCCTCTCTTTTCATCTCTCTCATGCTCTCTCTGAGTGTCTTTCATATTTCCTATCTATCTCTGTCTCCCTCCCTCCCTCTCTCTTTCCTTCAGCCCCTTTCCCTCCCTCCACCTCCCTCTCTCTTTCTCCATCTCTCTCATGCTCTCTCTGAGTGTCTCTCATGCTTTCTCTCTCTCTCTCTCTTTCTCTGACACACACACACACACACACACACACACACACACACAGAGCTGGAAGCATTGCTGTTCCTAAGACTCTTGGACTCAGAGTCCTGGGCTGTCTTCCTCAGGGTCCCCTGCTGTTTTGGTGTGGCTGGCTTGACTGCCCTGTGGGTGGGAATCGCTGTTTCTCTCCATAAGAGTTTGGAAGATTGGTCTGGAAGCAGGCCCAGTTTTCCAGTGGGATAGGGTACTACCATTTCCAGGGTTTCTGTGCCTATCTGACTGGTGGTGGTGGTTGGTCACAGTCATTACATGGGGTCATAAGGAGGGTGGGCCTCTTCTCCATAGTCAATCAATATTTATTAACTGCCTGCTATGTGCCAGGCACTGTGCTAAGTGCTGGAATGATTTATTCCCTCAATGATGGCTTTAGGGGCTGGGCTGGAGGCATATCTGGTGGTTTAGGTTGGGATGTGCTCTGCCTTTCCTAGGGCTCTTTGGGTTCAGGTTCTGGGCTGTCTCCATTGGTGAAATGATGATCAAGATGGTAGTGGTAGTGGTGGTGGTGGTGGTGGTGGTGGTGGTAGTGATTTGACTTGCCTGGCACATGTCTCTCTCTCTCAGGCTACCTTGCTGCTTCAGCTATGCTGCTTTGCCTGTCCTTTGGATGACTAAAGTAGGAAATGAGGGGGATGCTCATAATGAACACAGTTTACCTAGATTTTCATCAAAGCTTTTGATAAAGTATCTCATACTGTATTTGCAGAGAAGATGGAGAGATATGACTGAGCCAGTAATATAATTAGGTCCAGAACTGGTTGAGTGGCCACTCTCAAAGAGGAGTTGTTAATGCTTCGAGGTCAACATGGCAAGAGGTCTTCAGTGGAATACCCCAAGGATCTATGCTTGGCCCTGTGTTGTTTAACATTTTTATCAATGCCTTAGAAAATAGGCATAGGTGATATACTCATCAAATTTGCTGATGATGCAAAACTGGGAGAGATAACTAGCACACTGAATGAGAGAGTCAGGTCTAGAAGGAGCTTGACTGGCAAGAGCCTTAGGCTAAACCTAGTAAGATATATGAGACGCATTTGCACTTGGGTAAAACAAAACAATAGCAAGAACTTCACAAGTATAATTTGGAGAGGCATGATTAGACCACAGTTTATCTGAAAGAAGATCTGGGGATTTGAGGGGGCTATTAGTTTAACTTGAGTCAGCAGTGTGATGTCAGTCAGTCAAAAAACATGCATTAAGTGCATGATGAGCCATGCACTATGCTAAGTAATAGGGATATAAAAAAAAAAAAAGGCAAAAAACAGTCCCTGCCCTCAAGGAATTTACAGTCTAATAGGGGAGACAATAAGCAAACAAATATGTATAAACAGGCTGCATATAGGACAAATAGGAAATAATTAAAAGAGAGAAGGCAGTAGATTGAAGAGGGGTTGGGATAGGCTTTCTATAGAAGATGGGGAAGTGTTGGGCTTTCCAAGGAGCCAGGGAAGCCAGTTGGTGGAGATGAGGTAGAGCATTCCAGGCATAAGGGACAGCCAGAGAAAATGTCTGGAGCTAAGAGATGAAGTGTCTATCTCTTCATTTCCCACCAGTTGCTCTCTACTTGGCTTCTGATCTCTTGAACATCATACTTCCTCCAGGAGAAGCTTATCACCAGAAATCTCAATCATTATAGAGACTGCTTCAGCTTTGGCTCTTACCCTCCCTTGCCTCTCCCTTCTGATCAGAAGGCTGGAGGGTGGAACAAAAAAAAAAACTCCTCTCAAATTTTGAGCTCTCCCTTTATAGGGGGGACTCAGAATCTCCGACCAACTCTTCCCATCAGCTGCTTTGCTTAATTTGGACACGCATCATCATCCCCTGCCACCCCCACTACCACCTGGGTACCATCTGGTGCCTCACCCCCTTTTCAGCTTTCTTCTCTCATTAGACTACAAGAGTCTTGAGGGCAGGGGTTATCTTTCTTTTTCTTATTTGTATCCCCAGCATAGTGGGGGCCAGTGCCTGGCATAGTGGAGGGTTTAATAAATATTTGATGACTATTGACTATTGTTGGAAGAACAGTAAGCAGGCTGGTTTCATTAGCTCAGTATCACCTAAAAGGTAGAGGTGGGAGTAGGGTATGAAGGACCTTGAATGCCAAACAGAAGATTTTGTATTTGATCCTTGAGAGGATAGGGTGCCACTGGAGTTTATTGAGCAGGGGGCAACATGTTCTGACCCTTTAGGAAAATCACTTTGATGTCTGGAGTATGGATTGGGTGGGGAGAGACTGGAGGCAGGCAGAACCACCAGCAGGCTATTTCCATAGGCCAAGCATGAGGTGATGAGGGCGTATACCAGGTAGTTCAGAAGAGAAAAGGGGACCTATTTAAGAGATGGTACAAAGATGAAATCTACAGGTCCTGGCAACAGATTGGATATGAGGGGGAAGAGGATGAGAGATAGGGAGGAGTCAGGGATGACATCTAGGTTGTAAACCTGAGGAACTGGGAGGGTGGTATTGCCTTTGACAGTGATGGGGAAGTTAGGAGCAGGGAGGGTTTAGGGGGAAAGATAATGAGTTCAGTTTTAGACATATTGAGTTTAAGATGTCTCCTGGGCATCTAGTACAAGATGTCTTAAAGGCAGTTGGAAATATGAGATTGGAGGTGAGAGAATTGAGAGCAAGACAGATAGACTTGACAATCATCAGCATAGATATGACAATTAAATACACGGAAGCTGATGAGATCACCTAGTTTAGAGGGAGAAGAGAAGAGTCCAGGACCTAACTCTGTGGGACACCTACAATTAGAATGGCATGACGTGGATGAGGGTCTAGCAAAGGACACTGAGAGGGAGCGGCCTGATAGGAGGCGAAGCAGGATAGGGTGGTGTTCTGAAAAACCAGAGAGAGAAGAGAGCATCAAAGAGAGAAGGGCAGTCCGACATCTAGTGCCATCTTGGGCTGCACTGCGACAGTCCCACTACCATCCTCTGTCCTCATCAGACTTCACCTGAATATAAGGTTCAATTCTAGGTGCCTAAAGGACACTGATAAAGTGGAGAGTGTCCAGAGGAGGCTGACCAGGAGGGCAAAAGGCCTTGAGTCCATGTCATATGGGGATCAGATGGAAGAACTGGGTAGGCTTATGATGGATAGAAGATGCCAAGGGACCAACTGAAACTCGATGTCAAGAAAAACTGAATAGAAGTGAGAGCTGTCCCAAAGTGGCATGAGCTACCTCGAGAGGTGGGGGGCTCCCTATCCTTGAGGGGTCTTCTCCCAGAGACTGCATGGTCACTTGTCAGGTATATTATAGTGGGGATTCCTTCTGTGTCTAAGTGGCACCAGTGAGGTCTCTTCCAACTGTCCAATTTTATGATTTAGTGATTCTACGATCTGTTCCTCTCGATAACCTTTCCAATCTCCCCACTTCCATGGAACTCATAAAGTAGCTCTTCTCCTCACCAAGGTGAACTGTTCCCTTTATATTGACCCCACTCACCCACCCTCTCTCTAATCTTTAGTCTTTCTTTTTTATTTCCTTCCCTGTTGCCTACAGACATATCCAAGTCTTCCCCCTTAAAAAACAAATCAAAACGAAATCTTCATTAGACCCTACCATTCTTTCCAGCTGTCTTAACTCAAGTCTCCCTTTCTCAGCCAGACTGCCAGAAATAGCTGTCTGCTTGTTACCTCCATTTCCCCTCTTCTTATTCTCTCTCTAACCCTTTGCAACCTGGCTTCTGACCTCATCAGTCCTTTGAACTTCCCTCCAAAGTTACCAATTTGGCGAGTGGGGTGAGGGCTGGGTTTCTCTATCTCACCCAGGCTGAAAGTGCAGGGGCTACTTATGGGCCTGACCGCACTACTGATCAGCATGTGGGTTCTGACCTGCTCTATTTCCCACCTGGGTCAAGTTGCCCCTCCCTGAGGCTCCCCATGGCTCCCCATTTCGATGCTGGGCCAGCTATAACTCAGAAGTCACTAAAGACATCTGTTAGCCTCCTCAGTAACTGGGATTACAAGCAGCTTGGGCCATGATGCCTGACCAATGATTTTTTCCCTAGATCTTTGATTCAATTAGTCTAAGAAACTCCTAGTCAGGAAATCCTTTTTACTAAAGCAGGTTGGCACCTGCTTTTCAGTTTCTAGCCTTAGAGAGCTGACTGGGACAACTTGCCCCAGGGTACGTGGTTAGTTGATGTCAAAGATGGGACTTGATGGGAGATGAATCTTCCCAACTCCAAGGACAACTCTTTTTTTCGCTAAGTTGGGAAGGGAGAAAAAAGGGGGAATAAAAAAGTAACCAATGTACAAGCATGAATTGGATATGGAACAGATGGTTTATTCCCACACAGAAAAGGGAATGCTAAGCAATGAAGAATAATTGAGTGACTAGAAGAGAATCTGGTAACTAATAGTACAATCATGCAGGAGCCTAGCACTTCAGCCTCATTGGAACAAAGTGTTTGCTTGGTTGCTAATTATCCATTTTCCATTTCACCTCTACTGCCAGTGCCTGTCCCGAAGCCAAGTGGGATCTAAGCCAGATCTTTTCTAGAGATCTCCATCTCCGATGCTGACGCTTTCCTTGCAGCAAGCCTAGTCCTGTTTTGCTTCGTAAGCACAGCCGATCAAGTGGATATTGCCTGGGGTGTCTCCGGCACCCCCAAGCCTTTCAGGACCTTCTGAGGCTTACAAGGTTGATTCTAGAGGAATGGGAAACACAAAAGGGGAGGCAAGCTATTCAGAGCCCTCCAGGACAAGCCTGGCTAGTTTAGAGTGTGCAGCGGGGTGGTGCAGTGGGTAGAGCCCTCACTCCACATATATAGAGTGGGGGCCATTATGTTGAGGTAGAGAAGGACCTTTCCTTCCCCCACCTCTTGATTGAAATCACGATGTGTTTTCTGGCCATCCAGAAGCTGCCTCAACTCCTACTGGGTGCGGCACCTTGTGTCATCAGCTCTTTTACCTCAGCAACCAATGGGGCCACTCAACCCAGGGATGAATCATACATAGCCAGGAGCAGGCAGAGGATGTCTATGCCATGCTCAAGTTTCTACATACTCCTCTACGGACAGGCAGAGAAAATCTGTTGGCACTCCAAGCTGGGGTGAGAGGAAATCTATATGCATGACTACAATGCCCCTCAAGAGGGGTGCCACTAGAGGGTGCCATATATACACATATCCAGCCATGGTTTATCTCCTAAATACCAATCCTGCATTTTCCATTGCCTGCCGGATAGTTTGATCTGTATGTCCATTGCCATTGCTGTTCAGTTGTTTTTCAGTCACGTCTGACTCTTCATGATCCCATTTAGGAGTTTTCTTGGCAAAGATACTGGAATGGTTTGCCATTTCTTTCTCCAGCACATTTTGTGATGAGGAAACTGAAGTAAATAGGATTAATTGCCTACGGTCCCACAGCTGGTGAGTATCTATGGCCAGATTTGAACTCAAGTCTTCCAGACTCCAGGTCCGGCTCTCTCCCCACTGTGCTTCCATATTAAATTCAGCAAGTCCAAAACTGAACTCATTTTCTTCCCCCTAAAGCCCCATCCCTCTTGCAAACATTCCCATTTCCTGTTAAGGGCACTACCATCCATCTTCCCAGCTACAAAGTTTCATAGTATTATTCTGGACTCCTCACTCTCCCTCATCCCACAAATCCCACCAGTTTCCAAATCTTGTTGTTTTTCTCTCTACCACACTCTCTTCCATTCTCTTGTCTTCATTCACATAGCTACCATCATAGTTCAGGTCTCCATCACCTCTTGCCTAAACAATTGCAGTAGCCTCCTAATTTGGGTTCCCTGCCTCAAGTCTCTCCTCATCATTTACCTAGGTGCCATCCTTCTCCCAGGATGCCAAAGTGAATTTCCTAAAGCGTAGGTCTTACTCTATTACTTCCCTACTCAGTAAATTCCAGTGGTTCCTAATTGACTCTAGAATCAAATCTAAATCCTTCAGGCATGTAAAGTTCTTCATGATTTACTCCAAGCTACCTTACTAACCTTAATATACATTACTCCCCTCTCTGTATCCTATAGTCCACTCAAACCAGCCTTCATGCTAACTTTCACACCTCCATTCTTTGTACCTTTCCTCTGGCTGCCCCTATTCCTAGAATGCATAGCCCTTCATGCCACTTCTCATGGCTAATCCTCACTGGCCAAAGACCGCCCACCATACTTCTTTCCGTTACCCTTAGCTTATTCTGCAACTTGGTAACAGTTGTGGATTGGTTGGCCACCAATTAATACAGACAGCATCCAATATCAATGAGCACATACTATGTTAAAGGTTCTGTACTGGGCTGTGTGAGAGATACGGAGAAGTAAGTATAAGATGCAGTCCCTGGCCCCATGAAGTCCGTGATGTATTTGCAGTATAAACCATGAGCTCCCTGGGGGCAGACAGTGAGTTGTGAGCTTCTTTATATATATATCTCTTCCACAATTCCAAAGACTTGTAATGGAAAATACTATCCACATCCAGAGAAAGAACTATGGAGTCTGAATGCAGATGGAAGCATACTATTTGTTCTTTTTTTCCTTGTGGTTTTTCTCTTTTGTTCTGATTCTTCTTTCACATGACTAATGTGTAAATATGTTTAATATGATTGTACATGTATAGCCTATATCAGATTGCTTGCTGTTTTGGGGTGGGGGGAGGGGAGGGAGGGAGAGAGGGAGAAAAAAATTTGGAACTCAAAATCTTATAAAAGTGAATGTTGAAAACTTTCTTTACATTTAATTGGAAAAATAAAAAAACTATTAAGTGGAAAAAATATACAGATCTCTTCCCCATCCTCCCTTCATACAGCTGGCATCCCAACTCTGCCATTTACCAGCAACATGGCATCCAGCAAGCCTCTTTCCCTATCTGAGCCACAGTTTTTCATCTGTAAAATGGGGACAATCTGCCTACCATGAATGAATAATAATAACAGCTAACACTTATTGGAACCCTTTAAAGGTTCACAAAAGCATTTTGCAACTATCTCATTTGATGCTGAGAGGAAAGTGCTGTTATTATTCCTATTTTCCAGATAAGGAAACTGAATTAGTCAGAAGTTGAGGGACTTACCCAGACTCAAACAGCTCATAAGTATCTGAGGCCAGATTTGAACCGATGTCTTCCTAAATTCAGGTCTGGTATGTTATCTACCACATTACCCTCATCGAAGGGGGAAAAAGCATTTGATCCGTGCAGATTGTGTTGTGCTGGACTCTAGGGACGCAAATGGAAAAAGTAAGATATTCCCTGATCTCAAGGAGCTCACACTTTAATTGTTGTTCAGTTGGGTCTGACTCTTCATGACCCTGTGTGGGGTTTTCTTGGCAGAGATACTGGAGTGATTTGCCATTTTCTTCTCCAGCCCATTTTACAGATGAGGAATTAAGGCAAACAGAGTAAAGTGAGTTGCCCAGGATCACACAACCAGTAAGTATCTGAGGTTGGATTTGAACCCAGGTCTTCTTGACTCCAAGGGCTCTACCCACTGCACCACCCCGCTGCACACTCTAATGGGAGGGCACGTATTGCAAACCTTAATGTGCTAAAGACAGCTAGGTAGTATAATGAGTGCTATACTTGGAATCAGGAAGACCTGCATTCCAATTTTGCCTTAGACATTAAATAGCTGTGGCCAAGATCATTACCCTCTCCTGGTCTGTTTCCACATCTGTAGAAAGGAAATCATAACAGCCCCTTCCTCACGGGGTTATTGTGAGAATCAACTGGGGTCGTATATTTTAAGTTCTTTGCAAACCTTAAAGGGTTAAATGCTAGTTATTTTGTTGTTGTTGTTTTTAATCATCTCAGAATCTCTCAAGGGAGATCCCACAGGTCTTTCAATCCAAACTGAACAGGAATCCTCTATATAGTGTCCCTGACAAATGTTCATCCTTTGTCAAGAAAAACCTAAAAAGATGATCATAGTAGCTAGGTGGCACAGTGGAGGGAGCGTTCTGGCCCTGGAGTCAGGAGGACCTGAGTTCAAATCTGCCTTCACACTTCCTGTGTGACCCTGGGCAAGTCACTTCACCCTGTTTGCCTCAGTTTCCTCATCTGTAAAATGAGCTGGAGAAGAAAATGGCAAAGCGCTCCAGTGTCTTTGCCAAGAAAGCCCCAAAGGCAGTCAGGAAGAGTTGAACATGACTGATCAACAAGATAAGACACATGAACAAGGGGAAAGACTTCATGAAGAGTGTTTACAATCTCATGATGGAGAGGGAAAGGGGATGATACAATGGTCCCTTCAGAGCCCTCCTAGCATTGGGGGTCCTAGAGTAAAGTAAGAGGGAGGGCCTGGGCATCATTTTGTTATAGTCTAATGACCTTGAAGGAAGAAAGGAAAAGGAGGGGGTGGGGAGGGGGAAGGATACACTGAGGAAAAATGGGGAGGGAGAGGAGTGGGGGGGGACTTATCTCACATGATGGAGGCCACAAGTAAAAGTCTATACAAATAAAGAAGGGGCTGAGGGAAGTGGGCATCTCTTGACCTGTAATTGTTACAAATCAGTGCAATTTTTTTTCTTTTTGGCCCAGCCTTGTGATTTCATTCACAAGGAAGTCCCAGGGAGAAAACTCCCTCCATCAAAACGGATCTTCAGTTGTTTGCGGCCTGGGGGCATTGAAAGGTAAGGGAGTTGGCTTGGGTCACCTAGCCCAGGACACTCAACTTGAACCCTGGTCTTTGAAGCCAGCTCTCTACCCCCTACAAATTTTTGGAGTAAATGTAAGCCACTCTTGCCGTTTTGCTTTTGTTCCAGGTATGCACCTGCTTAGTGCTTCCAAAGTGACACCACTTTTCCCTTTTGGACACCACTTTAGCACTACTAAGGGAGGGACGGGGCTGAGAGCTGGAGATGTAGGTTCAAGCCCAGCCTCCTGCACAAGCTAACTGGGCAACCTCTTAACCTCATGGTGCCCTCAGACAGCTCTCTAACAGGAGACGCTACAGTAGCTAATTTGTATCACTGGAGGGACTTGGCGTAAGAGAAGTTTGCTCTTAAGTCCAGACCAAAGAAAGAAAGATATGAATTCTCCCAGTGATTCTCTCTGGCTCTAAATCATGGAACACCAAGGCTTTCAAAGATTAACCTAGGGAGGGCCACGAAGAGACATGCAGCAGGTACACAATGACCACAGCATGAGCTTTGCAAGCCACGGTGCCAAAGACATGACCCACGATGCCAGTGAGTAAAGGAGGCACGCTGGGCACACAGCCGGAGGGAGGAAAAACAGGTGGATTGTGTTACTGCTCTTCTGGTATCTACAGAATATTGAAAGACCTAGAGAAAGAGCTCCAGCATGTTGGGGAGACCCTAGGTGGCACAGTGGATGGATCTCTGGACCCATATCTGGCCTCTGACACCAGCTGCGTGACCCTGTCACTTAACGTCTGTCTGCCTCAGTTTCCTCAACTGTAAAATGGGAATCATAATACCATCTACCTTCCACGACTGTTGTAAAGATCAAATGAGATAATGTTTGTAAAGCACTTAGCACAGTGCCCGGCACATAGTAGGTGCTTTATAAATGCTCTTTCCTTCCATATGTGTCAGATGGCAGGTTGGACGTGGGCATCATACAGGATAAGAAAGCTGGATGGACTGGATTGTGTCCTGGCAAAGTGAATGCCCACACTCATGAGATCATGGACTTGATTCGAGCTATTTACCGAGGATCTCATTGTGTCTAGCTCTGTACTGAGGGGGTGGGGGTGGAGGGAGATGATACACAACGGCCTAGGATGCACCCTCTCTCCCTTCACAGAGCTGATGGTCTAAAAAGGGAGACAAAGCACAGCCCCATGCATTTAGGACACCAGGCAGGATGGACTTGGAGCCAAATGAATGGTATGGATAGTACATACTCTCAGTTAAGAATTCAGGAGGGAGGTAGCTAGGTGGTGCAGTGGATAGAGCACCAGCCTTGGAGTCAGGAGGACCTGGGTTCGAATGCAGCCTCAGATATTTAACTGTGTGACCTTGGGCAAGTCACTTAACCCCAATTACCTAAAAAGAAAAAAAAAAAGATTAAAAAGGATTTCAGGAGGGAGGGATCAGAAAGAGGAGAGAGGCACTGGGTGGGGAAGGGGAATCCAGGAAGGCTTCATGGAGGAAATAGCACTTGAGCTAGACTTTCCCTTTGCTCTTGAAGAAGATCAATGATGTCTTGACTTGCTCATGAATTGGACTTAAGTGAGGCAGAGCTGCATAAAGTCATCAGCCTCACTCTCTTCTCCAGAGTCATCTAAGTCCAGCTGCAGTACAAAAGGCAAGACCACTGGCGATGGCCAGTGATGATGGTTTGGTAAATGGAAGGTATTTGAGGAGCAGGGGATATGGTATCATAGATTCTGAGCTGAAATGGATCTTTGAAGTCAACCTCCTCATTTATAGTTGAGAAAGCTGAGGCTGAAGTTGAGACCTGCCTTGTAGGTACATGTAGTACATTTCCTACCTACCAGAATCAGGATTTGAACCAAGGCCCGACAGGAACAAAGTTTGGCAAGAGAGAAGGAAAACACCAGACTGGTTTGGGAGATGCTTAGTAGTCCCCGTAACTTGGAAGAGAGAGCTCAGAGAGGGAAGTTGTGGAAGACAAAGTTCAAGAGGGAGATGGGAACAGACTTGTGGAGGGCTTTTGAATACCAGGCTGAGCAATTTGGACATCCTATCAGCAACACACAGCCTTTGAAGGTGCTTGAGCAGGGGGCAGGATTAGAAATGGGCTTTGGGAAGGTGATGCTGCTGTCCCATATGGGAAGAAGGATGGTCAGAGGAGAGGATAGCTTTGCTATGTTTACTTACTTGTATTCAGGTATATTGTAAACTCCCTGAGGGCAAGGGATTGTTTCTGGTTTGTTTATGCATCTCCAGCATTTAACACGGTGCCAGCGGCATGTTGCCAGTGACATGCTGCAGATGCTTGGTCAATATTTGTTGAATGAACAGTACATGAGAAAGGTGAGAAGGAGTTGAACTTTAGTGGTAGCAGGGTGAGTGGTGAAGGAGACAGATGCAAGAAACAGAAAAAAGGAAGAAGTGACAAAAGGGCATCATTGAGAAGCTGGACAGGGTCAGCAGGAGGATGGTGACATGGTGACGGGCTTGAGCCCATCTTCTGAGTCTAAGCCTGGGGAAGAGAAGATTCAAATATCCAAAGCACCGCCCAGTGGAAGAGGGATTAAGCTAGATCCTAGGTGGCGCCATAGTGCACAGAGCACTGAGCCTGGAGTCAGGAAGACTCATCTTTCTGAGTTCAAATCTGGCCTCAGACACTTCCTAGCTGGGTGACCCTGGGCAAGTCACTTGACCCTGTTTGCCTCAGTTTCCTCATCTGTAAAATGAGCTGGAGAAGGAAATGGCAAACCACTCTAGCATCTCTGCCAAGAAAAGCCCAAATGGGGTCATGGAGAGTTGAACATGACTGAACAGCAGCAGCTTTGGGCCCCAGGGGGCAGAGTTGGGAACAGGGGGTGAGTTTTGAAAATAAGCAGAGCCAGGGTTGCTGTTGAACTTCGTTGCAACAATTAGAGCTACCCCAGAATAGCATGGGACAGCCTGCAGAGCTGCTGAATGGGCATTCCTTCTTGGAGGTACAGGCAGAGATGGGGAGACCACTTGTTGGGTATCATATAAAGGGAATTCTTTTTGTTTGTCAGCTGGGCTAAATGACTGGCTGCTGAGGACTCTTCCAACTCTAAAATTCTGCATTTCTGCGAAAGGACTTAGAGATGAAGCTCCCTTGGGGAGGGAAAAGAAAGATCAAAGATGACCTTTTTTAGCCTGGGTGCCTAGGAGGATGGTGGTACCATCAACAGAAATAGGGAAAATTGGCAGAAATCTAGCTAGGCAGTGCATTGTAGGTTTGCAAATAAATATTATCTCATTTTATCTTCGTAAGGGCCCTGGCAGGTGATGACTATTATTATCCCCATTTTACAGAGGAGGAAACTGAGTCTGGTTAAGTGAGTAGCTCAGGGTCACACAGCTAGTTAATACTTAAGGCAGGATTTGGACACAGGTCTTTCTATCTCCAAGTCCAACTCTTTATCTACTGCACCACTTTGCTGCCTGCCAACATGCAAGATCAGAGTGAGGAGTCATTGAGGAGGGAGTGTTAGTGGTAAGGATGTGAGGACAAAGGTTTTAGATTACTTGTTTAAAAAACTTGGCAGACTTGGAGTCAGGAGGACCTGAGTTCAAATACAGGCTCAGACACTTGACACTTCCTAGCTGTGTGACCCTGGGCACATCCCTTAACCCCAATTGCCTCAACAAAACAAAAAAAAAA
>NW_020948951.1:11025989-11049424 GCF_900497805.2 Vombatus ursinus | reverse complement strand
GGGGGGAGGGATGGAGAGACAGAAGGGAAGAGAAGAGAGAGAGGAGGGGAGGAGAGGACAGAAGGGGTGGTGAGACAGAGGGTGGGGGAGGGAGAGAGGGAGAAGAGAGGAAAGAGAGAAAAAAAGAGAGAGAGAGAAGGATAGAAGAGGAGCAAGAGAGAAAAAAGGAGAGAGAGAAAGTGAGAGAGAGAGAGAGAGAAATAGATGAGTAGCTACAGGAGGGGAGGTAGTGAAGTCTCCAAAGTATTAACTGGAAGGGATGAAGTCAAGGTACAAGGGGAAGAATATATACCACAGTCTGCACCTTCAAGGAATTTACAGTCCGAACCCCCAAAGAACTTTGTTTACACCCTTCTTGTAACCCTTTCCTCTGCCTCTAGTTCTTCTCCCTTCCAACCCAAGTTCTAGAATTGCTCAGAAGAGAGAAGGATTCTTGTAGGGCTAGTGTGTTCAGGGAAGGCTTCCTGGAAACAGTGGGCCTTCAGCTGGGCTTTGAAGGATGAGTAATGTTGGGATTGGCAGAGAAAAGACCAGGAAGTCTGGGGGGGTCACCAAGGAAAGCCGAGTGATGGAGATGAACGTCTTGTGTGTATGCAGGGGATCACAGAGAAGTTAGCCTTGGCAACAGAAAAAGAAAAAAGTCCTGGGCATAGTCAGAAGAAATAACAAATGGTAAAGAACCAGACATGACCTCAGAAGCTAGCTAGTCTACATATAAGGCAACTGAGGCCCAGGGCATTTAAATGACTTGTCTAGCAAGTATCAGAGGGAGGCTTTGAATCCAGGACCTCTGACTCCAGAATCAACATTCATTCCACTATGCTGATTGCCCTTCTCCAAAAACAGGGCCCAGTCACTATTAACTGGATAGGAGACCTTGGACAAGTTGCTTGGTTCTTTGAGCCTCAATTTCCATACCTATTAACTGGGCATAATACCTGCTTCACTAGGGTTGTGGTGACAATGACAAGAAAAAGTGTTAGAAATATATCAACCTTTATTATTATCATTGTTATTATTCATCTGACTAGAGCTAGTAGATAGGGTGCATGTAAGGGAATCACAGGAGACAGGAATAGAAAAGTGGATTTCAGGCCAAACTGTGAAGGGTTCTAGGCTGAGGTGTTTGGGTCTGATCCTTAAAGGAATAAGGTACTTTATGCTCATAGGGTTGAAAATGTCCTTAGGACATACAACATAGAATGACAAAACCGGAAGGATCTTTAGAACATTTAACACAGGGCACCCTCTACTCCCCCCTTTTTCATTTCCCGTTTTGGTGTTGTTTTCCCCAATAAGAATGTAAGCTCCCTGAGGATGGGGGTTGTGTAGTTTGCTAGTATTTGTATCTCCACCACTCCAGCGCTTAGCACAGTGCCTGCCCCACAGCCAGAATCTGTCATCATCATCACCATCATCACCATAATTCATTTGTTGTTGCTATTATTATTATTATCTCATCTCTCTATCTCAGAGCTGAATGGGACCTAGAATAGAGAACACAAAATGTTAGCATTGGAAGAGTCTCCAGAAAATATCTACTTCAGCTTACATATTGGAAAACTGTTGCCTTGCCGGCGACAGGGAGCTATTAAGCAGCGTTTTTAGTAGAGGAGAAATATGATTATCAGTAGATGTCCCTGGCACCTATGACCCCAGGCTTGGGGGGACCTTGACTTTTTCCACGGGAAGTAGGAACAAGTGTGGTCAGATCTTCTCAAAATGACCCCTCCCCTCATCAGGGGTGTGTGGACTTGAGATCTTGAGTTCCAGGACCTCTAAAGAAGATTAGTTGGTCTTCGGAGAGGGTGGTTTGAAGGGGAGGGCTCTGGTTAAGGAATGGGGGTAACAGGACCGTGAGCTGCGGTGGAGAAGGGAGGGGTGTGTGAAATGAGAGGGTGGGGAGAGGAGAAGGAAGGAGGTAGGAGGAGCAGGGAATGGGAAGAGGAGACCGGTTAGCAGGGAGAGAGTGTGGCTTCTGGGGGGGGGGAGGTAGGGGCTGATCAGAGGAGGGATCCGCCCCCGAGAAAGAGAGGACTGTAGAGGAGGGGAGGAGGGGGGGAGGAGGAGGAGGAGGAGGAGGAGGAGGAGGAGGAGGAGGAGGAGGAGGGATCCTTTGGGGGTTGGGGCTTGGGGGGCGGGGGCGGGGCTGGGCCTCACTTCGGCGAAGTTGGAGGCGCGGAGTTGGTACCGGGGACTTGCTCCGGCTTAGCCTGCGGCTCCCCCCTTCTCTCCCATGGCTGGATAAGGCGCCGCCCGCTCCCGGAGCCCGAGGCAAGGGAGGCGAGGCACCAGGATGAGGCCCGGGGTCCGGGGCCAGGCGGTCCGCTTGCTGGGCATCTGCCTGCTGGGCACTGCTCTGCTGGCCTTCTCGGGAGCTGCGGCTGCAGGTGAGGGGGGGAGGGCGCGGGGGCTGGGGGCACTGCAGCCGAACGCGGTGGGGGGAATCGAAAGCCCTATGGGGCAGACCAACGCAGCCTGGGCCGGGGATCCCCCTCCCTCCTCCTGTAGTAGGGGGAGAGGAAGGGGAGTGGGACTCTGGGGGGCAGACGGGGGCGTCCCCCGTCTTCTCGCCGCCCCCTGCCCTCCCCTCGCCTGCCCTGCCCTGTGCTGCCCTGCGGTCAGTCCCGGAGCCTGGGAACGGGCTCTGCCGCCAGACCTTCTCCGCCCGCGCCCCCTCCCCCCTCCCCTTCCTCGGGGGGGAGGCAGCGGGGCCCCGCGGTCCCGGCACAAAGGGCCCCTTCATGCGGGCCGGCCCAGGTCGCCGGCGGCGGCGGGCTCGCTGGTCTGGGGGCCGGGGAGGCTGGGCGCGGGGGGAGGGGCGGGGGCCGGGGCCAGGGGCCGGGGGAGGGGGTCGGCTGAGCTGCGGGAGAAGAAGTTCTCCACTTTCTATTTACTCGGAGCAAAGTTCTTCCCAGGGACTGAGCGCGGCAAGAGCCGGAGCCCGGAGCCTGGAGCGGCTCCCTTCTCTTCCCTCCAACCCCAGCTTCTCGGGTCTCCTCCCTCCCGGGCCCCCTTCCTCGCTCCCCTATTCCGGCGGGGGGTGGGTGAGAGGTGGCTCTGAGCCTCTTCAATCTGGCCCTCCCACTTTCCCGGGGAATCCTCCCCCCACGGCCCCGTTCCCTGGATAGTGTGGGAAGGATTTGGGAAGGGGCAGGGTCCAGGGCTGCCCATGTGCTCTTCCAGGGGGTGGGGGAATGTTTGAGAGAAGGGTCAGGAATGGGGGAATCCCTATAACTCCCTCCTCTGAGCTCGGGGGTCTTTTGCCCCCTCCCTCAAGGGGAGGGGGTGGAAGGGCCCTTCCCTCCCCCCTTCAGGGACAATGGCTTCGCCGTCTAGACACCCCCTCCCCCTCGGCTCCCTCGCCTCGGTCCTAGCCCTTTCTTCTCGCAGACAATGCCGGAATGTACGCACCCCCCTCCCCAACTCTGGGCTGGCTAGCAGGGTAGAGGGGAGGGGGACGAGGGGAGTCCGCAGCAGCTGCGGGGCCGCAGCCCAGATGCGGGGGCGGTGGCCCATTCTCGGTCTTACTAGCGTCAAGGCGGGGAGGGGGAGTTGCCAAAGGGCCGGAGAATATAGGGGGCTGGGGCCCTACTGCTGCGGTCTCCAGCCTACCCCAATGGGCAGGGCATAGGGCCTTGGCCCCTGGCTGGCACTCCTGTGGGAACTTGCAGATCTTGAGACACCATGGAGCTGATCCCCGAGTTTCTGTTCTGCCCTCCCTACTTTTTTGGAGCCTTCCTCCAGGGCACAGCCCTGCCCCATCTTCCTGGCGAAGTAGCCTGGGAAAAGCTGTGCCAAGCCCTGAGATGTTGGCCCCCCTCCCCGGGTTTACTGTACAGGAAACTTCCTCAACTCTACTCTTGGAGGAGGGGGCACATATGAGGAGAACGGAGGACCCCATCTCCTGAAGGCTGAGAAAATCCAACCCTCATCCCCTTTAAAACAGCCTGAGAAAGAAAAGTGGGATTTTATCTGTTTTCCAGATGAAGAAACTGAAGCCGGGGAAGTCATTTGACTTGCCCAAGGTCACACACAGTAAATTAGTGGCAGAACTTGTACTGAAACTAGTCCAGGACTGGGTTCAGGGCTTTCCCACTTTTTCACTTGCCATAGCACTCACTACCCTGTGTCCCTGAGCTACACCACACAGGGCACCCCATAAGAACACTGGTCAGAATGTCACCACTTAGCTAGGTACTGTCTGCTTCCTCTGCCCACACTTGGCTGAGAAACCCTACAGCACAGTGCTTGGTTGGGAAATCGGAGATTGAATCCCAGCCCACTCTGGCTGTGTGGCCAGGGGCAAGTCACTTAAGCTCTCTGAGTAATTTCTCTTAAGAAGGAAGACTAATCTGGCACCATCTACCCCAGGGGGCTGTAGTCTGGAAAGGTACCTTATAGCGGGTATAGAGATGGGAGTGATGATGACAATGACAGACACTAGAAGTGTCATTAAAGGACCCATGGGCTGGCCTGAGATGAGTGATATAGGTGTGACCAGGCACAGTCTGGGAGAAAGGTCTTGTGTTAATGCTCTAAAGAAGTGGGAACCAAGTGTCTCCTCTCTTTTCAGGCTTCTACAAACACCCTGGCTCTCATCCTCCCCTCTCCAAAGGATAGAAGAACCCTTTTCCCCATGCGTTGCCACCCCCAGGTGTCCTGACTCCCTAGCTCTGGAATTCTTCCCCCCTTAGAACTTAACTCCTAGCCCTCAGCTGCTCCATCCCATATTTTCTTCCCCTGCAGCTTAGGTGGCCCCAGGGGGCCTCCCACATCTGGCTGGCACTGGTTTCATATACCCCTCCCCCTGGTTTCCTCTGATCACCCCTACTCCCTGCCCCCAGGCTGAGCTGGAGTGTGGGGGTACAGAGCCCCAGGTGGTAGCAACAGCTGCAGAGCACAATGGTGCCTCGGCTGCCCAAACAGCTGGTAGGGGGTAGTGGCCGTGGGAACTTCCTAAGTTTGGGGGGGGATACTTCCTCTGCCATGCCCCCAAACCTCCTTCTTCCCAGCAGCCCCAGCCTGCAGCTGTTGGCTCAAAGGGGTAGGGGAGAGGAGGCAAGTCCAGGAAAGTCTGGGTTCCAAGAGAATGGATGAGAAGGGCAGGATGTTTGGGCCCCAGGGCCATCCCTATTTGGGAGTGGGGTGGGGGTGAATGGAGAGGAATGTATCTCTGCCTTCAGTTTTCCTCTGGTGGCTTTCTCAGAATAGACTGACTATAGGGCTATCCTTTTCCCTTCTCCCTACAGCCTCCCAGTGCCTGGACGGAGGGAGCCCCTGTGAGAATGGAGGCCGATGTGCCCTGCTGTCCAATGGGGAAGCTGCCTGTTTGTGAGTTGGGGTGGGTGGGTGATTTGGGGGCGAGAGGGTGCTTCACCATCCTTGGGAGGTTTGTGGGCTTGAGGACTTGAAGAAAATAGAGAGGAAGTCCTGAAAGGGCCCTAGGGAGTAGCTAAATTAATCCTTCCCAGGCTGACTCCCCAACCTCTTCTTGGAATAAAGAAGGGAGGAGGGGAGGCAGTATGATCCAGAATTAGAGGAAAGGGTTCATGGGAGTCTACAATTTGATGCTGGAAGGGACTTTAGAGATCATCCCTAGTCCAGCTTCTTCATTCAATGAAGAAACAAGATCAGAGAGAGGTTCAGTTTTTGGCCCAAGGTCCCAAGTGGCAAAAAAACAGTATTTGAACCCAAATCTAATGCTTTGTGATACTCGGCTACCCCTAGGCTCCACAGCCCTGGCCAGCACTTGGACAGTGATGGGGAGAAGAGGCCTGGTACTCTGAGCCTCATCAAGTTCTGCTTGGCCCCTGAGCTACCTCTCACTGACCTCTTCCTGCACGGCCCTCATGTGTGTTCTCTTTGGGGGGGCCAATTCTTTCCCCGTGATTCCTGTCACAGCATTGTGGTTTCCCCACTGTGTTTGCACCTTTTCCCCAGGAATGGCCTGAGTTTTTTTGTGGGGGGCAAGGAGGGGGGAAGGAGGGGGATCCCAAGATCTGACCCCAGGGAGGGTAGTTTCTACCTGGGCCAGCCTGCCCCTTCCAGGGAGATGTCTGGGGGATGCACTTAGAGAATTGCAGGGTTTAGAACCTGGAGAACATCTAGGCTTGGAAAAACAAGTTGATTTGCCCAAGGTCGAGGGCTAACCCATGTTTGCTCAGAGGCCTGTTTCCAGAACCGCAGACTTTCAGAGCTCCAAGGGAGCTCAGAGGATATCTTGCCCAAGCTCCTACAACCTTCCTAATAAATGAACATCCCGCCCCCAACCAACTGACAGTGAGAGTCTGGCCTTTAATCCATTGATCCATCAGCAAATATTTTAAAGTGGCTTACTATATGCCAGGCAGTGTGCTGAGCACTATGGATCTGAAGTCTGGAAACAACGCCTGCCCTCGAGGAACTCCCATTCTGTCAGGGGAAGCAACAGCAGCAACATAATAACTATCATTTATATACTTTATATATGTTCTTTCATCTGATCCTAACAACAGCCCCACCAGCTGGGGGCTATTATTACCTCCATTTTACAGATGACTTTGCTTAGTAGGGTTACACTAAGTTGAGGCCTGATTTGAACTTGGGTCTTTCTGACTCTGAATCCATCACTCTGCTGGCTATGCTAAGTTACCTCACAAGTACAGAGAGCAGGTAGGGACCCCAGAGGAGGAACTTCTATCGATATGGGCCGCACATTAGCCATCTTAGAGATTGCCTAGAGTTTTAGTCCAGAATTAATGTGTATTAAGTGTCTGCTATATGTCAAGAACTGGTAGGTACCGGGGATGCAGATAAAATGAATAAAATAATTCCTGTTCCCGAGGAACTGACATTCAAATGGGGAAACCAGCAAGTACGAATATAATTGTATGTACCCCACCATCTCCCACATGTATATATATACATGTATGTGTACATACACACTTTTTTATAAAGACAGCTGGTATGTGTTAGAGGGGGCCTCAGACCCAAGTTTTCCTGGTTCTAAGGTAGGCTGTCTGAGCTCTATCCATTAATCCACCATGACTACAAAACAGAAATAAGTTCAAGATTTTTTTTTTTTTTTTTTTTTTGCGGGGGAGGCACTAGGAGCTGAAGGGGTCGGGAGAAGTCTTCTGTAGAGGTGATGCTTGAGTGGGACATTGCATAGCGTCTCACCCACCCATCCCCAGGATAGGGAGGATATCTACCCTGGGCATTGGGAAAAGGCTGGACGAGGCCATGGCTAGTATCAGAAGAGGCTGGGGAACGGGTGCTCCCCTGCCATGCACAGGCATGCCCTGGATGACTTGGGAGGAAGGCTGAGTGAGGTCACCGCTATGAGGGGTGGCCTGGGGAAAAGACAAGCCTCCCACCTGGGCCCCAGGTAGCTTGAAGTGGGGTGGGAAGCAGGTCTAGGAAAGTACACATGCGCACTTTAGAAACCAGCCCTGGCTCTGCCCCCTACCTTGAGGTGTGCTTCGGAATGTGTGGGACAGGTGGATGAGCCCCGCCCCCAGAACAGGTGAATCACCGGGAATCCCGGCACCTGGACTGGATTCCCTGGGATCAGGCACCACCTTCCACCAGCGCTGTGCTTTCCCCTGCCGCCCAGGCTCTAGCCCAGGGGTGGGGAACCTGCGGCCTCGAGGCCACATGTGGCCCTCTAGGTCCTCAAGTGCCGCCCTTTGACTGAATTCAAACTTCTGTGGCCTCGAGGCCAGATTCAGTCAAAGGGCCGCACTTGAGGACCTAGAGGGCCACATGTGGCCTCGAGGCCGCAGGTTCCCCATCCCTTGCCCTAGCCTCTTAAGAGGGTCCAGCAAACCCCAACTCTGTTCCCCTCCGCCAACTGTGCCCCCTTCCCACTCCCAGCACCAGGAGGTATTAGGGCTGCAAAGTGACTAGAAAAAACATATATACTGGGAATCAGAAGACCTGGGTTTGAATTTGCTTTGTGACTCTGCCCCTCTGGGTCTCAGTGTACTCATCTGTAAAATGGAGAAGGGGCTGGGTAGTGGTCTGCGAAAGGGCTTCTCCAACTATAAACCTTTCAGTTCACTGCGGAGGAAGAGTGGAGGTGGGGAGAGAGGAGGGCTTGTCTAGGCTGGGCGGTGCCAGGGTCGGAGTTTGGGTTGAAACCAGCTAAACCGGTTGGTTGGAAAGGCTCTGGGCTGGGCTGGGCTGGGCTGGGAAGGGGAAAGGAGCGTGAGAAAGAACCTGGGGCCGTGGAAGGAGGGGCAATGAATTTGTCAGTTCTGTTCCCCACCCCCATCCCCTGGGTAGGCCTGGGTCCTGGGGCTGGAGCCCTTCCCCATTCCCACAGTGCTGTGCTGAGAGTCACAGGCACAGCCCCCGAGGGACCTGACTCAAACTGAGGGAGTCGGGGGGAGAGAAGGGACCCGGGCGTCCCTGCCGTGCCTCTTCCCCCCTCCCCCCAGGGAAGGAAGCTTCACTCACTGCACATGCCCAGGCTGCTACCCTGCCCCTAGGGCCGAGTTGGGGACGCTGGAGCTGAGCCCTTCTTGGGGCCCTCCTCACCCCACCTCCTCGCCTCTCCCTGCCCCAGCCCTTTCCCGAGGTCTGCTTTCAGTTACTTTTGATCCAGGCTGAGCGCCTCTCCCCAATGGCTGGCTTCAGCTTAGCCCTCTTCTCATTAGTAATCAGCCATCCATCTGCAGGACCCCCTCTGCTGCCCTCCAACTGAATTCGATTTAATAAACATATATTTAGTGATTACTGTATGCAGAAAGGCCAGCTTCTTTAGTATATGTGGGGAGACTTTCTGCCCCTTGGGCTTATGCAAACCCTGGGGTGTTGTCTCCTATCTTCAATTCTTACCAGGAGGCCTTTGGTCAGAAGACAGGCCTCTCCCCTAGTCATTAGTACCCCCTCTATTTCCTCCTCCTCCAGTTATCTTATATTTACCTAACTTGTTCACTTGTATCCTCCCAATAACTTTAAATTTCTTGAGATCTGAGGTGGTGTGTATTCCGTTCCCTTGGCCCCTAGTTGTGCTTAATAAATGTTGAATTGGACTGGATGGTTTGTGTTCAGCCATCTTCCAATCAGTGTGACCTTGGGCAAGAAACAACTCCCAAGCTTCAGTTTCCTCCTCTGTAAAATGGGGAGGGCGGTTAGATATTCATACTGCCTGCCTCATAGGGCTCTTGGAAGGTAAGTGCTTTGTAAAAGCTAGAGAGGCTTAGAAAATTCTTTTTTTTTATTACTTTTTTTTATTTTTTTATTTTATGCAATTGAGGTTAAGTGACTTGCCCAGGGTCACACAGCTAGTAAGTGTCAAGTGTTTCAGTCTGAGGTCATATTTGAACTCAGGTCCTCCTGACTTCAGGGCCAGTGTTCTATCTACTGTACCACCTCGCTGCCCCGAGAATTCTAAACTAATTTTTCATCTGCTTTGTGTATGGTGAGAGCAGAGACTCTGAGGGCTTTTCCTCACGGTGACAGTAAGGGTGCAAAAGACTGTGGGAATGGAATCCCAGAGCCCCTTTCCCCGCACTCTCCCTCTTCATTCTTTCCCCTAATACCCCTCCCTCCCAGTCTCCCATACTGATGATCTTGGGGGCTCTGTTTGAGCCTGGTGAGGAGGCCATCTGCCCTTGTGCCTCCTCATCCTGGGTATTTCTCTGCCCTTCAGGTGCCATCCGGGGCTGATGGGGGATCGGTGCCAGTTTGCAGACCCGTGCCACCATGGTCCTTGTACCAATGGGGGCACATGTAAGAGCTCCCTGCTTCAGGGCACTGTCCAGTATTCCTGCATCTGTCCCCGGGGATTCCGAGGTAAGGGGCTGCAGCCGGGATGAGGGTCTGGTCTTGGACTGTATCCTACCCAGGCTGGATCCCCTGGGCCCAGGCCCACCTTTCTCTCTCTTTCCTTCCCCTGTAGGACAGGACTGCTCCTTAATTGATCCTTGTGCCAATAACCCCTGTGCCAATGGGGGTCGCTGCTCCAGCAACCACAATCGTTACAATTGCACCTGTCTACCTGGCTACCAGGGCCGCACCTGCCGCAGCGATGTGGACGAGTGCCGGATGGGCACCGTGTGCCAACATGGGGGCACCTGCATCAATGTCCCTGGCTCTTTCCGCTGCCAGTGCCCAGCGGGCTATGCTGGGCCCCTGTGTGAAAGTCCTTCAGCCCCATGTGCCCCCTCCCAGTGCCGTAACGGGGGCACCTGCCACCAGACCGGGGAGTTCACTTATGATTGTGCCTGCCTGCCTGGTGAGCTGCTAACTTCCCAAGGCGGGTGAGGGAGGAAAGGGCAGCAGGCTCACATGAGCATTGCTGGTCTCAGCTTGGGCTTCCCTGCCATGGCCTCCAGGGTGGCTGGAATCAGGAAATAGGCAGGAAGCTGCCTTATGCGAGGAAGGAAGCAATTGTTGTCAGAGCCAAGACCTCTCTTCCTATTAGACTTCTGTGTGTGATTTCTTTAGGCCAGGAGGTAGAATCACTTGCCCCCAGTCAGAGCTGACCGTGAGGCCTCTCTTCTCTCTCTCCTTTTTATATCACGCCAGGCTTCGAAGGGCATGACTGTGAGGTGAACGTGGATGACTGTCCAAGGCACCGCTGCCTGAATGGAGCTACTTGTGTAGATGGGGTCAACACATACAACTGCCAGTGCCCCCCAGAGTGGACAGGTGGGGAATTGGCCTAGGCCATGCTGCAAAGCTGGGGTGGACTTGGGGCCTGTGTCCCTTCATCACGGCTCTCCTTTGAGCCCTGGGCTCAAAGGACTGGGCCTGGCTTAGGGGCAGGGAGGAAAGACAAAAGTGTCAGATCTGTCAGGGTGCATGTTAGGTGATGCAACCATAACTAGAGTGGGGCAACCTAGGCTTTGTCTCTGGGAGTGAAGATAGCACTCGCAGCCTCTCTGTAGCCTTGAAACAACTGTATTTAGCATCTAGCTCACAATAATAATTAGTGAAAGTGGAAGTAAATAGTAGCTGGCAGATACCATTGTGGGTGAACTTTTCCTCAAACCATACCTCCTCCCACTGGCCTCTCCAAGAGAGTATTTCATGCCACTTGTCCCAGGCATCCTTGCTTTGGCATCCTTGCTTTAGCACCCTTGCTCGGGGTGCTGAAATTGCTAGTTTCTAGGTCCGGTGGGCAGCGTGCATGAGCAGCCAGGAGCCTGTCTGGCCCCACAGCCCTCCCTGTTTCCCTGCAGGCCAGTTTTGCACAGAAGACGTAGATGAATGCGCGCTGCAGCCGAACGCCTGTCACAATGGGGGCACCTGCTTCAACACCCACGGAGGGCATAGCTGTGTCTGTGTCAATGGCTGGACGGGCGAGAGCTGTAGCGAGAACATTGATGACTGTGCCACAGCTGTCTGCTTCCACGGAGCCACATGCCATGATCGGGTGGCTTCCTTCTACTGTGCCTGTCCTATGGGCAAGACTGGTGAGGCCACATCCTGGTCCTTCTCTCTTCTTCAACTGCGGGAACTCCTTTTTCCCACCCCTTGTCCCTACCCACGAGGCTCCTCTGGGCTCTCTTTCTCTTGGTGCTGTTCCTTGGGTTCCGCCTTCCTTGAGTCCTTTTGACCCTAGTTGCAGCTCCTTTCCCTTCTGACAAGGTTCTGGGGTGGGGTCAGAGCAGATTGCTCTCGCTAGGCACCTTGACCCTTGCTGCTTGCCACCCATAGGGCTCCTATGCCACCTGGATGATGCTTGTGTCAGTAACCCATGCCATGAAGATGCCATCTGTGACACCAACCCTGTGAATGGGCGTGCCATCTGCACTTGCCCCCCAGGCTTCACAGGGGGGGCCTGTGACCAGGATGTGGATGAATGCTCCATTGGTAAGGCCACAGAATGGAGCTTGGGCCTGGCCAGGGATCAGGAAGGGCTGTGGCCATACACATACTGGTATTCACCAGTTCTTACTCTTGTAGGTGCCAACCCTTGTGAGCACTTTGGGAAATGTGTGAACACACAAGGTTCCTTCCAGTGCCAATGTGGGCGTGGGTACACAGGCCCACGGTGTGAGACAGATATAAATGAGTGCCTCTCTGGCCCCTGCCACAATCAGGCCACCTGCCTTGACAGAATCGGACAGTTCACCTGCATCTGCATGGCAGGTAGGAGCTGGGTTCAGATCCGAACCCAGGGGATGTGAGGCTGAGGCTTGGACTATACGATTGGAGGCAGGGGGCCCAAGCAGTGGTGGGCAAAGGGTAAGAGTTCACTTCCTACTTGGGAAACGTGAGCTGTGGTAGAGATGTGGTACTCCTCAGCAGGTCTTCTCCTGGGCTCCTTGGTGAGTGGGTAGCCCTGGGCTCATGGGGGAGGCATGGCCAGCTGGGCTGTAGTGTCTCACTCTGGCTTTCACTGCTCTGCCCCTCCTTTTGGGGTGTGGTGGGAGGATGAGTGACTCGGGGAGGGAGAGGCCAGGTTGGAGCTGGTGGGACTGGGCTAGTCTGGAGGACAGTGGGCTTATAAAACCCTGTGGTGGTGGGGGGTCCTCAGGATTCACAGGTACCTTTTGTGAGGTGGACATAGATGAATGTCAGAGCAGCCCCTGTGTGAACGGTGGACAGTGCCGTGACCGCGTGAACGGCTTCAGCTGCACTTGCCCCTCAGGTGAGGAGACTGTGGTGGGGCAAGAAAATGGTTTGGAGGATGCCCTGGTGAGGTTGTTTGAAGGGCCTGGGTTGCTGGCTGTGCGTCTGCTCCTCACCTGGCCCCTGTCCTTGCCCAGGCTTCAGTGGTATGATGTGCCAGCTGGATGTGGATGAGTGTGCCAGCACACCATGCCACAATGGCGCCAAGTGTGTGGACCAGCCTGACGGATATGAGTGTCGTTGTGCCGAAGGTGAGTGTTGGGCCAGCCCCGGGCCTCCGACGGTGCCTGGCAGTAGGGTTTGAAATGGAGGGTGGTGTTTGGGGAGGAGGTGAAGGCCTCCTCTTCCTTCTCTGGTCCCTGCTACAGGGTTTGAGGGCCCACTGTGTGAGAACAATGTGGATGACTGTTCCCCGGACCCCTGCCACCATGGAAGCTGTGTGGATGGCATCGCCAGCTTCTCCTGCGCCTGTGCCCCTGGCTACACGGGCAGCCGTTGTGAAAGCCAGCTGGACGAGTGCCACAGCCAGCCTTGTCAACATGGCGCCAAGTGCCTTGACCTTGTCAATAAGTACCTGTGTTACTGCCCCCCTGGTACCTCAGGTGGGACTCTGCAGACAGCTGGGGAAAGAGGGAGGGAATGCCTTGGAGGGATGTTAAAGGTGGGGACAACAGAGAAGGGAGGAGACTGGGAAGGGGGCAGTAAGCCTGAACTGCTTGTTAAGTCTTCTCTGTGTCCAGGGGTGAATTGTGAAATAAACCATGATGACTGTGCCAGCAACCCCTGTGACTATGGGGTTTGCCAGGATGGGATCAACCGTTATGACTGTATCTGCCGGCCAGGCTTCACAGGTGAGGGGTGCTGGGACCTGGGCAGGGGAGGGGATGGTATATGGGCTTCTCTGCTTGGGGAGTGGAGAGCAGAAAAGTTCCATTCCTGTTTTTCTTCCAGGGCCGCTCTGCAATGTGGAGATCAATGAGTGCTCGTCCAACCCTTGTGGGGAAGGCGGTTCCTGTGTGGATGGGGAGAATGGCTTCCACTGTCTCTGCCTACCTGGCTTTCTGCCCCCTCTGTGCCATGCTCAGCGCCACCTCTGTGCCAGTAACCCCTGCAGCCATGGCACCTGCCATGATGACCCGAGTGGGTGAGCTCTGACCCCCCTCTCCCCCCATCAATTGTTTTCCCTTTCTCTTCTTTTCTCCCTTAATTCTTTCCTATTTGTGTGACCTTAGGTAAGTCACTTACTTTTCTGAGTTTTAGTGCCCTCATCTGTAAAATAATGAAATTGGATTTGATGTTCCCTGAGGTTCCTCCCGCCTCTAATTCTGTGTCCCTGTGATGTTCCCACCCCCTAAGTCTCCCTTCTCTTCCCCCAGTTCCTTGCCCCTTCCACCACCTTGAGCTCCACCTACTCTCCTCCCTTTCTGGCTCCTTTCTTCTCTTCCCTCCTCTCCAGTCTCCTCATCTGTCCCCTAACTCCTTTCCTCTTCCGTTTCTGGACTTGCCAGGCTTCCCCCACCTGGTGGTCCCTTTCACTCCTGCTGGCCCACTCATTGCCCCTCCTTCCTGTCCCCCTTTCCAGGCACCGCTGTGAGTGTGAGCCGGGCTGGACCGGCCCCACTTGTGACCAGAACCACGACGAGTGTGAATCGAATCCCTGCCAGGCTGGAGGCACCTGTACTGACCACGTCAATGGTTTCCGCTGTGCCTGCCCCGATGGCCTCCAGGGTCTGGCTCTAAACCCTGGCTGTTCTTACTCCCCTGGGCTCCTCGGGCCCTCACTGGGCCTCTCTGCCCTTCTCTCTTTGTGCTTACCACCCTCGCTGGACCCTCACTGATCCCCCTCAGGCCCACAGGCCCCTGACTTCCCCTCGTCATCCCTCCTAGGTTCCTCTCATCTTCTTTGTCTCCCAGATCCTTCCCAGGCTCTTCTCACCCCCAAAGCCTTTACTGGCTTGCCTTCCCCCTTTCGCCCCCAGTACCTCATTGCTTCCCATTGCCTTCTGTTCATCCAAGCAGCTTACTGGGTCCTGTCTGTCCTTGTGTGCCTTTCTGTCCTCCAGGCCCACACTGCGAGCAGGATATCGATGAGTGTGAAGGGGATAGGCCCTGTGGCCCCCATGGATTCTGTATCAACTTTCATGGGGGCTTCAGCTGCACCTGTGATCCGGGTTATAGTGGGACCACCTGTGAGAAGGACATCGATGACTGTGACCCCAGTGAGTGCTTGGGGCAGGGGTGAGAGTGAGATGATGAGGGGGAACTATTTAGGGAAACCTAAATCAGGAGTCAGGCTCATACATCTCCCTTTTAGAAAGGCCCCCTGTGCCCCCAGGCAGATGCTGAGGGTCTAAAGACCTCTGAGGACAAGCAGCATGTCCGAAGGATCAGGGCCACTGCAGGGGTAGAGTCAGGCTTTGGTCTTGCACAGGGGAAGTCCTCAGCCTGGTCCGGATCTTGTCAAAGCCCTTTGTCAGCCATGGCCAGAACCTCAGGGGCCTTTCCTCCAGAAAGCAGGTGATGGTGTCACACATACACTCACATACTCACACCCACGTATGCATGCACACATGTACACATGTCCTTTAGCTGTAGTCAGAATGGGTGGTGGGGAGAGAAAGGATGTCTGAGAGGGAGTGTCTCTTATAGGGGTAGGGACTTAGGCCTGTCCAGCTTTTAGGTGAAGGGGCACATCTCAGAACCCAGGCCCTTGTCTAAAATACTTCCTGTTTGAGGGCTGGCTTCAAACCCTGCCTTATTTTCTGTTCTGAGAGCTATTCCTGTGTCTCTCCCAACAAAGTAATAATTAACATTCAAATTGCACTTACCAAATACTAGTTACTGTTCTAAGTACTTTACAATTATTATCTCATTTCATCTTCGCCACAGCACTGGGGGGTAGGTGCTGTTATCACTCCCATCTTACAGATAAGGAAACTGAGGCAAAGAGAGGTTAAGTGACTTCCCTAGGATCACATAGCTAGTAAGTTATCTGATGCTGGATTTGAACTTGGGTCTTCCTGACTCCAGTCCTGATGCTCTGTCCACTGGGCCACTGGCTGCCTTTGAACAAAATCACAATGAATCATCACTTTCTATGGAATTAGTCAACCAACAGGCCTTTATCGGGGTTTTCTTAGGCAGCCAGGCACTAAACTAAGGGATTGGGGTAAGAAAGCAAAAATGAGTACCTGTGCTCAAGGAGCTTACACTCTAACAGGGAACCATGATGTAAATGAATGAGTGGTCAGATGGATCTTTAGAGTAGGTAGAAGCTAGTGCTCTAGCAGCTGGGGCAGGAATGGAGCTGGGGGTGGGGGAGGGGACAAGGGAACAGCAAAGTTTATTAAGCTCTTTGCTCACTTTACAAGGTGCTCCTGGTAAGGTAGAAGCACTCTTTTTCCCGTTCAGAGATGAGGAAGCAGCCTCAGGGTGGCTGAATAACTTGTCTAGGGTCATGTAGTTAGTATCAGAGCTGAACCTGGAATGCTGGGAACCTTTCTCCCCAGTGATAGATAGGGTCCTGGGCAGTCTAGGGGAGACCCCCACGAGCCCAGTGGCCCCATCCTGTGAGCCCTGTACCACCCATCCCCCCAGACCCTTGTTTGAATGGTGGCTCTTGCCGGGACGGCGTGGGCTCTTTCTCCTGTTCCTGTCTCCCGGGCTTTATGGGTCTTCGATGTTCCGTGGACATCGATGAGTGTCAGAGCAGTCCGTGTGGCCCAGGGACCTGCTCCAACCATGTGGCGTCCTTCACCTGTGCCTGCCCTGCTGGCTATGGGGGCCTCCGCTGTGAGCGTGATCTTCCCGACTGCAGTGAAAGGTGAGCCAGGGCCACCGATAGAATTGGGGAATTGTCATGATTTAAGCGAAAGAGTGCTAGGCTTGGGAGTATGGAGACCTGGGCTTGAATCCTGACCCTGCTGCTTATGGGCTCTGTGGCGTCGGGCCTCTGGGGGCCTTAGTTTCCTCATCTATGAAATGAGGGAGTGCACTCGATGATATTAAGAAAGGCTGTGCTCTAAATTCTTTGATCCTGTGACATTGGAGGGAGAGGCCATGGGGCCACTAACACTCCCCCTCCCCCTTTTCCAGCTCTTGCTTCAATGGCGGCACCTGTGTGGATGGGGTGAACTCCTTCACTTGCCTGTGCCGGCCAGGTTTCACTGGCCCCCACTGCCAGAGAGAAGTGGGTGCCTGCCACTCAAGGCCCTGTCAACACGGGGGCACCTGTATAGATGAGCACCGGGGCTACCGCTGCACCTGCCTCCCTGGCTATACAGGGGCCCAGTGCCAGGTCAGAGCTGGGGAGTGGCCAGGGTGGGAGGGGAAGGACAGAAAGTAAGAGAAGGGCTGGTATTGGGAGGGAAAGGGGCCCTGTTTCTGCTCTCAGGAGGAGGAGCCCAGAGCCTGAAGGAGCTGCCCCTTTCCTCCAGATGCTGGTGGATTGGTGCAGCAGGGCACCCTGTCAGAACAGAGGCCGCTGTACCCAGACAGGACCCACCTTCTCCTGCCATTGTCCTCCTGGCTGGAGTGGCCACTTCTGTGATGTCCCCAGCCTTTCCTGCAGGGCAGCTGCAGCTAAGAAAGGTGAAGCCTATCCAGGGAATGGGTAGAGGAGTAGGGGGGTTGGACAAGGGTCAGGGGGAGGCTGCACACCCAAGGTGAACGTGACCGACTCCTGGATTCCTTGCTTAGGGGTGAGGCTGCAGCAGCTTTGCCAGGCCGGGGGTCGCTGTGTGGACTCAGGCAGCACGCATCACTGCTTGTGCCCGGCCAGTTACACGGGCAGCTATTGTGAACAGGAGGTCGACTACTGCAGCGTCCAACCCTGCCAGCATGGCGGCACCTGCCGCAGCTACGTTGGGGGCTATGTGTGTGAGGTGAGGAGCGTCTGGGTTCAGCCGGGAAGGAGAGGGAAGGCTATGGGCAGTTGGAAGGTGGCGCTGAACAGGGCCATCCGTTAGAAGTGTGTTGATTACGTCTTGTGTGTGTCCCGCAGTGTCCCATTGGGTACGAAGGAAACAACTGTGAGGCCGAGGTGAATGAGTGTGAGTCTCAGCCTTGTCAGCATGGGGGGTCCTGCATCGACCTCGTGGGCCGTTACCTCTGCTCCTGCCCCCCTGGAACGCTGGGTAAGGCCAGGAGGCTGGGGCTCGGCCGTGCGGTGGGCTGTCGCCGATGGGTGCAGCTCCAGTGTCTGACGTTGCCCCTCCCATTCTCCCTGCAGGAGTACTCTGTGAGATCAATGAGGATGACTGTGCAGTAACCCCCGGTGGGGAGCAGGGCCCCCAGTGCCTACATAATGGGACGTGTGTGGACCAGGTGGGAGGTTACCGGTGCACCTGCCCCCCTGGCTACACAGGTGCCCACTGTGAGGGGGACCTCAATGAGTGTAGCCCCGGGGCCTGCCATGCCCCTCACACCCGAGACTGCCTGCAGGATGCCTCTGGGGGCTTCCGTTGCCTCTGTCACCCTGGCTATACGGGTGAGGCCTGTGCTTGAGTCAGGGCATCAGCCAAGACCACAGTTAGGGTACCTGGGACTGGGCTGGGGAGAGGGGGACCTGCGGATAGAGCCGGGCTAGGAGACATTCATGGCCAGCAGTATGGTTGGGATGGGGGCCTGCGTGTGGGGTAGTGAAGGGCATAGGAGTGGGGGTGGACTTCTGGCCCAGAGGTCAGAGGAGAGAAGGGTTTGAAAGGGGGTAAAGGTCTTGCCACCATAATCCCCCTTTGAGTACCTGTACCTTTTCTCCAGCTTCAGTGCCCACGTCTCCTGAATGGGTTCGGGAGAGAGGAGGCTGACTGGTAAAGTCTGTCTGCTTTCCTTCCACAGGCCGTCGATGCCAGTCTGCAGTGTCTCCCTGTGAGTCTCAGCCTTGTCAGCATGGGGGTCAGTGCCAGCCAAACCCCAACAATGTCCTGGCCTACACTTGCCATTGCGCTCCGGTATGTGGAGTGGGCACCTCCTGGGGAGGCAGGGCATTCTGGGATTCTAGGAGTAGCAGCTGAGGGTAGAGATGGGGTCTTCTGGGGAAGGCCAGGGATGAGGGGCCCCCTCTCTGATCTCTGCTATATATTTTCCCACAGCCATTCTGGGGCACCAGCTGTGAGCGAGTGGCCCGGTCCTGCCGGGACTTGCCCTGTGCTAATGGGGGTTTGTGCCAGCTGACAGCTCTGGGCCCCCGCTGTACCTGTCCCCCAGGCCTGGCTGGACCCTCCTGCCACCTCCGTACCAACACCAGCTGTTTGGGTACCCCCTGCCGACATGGGGGCACCTGCCGGGGCCTGGCCCAGGCCCCTTTCTTCCGATGCCTATGCCCCCCAGGCTGGGAAGGTACCCACTGTGAGGTCCGGGTTCACGGGGCCCTGCCGCCCTTGCTGCCACCCCCTGAAGAGCCACAGTGTCCCAGAGCCAGCTGCCGGGACAAGCGGGGTGACAAATACTGTGACCGGGAGTGTAACTCACCTGCCTGCCAGTGGGATGGGGGTGACTGCTCGCTCAGCGTGGATGATCCCTGGCACCAATGCCAGGCCCTTCAGTGTTGGCGCCTCTTCAACAACAGCCACTGTGACCCGGCCTGCAACACACCCGCCTGCCTCTATGATAACTTTGACTGCCACAGCCAGGAACGTGGCTGCAAGTGAGTTCCTCCGCCCTCCCCAGCCCCTGCATCCTCTCCATGCATGCCTAGGCCAGACTCTGGTCTGCTCTCAGTCTGTTTAGGTCGTCTGTCTGTGTGTCTGTCAGCTACTTCCCTCCCTTACTAGCCTGCCAAGTAGGCTAGTAAATAACTTACTACTAGTAAGTAAGTTAGTGCTAGTAGTAAGCAGGAAAAGCCTGTTATTTTCCTCTTCTTTCCCTATCTTGCTCTATGTAGTGAGCAGAGGATTTCCCCTGTAGGATCCTGGTATGGGGGCCTAGCTCTCCTCCTCCTCCCATAGACCCCAGGCCTGACCATCTACTTATCCTCCTGCTTGGCTTTATCTGTTCCCACAGCAGGCCCTCCACCAACCTTACAGCTCCTAAACATAAAGGGACAGATTGTAGGGTTGGGCCAAGAGCTCTCTGAGGTCATTCCCCTCAGCCCTCACAAATACCACGTCTTCCTTCTTGGGAGCCCCATCCATTTTGTGGAAGAAGAATCAAAACAAAAAGGAAAAACCATGAGAAAGAAAAAAAAAAGAGCAAATAGTATGCTTCTATCTTCATTCAGACTCCATAGTTCTTTCTCTGGATGTGGATAGCATTTTTTATCATGAGTCTTTTGGAGATGTCTTAGATCCTTGCATTGCTAAAAAGAGCTGAGTCTATTTAATAGCACTTTTTAGACTTACAGAGTAGAATGCTTTTTTCACAACAGTTCTAGATGGTTATAGGGGCCACGGGGATTGTTGTGCTTATTTTACAGATGATGAAACTGAGACTCAGAGATGGGGAAATGACTTGTACGAAGTCACAGAGCTAGTTAGTGGCAGAGAAGGAGAGTGACTAAGAGACTGTTAGCTATTAGAGGCAAGCTTTCTTCTCTCCCCTCCTCCTTAGGCAGCCCCGGAGACAGCCTGAAATTTTTTTTTTTTTTTTTACTCTCTAGCTTTCTAGGAGGCAGCTAAGTGGTTCAGTGGCTAGAGTGCTGAACCTGGAAGCAGGAAGGGCTGAGTTCAAATTTGACCTCAGATGCTCACTAGCTGTGTGTGTGTGTGTGTGTGTGACCCTGGGCAAATCACTTAACCTCTGCCTTAATCCACTGGTGAAGGAAATGACACACCACTCCATTATCTTTGCTAAGAAAACCCCAAATGGGGTCACAAAGAATTGGCCATGACTGAACAACAAAAGTTTTCCTTGGTTGACCAGTCTTCTCTTGCTTGGAAGTATCTTCCAGGATTCACAGTAAATGACTGCCTACTTTTTTTAGGTAGGCCCCAAGCTCCCCCTTCCCCCGCATTGGGATTACAGGGCACACCAATTTAAGGCAGGACTGATAATCTGTGTGGGGGATGGGGAGAGGGAGAGACTTGTGCCAATCTCTATTCCATAGGGATACTGAGGCACAGAGAGGGGAAGTCTTGCCCAACATCATACAAAGTTAAGAAGGCTTGATTTTTAGTGTTCTTGACAAGAGGTTTCCAGGCTCTGCTTGAAGCCCTTCAGTGACAGGGAACGTGATGTCCACTTTCCCCATAGTCCAGCTGCCCTATCCTCTGTCCCTCCCTAGGCTTTGTTTCTTTTGTTCCTCCCGTCTTGGACCCTGTGCTGGGAAGGAAGGTCAGTTACAGGGGGATCAGATTGTGGGCCTGAGGCCCCAGGGCCCCTGACTCAGTTCTCCCAACGCCCTTTATTCTTTCCTCAGTCCCGTATATGAGAAATACTGCTCAGACCACTTTGCCGATGGCCGCTGTGACCAGGGCTGTAACACGGAGGAGTGTGGCTGGGACGGGCTGGACTGTGCAGGTGCTGTGCCAGAGCTGCTGGCCAAGGGGGTCCTTGTGCTCACGGTGCTGCTTCCCCCGGAGGAGCTACTGCGCTCCAGCGCTGACTTCTTGCAGCGTCTCAGCGCCATCCTGCGCACTGCCCTGCGCTTCCGCCGAGATGCCCACGGCAACCTCATGATCTACCCCTACTACAGGCCTGGTGGACATCCCAGCCGGGAGCTGGCCTCTGAGGTCATCGGGTGAGTGACAGGGGCAGGCTGAAGCCCATTGGCTCCCCTTGTTTTGGTCATCCAAATTCTCATCCCTGTTCTGTCTTTGTGCCGGGGGATGAGTCCCTGAACCTCATCCATATCCTCCTTTATACACCTTAGCTTCTCCCCCTTTTCTTTCAACTTCTCCTCACTTGGTGCCTCTCACACTTCCTTCCCTTCCTTCCCTTCACCCCTTTTCACTCCTTACTCATCATCCTTCCCCTCCCTGCTTATTCCCTCCCATCTCTCCCCTACTCCCCTTCTTCTTGGAAGTGCCCTCTGTCTTTCATCTCTTCTCTCTTCCTAGAAGTGCTCTATATTTCCCCATCTCTCCCCTTCTCCCTACATGGCTTTGCCTTTCATCTCATCTCCTCCCTCTTCCAACAGTTCAATTTAATCCAATGCCCACTTACTAAGCGGCTGTTAGATATGTAGGTGCTGGTGGTACAAAGATAAAACTGGCACAGTCCCTGACCTCAAGGAGCATTCATTCTGCTGGAGGTGGAGGACAGACCGTATTTGTAGATTAATGTCTTCATGTCACCTGGAAGGAATGTCCCTGGTGGTGGGAGGGCCCCGGGGATCTATGCTTGGCCCTGTGCTGTTTAACTTATTTATCAAGGACTTGGATAAAGGCCCAGATGGCATGCTTATCACATTTGCTGATGACACTAAGTGAGGAGGGCTCATTAGCATGTGGCATGTGACAGTCATGATCCAAAGGTATCTCAGTAGACCAGAACATTGGGCTTAATCTAGGAAAAATGAAACTGCACATGGGTGAATGTGAAGTCTTGGACTTCTGTTCAAAAAATCAACTTCACAAGTACAAGATGGCGGAGGTGTGGTTGGATTGCAGTTTGTTTGAAAAAATCTGGGGATTTAACTGAACCCCGTGATTAATATGAGCCAGCTGCTAAAAAAAGCAGATGCTGTTTTCAGCTGTGCTGCTCTGGAAAGGTTCCATGTCCAGAGCTAAGGAGAGTAATAGTCCCATTCTTCTCAGGAGTATTGTGTTCAGATCTAGGTATCACAGTGGGAGAAGGACATTGATGAGTAGAGAGGCAGGGAGCACGGTCAAGTGGAAAGCACGTTGGACCTGGAGTCAAGGCAAGTCACCAAGAATTTATTAAAGCACCTACTATGTGCCACACTGTGCTCTGTGCTGGGCATACAAACAAAGGCACCAGACGGTTCTTGCCTTCAAGGAGCTTACATTCTAAAGGGATAGACAACATGCAAACAACTATAAACATATGATATATGCAGGATAAATAGGAGGTGATTTTGGAGGGAAAGTTTTAGGGGGCTTGGGAAAATCAGGAGAGACGTGGATTCAAATCTGGACAAATAGCATCTGTGGCTTTTATCATATAGGGATCAAATGGGATCTTGGATATAAAGTACTTTTCTAGCCCTGTAGGACCGAAGGATTAGGGGGCGAGCACCAGAGAAGGGCATCCAGGAGGCGTGCCGTTGGTTAGAGAAGAAGACGACTCGGAGAAAACCTGAGATTGGTCTTCTTGTATTTGAAAGGCTGTTGTGTGGGAAAAGAGGGCCTGGTCCTGTTCTGTTCAGCCCCAGGGAACAGAGCTGGGAGCAGCAAGGGGAACCAGAGAGGGAAGCAAATTGTGGTTCCGTGTAAGGAAGTCTTTCCTCCCAAGTGGCACAGTGGGAAGAGCGTTTTTATTTGGCATCTGAGGACCCACGTCCAATTCCCCGTGGTGCTCCTTAGTACCTTGGGTGGTATCTACTTCCCCTCTCTGGGCCTCAGTGGTTTTTCCTGTAAAATGAGAGGGTGGGGCTAGACAGGCTCTAAGGGTTTTTCCAGCTCAAATTCCTTTGATGCTTGGGAATTAGAATTCCTCTCCCAAAGTGGAATGGAAGCCGTGGGAGAGGGAGCAGCTTTCCTGTCACTTGGGGGCTTCAGGTTAGAGGTGAATGACCACTTGGGGTATTGAAGAAGAAATTCCTGGTCAGGTATGTGTTGGCCTTCCTCCTCTGAGCTTGATTCTGTGATCCTGCTCTTTATCTCTCATCTCTCCCCTCCTTCCCTTCTCTTCTCTTCCCCCATTACCATCCCCCAGGTCTCTGCTCTGCTTGCCTCCCTGTTTCTTAACCTCCTTCCCCTTTCTTCCCATCATTCTCCCCATCTGTACTCTGCTCCCCTACTCCT
>NW_020948951.1:10921730-11025979 GCF_900497805.2 Vombatus ursinus | reverse complement strand
TCTCCCCACCTCCTCTCTACCCCCATTACCCCCATGTCTCTGCTCTGCCCAGCTCCCTGTTTCTTACCTCCTTCCCCTCTCTTCCCATCATTCCCCCCTGTCTATACTCTGCTCCTCTACCCGTCTCTCCCCACCCCCTCACTCCCTCACTGCTCAGTGCCCAGGATTCCTCTCCTCCTCCTCTCTCCCCCACCTCACTGTTCTCCTCTTCTCTGTCCTCAGCTCAATGGTGATGCTGGAAATAGACAACCGCCTGTGCCTCCAGACCCCAGAGAGTAACCACTGCTTCCCCGATGCCCAGAGTGCTGCTGACTACCTGGGGGCCCTGTCTGCTGTGGAGCGGCTAGACTTTCCCTACCCTCTTCGGGCCGTTCGGGGTGAGGCATGGTGGGGTGGTGATGAGGAGAGAGAAGGCAGGTTGGCCATGGGTGGGGAGCCATGAGGAGGGCAGCAGATCAGAGGGTTTTCCCCTCTCTCTAGGTGAGCCCCTGCAACCCCCCGAGCCCAGCTTGCGGCTGCTCCCGCTGCTCGTGGTCGGAGCCGTCATTCTCGTCACCTTGGGTCTGGGTGTCCTGGTTGCCCGGAGGAAGCGTGAGCACAGCACCCTGTGGTTCCCTGAGGGCTTCTCGCTCAACAAAGATTCAGCCGGGACCAACAAAGGCCGGCGGGAGCCTGTGGGCCAGGATGCGCTGGGCATGAAGTGAGAGCCTTGGCCTCTGCCGGGCCTTCTCCTCCCCCTGACCACTCTGGTTTTCCTGTCTCCTCCTGTCCAGTGCCATCCTCTGTGACAGCTTCTTTCTCCCCTTCGTCTTCCTCCTCATCTCCTGTGACCTTATGGCCTCTTAACCCTGTCTCTCGAGACTCCCACCTCATTCCCATCCTCTGTGACATACTACCTTAGCACCTTGTGCACCTTGATCTTCTGTGACCCTATGGTTTCCAAATCCCATCCTCTGACCTAATCCAAAAACATCATCCTCTCTTAGTGTGGGTACCCTGGCCTCTGTCCAGTGTGTGTCATTTCCCATGGGGCCCCCAGTGCCTTCCCTCATGGACCCCTTTGACTGGATGGCTTGTCTTCGGTAGGAACATGACCAAAGGAGAGAGCCTGATGGGAGAGCCGTCAGAAGACTGGATGGACACAGAGTGCCCTGAGGCCAAGAGACTGAAGGTGCTGACCCTTTCCCAGCCCCACCCTGCCCCCATCCTTTACCTCACCTCCGTTCTTCATGATCACGGTCTATGTCTGCTCTTCTGCAAATTCCCCAGGTCTGCCCCAGCCTCACTATAGTCCTACTCCAGCCTCATTATAGTCCTACCCCAGCTTCTCTGATGCTTCATCCCTTGCCTTGTTACTTCCAAAGGTACACAGTTTGTCCAGGCTTTTCTCATTACTTATACAGACAGTTCTAGCTTTATATAAATTTGCATTATGCAAATTCAACTTTAGGTAAAGAATTCTGAAAGAAATCTGCACTTTACTATATAGTATTGTGTTCTCTCTATCTACTTCTGCCCTTGGTTTGGTGCTCCATAGCCCCCCCCCCCCAAAAAAAGCCTCTCCAAGTGAAAACAGAAGAACAGACACATGGAGAGATTGCCATCACTGGATTGGGTCTTGGCTTGAGTCCTCTGCTCCCAGAGAGGAGACCTTTGACCTGCTGTGCCCACCCACATGTTCGTTCCCCTGTGTCTGTCCCCTTCTACATATTGGCTATCCTGTCCTGTCTGTGTCCGTGTCTGGCCCCTATGTGACTGCCCCCTGCCCTTACACATGTTCTTCCTCTTGGTTCTGGTCAGGTTCCCATGTGGCTGGTCCTGGTCTTTGTGTGGAAGTTCCTTCTGCTACTCTTGCTTCTCTGTCCCCAGCCCCCATGGGTTCTTGTACTGTGTGCTGACCCCCTCCCTCCATGGGCCTGAAGCCCCCTCCTGGTCTGCCTCCTTCTCTCCCTTCCCTTAGACCATGGGCAAGTTTGTATTACATAAAAATTGCTTTACATGGAGGCCTGAGGGATGGTCTGCTTGCATAAAGTGAGAATGGTCTGTACCCTCCAGGGGAACAGGGGCCCCACAAAGGGAGAGGGTCCCAAGGGCTTGAATCTCTAAGATGTCCGGGGTCAGCTGAGTGAATTCTGTGAGGGGGTTACACCCTTGCAGCAGGGTGCTGGCTCTCTGAGGTTCCCTAGAGAGCTGATTCATTGGATGTCTGATAATAGCAAGACCTCGTCTGTTAGCTATGGATAGACGGGGCTCAGTCCCCAGTGCTGTCTTCTCTTTGCTCCTGCTTGGTCCTGTTTTTATAAAACTCGTATCTCCTCCAGCCCTGGCCACACCTCCATGAACTCTTGGCAAGAGCTATCCATAGGGCTTGAAATATTTGGACCTCAAGTTCCCCTTCCCCCTTTTGGTTCTAGGTCTTCATTTACCTTCCCCTCTGTCCTATGGGGACTCCTTGAACTTCTGGAGGAGAAAAGGGGATGCCTCTCTGGGCCCCACAGGTTACTTCTCTGGCTTCAGGTTATCCTCTGTTTTCCTCCTTCCTCATCCTTGGTATTTCCTCAGGTTTTCAGCCTCAGGAAACCTGACTCTTCCAACAGTCTGGTTTTCTTTTGGTCTGAGCATGGGCCCTGCCCCTTGCTGGCATACCCAAGCTGCGTCTGAATCCTGCCTACACATGGCTGCCGGAGATTCTGTGTCTTGCCTCCCCGTTGCTTTCTGCTGACGTGTAGGCCCAGTCTCTAGTTTGTGTGAGAACGACCTAGTGAAGGAGCGATGGAGAAGGGGTTGGGTCTTGTATCTTCCCTGAGAAATGAGGCAGGTCTTCTTAATAATCCATGCTTTTCCAGGGTGGAATGAGTTGCCCTGTGAAGTAGTGGGTTCCCCAGCCCTGGAGGTCTTCCAACAGAAACTGGATGACCTCTTGGAGGGAAATGTTGGAAACAGGCAGCCTCGTCTTTAGGCATCAGATTAGATCTCTGAGTTCTCTCCCTGGGGACATTCTGTGGTTCTTTGACATGGAATTCAGCCCTTGGAATGATTCATCCTTGTCCTGTTACTTCCAAAAGCACGCACACACACAGCCTGACCAGCATTTTCCGATCACTTACTATGTGCCTTCAGGGACGCTCAGAGGGAGAGATGGTTCTGACATCTATGCAGCAGAACACTGGATTTGAAATTAGACCCAGGTTCCAATTCTGTCTCAGAAACATCCTAGCTGTATGACCCTGGGCAAGTCATTTACTCTCTTTAAGCAATGAAGAAAGGATGATGGATTTGGGGTCAGAGGACTTTCTGGGTTTGAATCCTGATGATGCTACTTCTCTGTGCCTCAGTTTCCTCTCAGATGAGAAGGTCTCTTCCAGTTCTAAATCACTGATTTTGATAGGATTCTTGCACTTTAAGGGTTTGCAGAGCTCTTTTTATGTGTAATCTCATTTGATCCTCACACCAACCCTGGGAGGAAGGTGCTATTATTGTCATCCTCATTTTACTTCTGGGGAAACTGAGGTTGATAGAGGTTAAACTCAGGTCTTCCTAACTCCAAGGCTAGCCCTCTCTTTACTGAGTCATCTGGAAGCCTCCTATGATAGCTGTTCTTGGCCTCGTCTTTGGGTTCTAGAGCTGGCAGGCCCCTCGTGGCCCCCTCCTTTTAGACCCTGACTCTTTCCTTTTCTCCAAGGTCAGGGATTCTTCACCTCATTTATGTCCTGGCCCCCTTTGGCCATCATTCTGCTGAAAGCCATGGGCCCCTTTTCATAGTCGTGTTTGTAAGTACATATGAAAAAGTAGAAACTGCTCCTTGCCCAGCCCCCCTTCTTTGTTCACAGGTGGAGGAGCCTGGGACTGGGGCTGAGGACCCCGTGGACTGCCGCCAGTGGACTCAGCACCATCTTGTTGCAGCTGACATCCGTGTGCCCCCAGCCATGGCACTAACCCCACCCCAGGGTGACCTCGACGCTGATGGTGTGGACGTCAATGTGCGAGGTCCAGGTTGGCATCGAACCAAGTTCACTCCTCCTTGGGCCTCCCTTCCTTGCTATCACCTTTCCAATCTGGCACCCTTCCCAAACCTCTTCCATCCTGAGCCTCCCATGGGTGGGTCTGAAAGTGTGGTGAGGGTCTTTGGGGAAAGGAGAGATGGGGTTTGTCCTCGTGCAGCTGATACATCTAAGAGGACCCTGCTATACCCAAGTATGAGGGGTGGGGGCTGCCTTATGTCTCCCAACTAGACTCCTCAAATAAGGGTATGGGAGGGTTTTTTGGGGGAACCAGACTCCCTGTATCTGTTTATGGTGAAAGGAGTTGGGAGTATGTTCTCAGGGCCTAGGCTCTGTGTGTGTGTGCAGACAAGGAGAAGGGGGTTGGGTGTGGAGTGTCTTTCCAGGGACCAGGCTTTCTCTGTGTGTATTGGGGAAAGAAGGGAGTTGGCTGTGGGCCCCAGGGTCCAGGCTCCTGACCGCTGGCTCAAAGACCCATCTTCCCCCTAGATGGCTTTACTCCTCTGATGCTGGCCTCGTTCTGTGGGGGAGCACTTGAGCCAGTACTGGTGGATGCTGAGGAGGCCGAAGATACCCCAGCCAATATCATCTCAGATCTGATCTGCCAGGGGGCTCAGCTTGGCGCTCAGACAGATAGGACGGGAGAGACTGCCCTGCACCTGGCTGCTCGCTATGCCCGTGCTGATGCTGCTAAGCGCCTGCTGGATGCTGGTGCTGACACCAATGCCCAGGACCACACAGGCCGTACCCCCCTGCACACAGCAGTTACCGCTGATGCCCAGGGTGTCTTTCAGGTGGGCCAGGGCCTCTGGGTGGGGACATGCTTGGGTTTACAGAAGGGGGAGGCATCCTGGGAATTCCTAGGGCTGAACTCTGACGACCTGAACCATCTGGTATCCCAGATCCTAATCCGAAACCGTTCCACGGACCTGGATGCCCGGATGGCGGATGGCTCAACAGCATTGATCCTGGCTGCCCGGTTGGCTGTCGAGGGCATGGTGGAGGAGCTCATTGCCTGCCACGCTGATGTCAATGCTGTAGATGAACTGGGTACTGCTGGGCCCTGGGGGAGGTATGAGGCGGGGAGTTCAGAGAAAAGGAAGGAAATGTGAGGTGTGCCTTTAGGGCCTCTTAAACAAGCAGAGGGCTACCCATAAGAGCCTGAAGATTTCTTTCATTTTTTGGTTGAGGGAACTTAGGCCAATAGAAGTTAAGTGACTTAACCCCTGTCACTTTGACTGCAAATCCAGTCATCTTTCCACTGTAACTTATTGCCTCCAAGAATTTTTTTTTTAAGGCGATTGGGGTTAAGTGACTTGTCGAGGGTCACACAGCTAGTGTCAAGTGTTTGGTCTGAGGCCAGATTTGAACTCAGGTCCTCCTGACTTCAGGGCAGGTGCTCTATCCACTGCCTCACCTAGCTGCCCCCCCTCCAAGGATTTCAGAAGCTAAATATCTCAACATCTTTCTGTCTCTCTTCATCAATCTAATCTATATTTGTATCTATTCATCTATCTCTACCTACCTATTATGTATCTAAATATCTATATTTATCTCTAGCTATCTCTCTAACTCTGTATATCTCTCTACCTATTGTTTATGTAAACATTTATCGATATCAATGTATTTCTCTTATCTATCTATATCCCTGTCTGGCTATTCATTTGTCTGCCTAGTTATCTGTTGTCCAAGCTTTGCCTGAGCATGCAGTCATTCTATAACAGAGCTGTCAGAAACACACAGCCGTTGACTGCCTGTGGCCCCACAATGCTCCTGAATCTGGCCAGAGCCAGATTAAAATATTATTGGAAAATATTTAACTAAACAAATAAAAATACAATGAAACACAGATAACATTACATTTTAAAACCAAGTCATTATGGGGCCCGCAGGGATCCTTGTGGCCAGGGTTTGGTGGCCCCATTACTGTATGAGTTTGACATTATTGTTCTACGGCGTCTGCATATAGTCATCAAATTCTACTTGAGTCCCCTTAGAGGGACCAGCTGCTCATCGGGGCAGCCCATCCTATTTGAGGTTAGCTGAATTTGTTAGGAAATTTTCCCTTACATCAAGCCAAAACCTACTTCCCTGTAGAGCCTATAAATCCACATTCTGCCCCTGGGGCCCAAGCAGAACCAGGCTTATTCCTCTTCCACACGTCAGACCTTCAAAGATTTGTGGACATTACATCCTTCCTCACCTCCACCCTTACATGTTTCTCTTCCTCATGTGCTTTGATCGATTCTTGTAGGGCCAGTTCTTGGGGTCCTTCACCATTCTAGCACACGTCCTCAGGGATGACGTGAGTAGGTTTTTCTCAGGTCGAGGCCTACTGTGTCTAAGGCATATCCCCCTGTGTAGTCGGGTTGACCTTGAGAGATGCTCCTTTTCTTCCTCATGCCACTAATTTGTGCTTTCAGAACTTCATTCTTGAGGGCTTCTCGTCCCTCTTAGGACAGCTTCATCTTAGAATTTTAAGTCATTGGATTCATCCATTCAGCACGCAGTTAGCACTTGCTATATGCAGGACCCTGTTGTTGGGTAAGAAGGAGACAGTGTCCAAAACCAAAGGGTTCTTCATCCTTTCTCTGAACCTGCTGGAATCCCAGTGTAGATTTGCATTAGAAGAGAGTTGCCCTCCTTTTTAAGGAGGTACAAGCTGTTATATAATGTACTCAATTTTACTTTGTCTCTTTTAAATGATGTCGAATCTCATCTTACTAAGTCTCATTGATTCCCGTGAAGTCAAACATGCCTCCTAGTATTTTTATCTCTAGTTCATCTCTTTATCACCCACGCTTTGTGAATTTGTATGGACACAGCCCAGACTTGGGGCTTTATCACAGGCTCTCTTTGGTTATTGTTTCCGAATGTAGTTACTGCTATGTTCTACTTGCATTTAATATGTATTTTCAGGTCACAGCCCCTCTTCCCCTGGTCCCAAGGATCTTTCCCATGGGTTTTAACCTGTCGTGCACTGACCTTTGCATTCTTTCCTTTACTTTTCCCAGGGTCTCTCTGGCATTAGCCTCTGGGAAGTCTCTCCTGATTCCCAGCCCAGTTTCCCTCCTTTCTGTTTAGCTGGCTGGAAGCCTAAGATTACCTTCTTGACCTTCTTTACTTGATCAGAATGCTGGGCCTACCTTCCCCAGTGGTCATCCCCCAGGGATTCTCCATGGTGGGCATTAGTTTCCCTCAGAACCAGTCACCTCCAGTCAGCTTTCTCTAACGGCCAGAGGCAGACTCTAGAATCTTCCCATCTCCAAGTCTCTGTACTTGAAAAATCCCCATCTTTAAAGAATCTCCCCAGCCCTCGGCTCATTGGCTGTGGAGAGGTGACCGTGTCTCTAAGAGAGTTGGCGTATTGGGCTGTTCATGCTTCTTTGAGAGGCAGCTGGGTGGTACGGTGGACAGAATGACTGACAGGAAGATCTGAGTTCAAATCCAGCCTCTGGCACTACTCTGGGCGGGTCACATAACCTCTCTCTGAAGCAGTTTCCTCATCTGTAAAATGTGGAGAACAGTAGCACCTCTTCCCCAGGGTTATTGTGCGGATCAAATGAGATAACATTTATAAAGCCCCTTGCAAACCTTACATTACTACACAAAGGCTAGCCTTGTTATTTTTGGTGTTATTATTATTTCTTCTCCAGATGTCTCCGAGAGCTCATGGCCCCTTGGGCCCTCAATGGGCTTCCAGAATCTTGTTGTTACTTTGCAATATATAAATATAATATTAAACATACCACATTATTCTGAGCTTGGATTTCCTTGGCATAAGCTACTTCCCTAAAATGAGATCTCTTGGAAAGGAAATAGATGTATAATTTTGAGGGTTTGGTTTTTTTTTTTTTTTTTTTTTTTGGTCCAGACCTGCTTGTGATTTCATTGATGTCAGGAACTTCCAGTAAAGAAATTCCCTCTGCCAGTGAATATGGGCAATTGTTCTATGTGTCTTAAGGAGTTCCCTGGGATACCAAGAGGCTAAGTGACTTGCCCAGAGTCTTTGTGGCAGGACTTGAACCCAGGGCTTCCTGATTCTGAGGCAGCCTCTTGATCCACTAGCTGCATTGGTATCCGTGGAAATTTGACACCAAGCGTAGGCTGGGCCCAGCTTTTATACGACTGATTCAATAAATATTTACTAAGCACTTAACTGCAGAGCTCAGTGCTTGGTGCTAGGGAAAAAACAAAAGTTTAAATACACACAGGAAGAAGGACAGTCTATATTCAGACCAATGCAGTGCATGAACATGACACAAAATTCCCACTGAGTGTGAGGGGAGGGAGCTCTTCTTCTACAGAGACACTCTTGTGTTTACAAGCTCTCTTCATTCTGGAGTGTGCACGCATGTGGGCACACACATATGTGACAGGTCCCCCCTTTTCTCCCCAGTCAGGTCTATTGTGGGGGTCTGACCCTCACCCTTCCCCTCTCTATTATACACACATACATACACACACATGCACATGCACTCTCCCCCCAGATCTATTCAGGGTTTCTTCCCAACCCCCAGATGCATCAGACCTGTTGCAGGGCCCTGACCCCATCCCATTGCTTCCCTCTCTGTTACACATACACACACACACACACACACACACACACACACACACACACACACATCCAGGACTATACAGGGTCTCCCCCCCCCCCCCAAACACATCAGGACAGGAGGTCACCTTGAGTATCCCCTCTGCCCCGTGCTAGAATACTGGCTTTGTCTGAACCTCTGATTCTCTGTTCTCAGGTAAATCTGCCCTGCACTGGGCTGCAGCTGTCAATAACGTGGAAGCAACCGTGGCCCTGCTCAAGAATGGGGCCAACAAGGACATGCAGGACAGTAAGGTGAGGCCCCTCCCCCACAGTCAGCCTCCTGTCTCTCTTTCCTCTTTCTCCTCATTCTCTTCTCTCTCCTCTCCTGTTAATCTTCCTCTTTTGGCTCCTTTCTCTCTCTTTTTTTCTCTCCCTTCCTCCTAGACTCTTTCTGGTTCCCTACAACACTCCCGCCGGTCCCCAACTCTGATCCTCATGACGCCTGCCCTGCCCCCTCCAGGAGGAGACACCCCTGTTCCTTGCAGCCCGGGAGGGCAGCTATGAGGCGGCCAAGGTTCTCTTGGACCACTTTGCCAACCGGGAGATCACGGATCACCTGGACCGGCTGCCCCGAGATGTAGCCCACGAGCGGCTGCACCAGGACATCGTCCGCCTGCTGGAAGAACACAACACGGCTCGCAGCCCTCCAGGTGCCCACGGGTTGGCCCCGCTGCTCTGCCCACCGGGCACTTTCCTGCCTGGCCTCAAGCCCACGCCTTCAGGGAGTGGCAGCAAGAAGAGCCGGAGGCCCCCAGGAAAGGGTGGCCCTGGGGCCAGCGGGGCCAAAGGGCGTAACAAGAAGCTCACGCTTGCCTGCCCGGGCCCTTTGCTAGAAAGCTCTGTGACACTGTCACCTGTAGACTCTCTGGACTCCCCACGGCCTTTTGGGGGGACTCCTGCTTCCCCTGGGAGCTTCCCCTTGGAGGGGCCCTATGCAGCCACTGTGTCACTGGCTCAGCTGGGTGGGACAGGGAGGGGTGCACTAGGACGGCCCTCTGGAGGCTGTGTGGTGAACTTAGGTCTGGTGAGCCCTGTGGCGGTGCCCTTTGACTGGGCCCGCCTACCCCCGCCAGCCCCTGGGACCACCCACCCTAGCTTGGCCCCACCAGGCCCTTCTTTCTTATTGCCTGGGCCCCTGCCACTGGCCCCAGGCCCCCAGATCTTGGTGCCTGGGACCCCTGTCTCTCCCAAGGAACCCCCACCCCAGTACTTCCCACCAGGTGGAACGGCTGAAGAGTACCCACCACCTGCTGGTCCTGTGCCTCCGGCTCGAGGCAGCCCCTCAAAACACTTCCTGCGGGTGCCCAGTGAGCACCCCTACCTTACTCCATCCCCGGAGTCTCCTGAACTGTGGGCCAGCCCTTCCCCCCGCTCGCTCTCAGACTGGTCTGACTCCACTCCCAGCCCTGCCACTGGGGCTCTGTTGACACCCCATCCTGTCCCTGGCCCGCTGCCCCAGGGTCAGGGCCAGGCTCAGACTCAGACTCAGACTCAGCTGGGTCCCCGGCCTGACCCAGCCCCCAAGAGGCAAGTGTTGGCTTGAGACAGCTCCCTGACCTTGGGCTCTGCCAGGCTAAGACCCAGGTGGGGCTTCTGGGCCCTGGGGAGCCAGGGCCTGGGGCCCTCCCCTGGGTCTCCTATCACTCTACTGCCATCTCTCCCTCATGTTTTTTTCTCACTCACTCCTTCTCTCTCTGACCCCACACATTCTTCCCTCTCTGCCTTCCCTCCAGGCTTCCATGTTCTCTCTCCGACATTAGTGTTTTGTTTTTGTTTTTGTTTTTTTTTTTTACATTTTGTATAGAACCAAATACATTTAAACGAACTTATTATTATATCTATATATATTTTTTTTTTACAAAATATATATATGGAGAAGGTCCCTACCTTTCCGTTCCCTACCCCCACCCCCAACTGCACTCCTCCAAAAGGGGGCCAGGCTAAAGCCCCCCACCCCCTGCCCTCCCATCAGTGCCCCCGTGGGGCTGACCCTGTCGGCCTATAGGCCGCACCAGATCCCGTGTACCGAGTACACTGCTGTGACCATATCTCCTGTGGTGCCTGTGGCCATGTTTGTGAGCCCCTGTATTGGGGGGCAGGAGGAGAATAGTGGCACCTGAATTGGGAATCTTCCCTACTTCACTGCATTCCAGATATAACTTATTTTGTGGCATTGCTTGGGAAAGACCATGTCTATTTCCATGAGCTTTAGAGGGAAACATTGGCCCACTTGCTCAGCTTCCTTTCCCCTTATAAATTTGGGGTGGGTGTGGGTCATTGTTCCCCCCAAAATCTGTACATTTCACTGAAGTCTTTATGTAAATATGGGGGTAGAGGGTCTTCCCAGCCCCTTGCACTGCCCAGGGCTCCCTTGGCCCCTGTGTCAGAAATAGAAGGATTTTAGGCTATTTTTGTAATGTGTCCCAGCCTGCACTGCCTGTGGAGCCCAGGCTCCTCTCTTCCCCTCCCCCACTGTACAGACCCTCGACCCTTTGCCACCATCTAATTAAAGTGTAGTTATCACCAAAGTGTCGACCGCTTTGTGTTTATGCGTGTGTTGGTTGGGGGGAGGGGAGGCTGCTCCCAGAACGGCTTCGTTTAGTCTCCTTTAGTTCCAAGTTCAGTCTTCAAAAATTAGAACTGGTACTAAGAATTTTGACCCCTTGGTGAAATTGAGTTGAGGGGAGGAGAAAATCTCCGAGGCGGCTGCTGAAGAAGCCAGTGCATGCTCCCATGGCTGCTGGTCCCTGGGGAACATGGGTCCTCAGGTCCAGTGGGGTGAAGGTGGCGCAAAGTGGAAGAAGGGTGTGGTGGCACGTGCCCCATGGAGAAAAGGTGACTGGAGTCAAGCCAGGTAGTAGTAATGGGGTAGTAGTCAGTTGCCGTCTGGAGGAAGAGTCCCTTCCCCTATCCCCATTATATCGACACCATCAGGGCAATGTCCTAATTGCCTGGTCCTGGTCAAAACTCTGTTATCAACCAAAACTCTAAAAGAGCAGGAACGAGTGAACAAATACTGAATCTGGCGTCTGGAGATGTGGGTTTGAGCTGCGGTTGTGGGGATTATCAGCTGTGGAACCCTGGGTAAATCATTTCCTTTCTCTGGGCCACATTTTCCTCAGTTATTAGCTGTCAGGACCATTGTGAGCAAAGTGATTTGTAAACTCTTGAGTGTGTTGTAGAAATATGAATAGTCCATGGGTGGAGGGTTTGAAGGATCCTTGTAGTTCTGAACTTGTGTTGGGACTACAGTGAAGAACCATTGGCTGGAAGGTGGGGAGGGGTGGAGGAAATAAGGTGGAGGGTAGGAGGGGGCAATGGGATGGGAAGAGGGACATTTGTATGTCAGTCCCAAAATCCTCAGTTCTTCAAAGATCTGTGGATATTTCCTCCGTGACTTGGTAGGCTGTCTTCGATAGCTGCTGTGGCCCAACAGTCATCACCTCGTATCCAGCCTAGTGATGCATTTCTCTGAGTTTGGCTAGGCTGGCTTGTAGATAGTAGACTTACACACAGGCCCTGGGGCTATACCTGGGACCTTTCTAACTTGATAGGTTCTATTCTGGCTTTTCTTCTGACCTCATCCACCTGTGTTTCTAGTCTTACTACTCTTATCTCCCTGATCTCTTACATTTACTTCCTTCTCTGAATTTACTTTTCCCCTGCCCCACTCACCTGGACTTTTTCAATAGTCAAGTCAACTAGCGTTTATTAAGCACCTGCTATTTGCTAAGTGCTATACTAAGTACTAGGGATACAAAGAAAGGCAAAAAAACAGTCCTTTGCCCTCAAGGAGCTCACTGTCTAATGGGGAGATGACATGCAAACAAAGGATCTCTAAAGTAAATTGGGGGTAGTCTCAGAGGGAAGACACTAAGGTGAAGGAGGACAGGGCAAAGCTTCTCATACAAGATGGGACTTTAGCCGAGGACTGGAGGAAGCCAGGAAAGCTAGGAGGTAGAGACGAGGAGGGAGAGAGTTCCAGGTCTGGAGGACAGTCATTGGAATCCTTAGGAGTTGAAAGATAAGAGTGTTGTGTGTGAGGAACAACAAGGATGCCAGTGTTGCTGGATTGCAAACCTGGGGGGGTGGTGTTAAGGTATAAGAAGACTGGAAAGGTAGGTTAGGAAGGACTTTGAAAATCACAGGATCCTGGAAGTAAGAGGGAAGCATGAATTTATTGACTAAAGTGGGTGGTATGGTCAAATCTATGTTTTAGGAAGATCAGTTTGTCAGTTGAGAGGAGGATGGATTGGAGTAGGGAGAGATTTGAGGTAGGGAACCTAATGAAATAGCAGAGGCATGAGATGATGCGAACATGGACCAGTGTGGCAGGGTCAGAGGGCACATGTACCCGAGATATGACAAAAGGGGAAATTATAGGACTTGGTGGCTGATGGATGTTGGGGGAGAGAGGAAAAATACGAAGTAGAAGATCATCCCTGGGTTGTGTTACCTGGGTGACTGGACTGGTGGTGTCTTAATAGGGAAATCGGGAATGAGGGCAGGTTTGGGGAGAAAGATCATGAGTTCAGTTTTGGACATGCTGAGTTCAAGGTTACTGTAGATTGTCCCATTCAAGATATCTATAAAGGCAACTGGAGAGGTGAGACTGGAAGTCAGGAGAGAGGTTAGTAGACAACTAGATCTGAGAGTTGTTTGGAGAGAAATGATAGTTGAAACTATGGGTGCTGATGAGATCACCAAGGGAAATGGTCTACGTAGGTTCCCAATATGGGCAATACCACCCACTGGGGCCACTGGAACAATGGGGGGGGCGGGAGTAGCCATGGGTGCAACTGGGGGGCTTGAATAAAAATAAGGTGGTGGAAGCATAAGGAAAGAAGAGAAGAACATTTTTTAAAATTTATTTATTTTTAATTTTCAACATTCACTTCCACAAGATTTTGAGTTCCAAATTTTCTTCCCATCTCATCCCTCCCCCCACCCCAAGATGGCATGCATTCTGTATACTCCTTCCCTTAATCTGCCCTCCCTTGTATCTCTCCCCCCACCCTTCTCTTATCCCCTTCCCTTTCTATTTTCCTGTAGGGCAGGATAGATTTCTATACCTCATTTCCTGTATTTCTTATTTCCCAGTTGCTTGTGAAAACAGTTTTTTTAACATGTGTTTTTAAAACTTTGGGTTCCAAATTTTCTCCCTTCCTCCCTCCCCACTCATCCTCATTGAAAAGGCAAGCAACTTGATATAGGTTATACGTGTGTAGTCATGCAAAACATTTCCATAGTAGTCATAGAACATTTTTTTTACTTTGTTCTTTTTAAAAATTTTTTTATTAATTTAGTTTGATTTATCAACAATCACTTCCGAAAGCTTTTGAGTTTTAAATTTTCTACCCCATCTTCCCCCCTCCTTCCCTAAGACAGCTCGAAATCTGATATAGAAGATAAGAACATTTTGAATAACCATTTGTACATGGTTCATCTGTGTAACAGAGCTAAAGTCATGGTGATTGTATTATTTTCCAAATAAACACACAAAATGCAAGTTATAACCAATCAGTGGTGAAGTCTGCTGACAGGTCTTAACAAGCAAGTGTTGGCAGGCGAGGTTGTTGCACATTGTCAGAAGTCCAGCATGCATTGGCAGGAATATGTACATGTAATGACTTGTTTATAATACAATACTGTTTGGTTACATGATGCAGTATCACATCATCACAATTTCAATGTAGGAAAAAGACCACAAATTTACAATAAATTATTAAATTTAAGATGCATCATTTAAAAAATATTTTATATTTTTTTGAAATGACACAAATTTTAAAAAGTTAAAAGGTTAAAGAAAGTAGATTTCCAGGGGAGTGCTGAGTAATTTTTTTTTTTCAAAAAGGGGGTGGTAGGCCAAATAAGTTTGGAAACCTCTGTTCTGGAGGGAGTAGAGAAGGCCCATCCTCCACATGGCTGCCAAACAAATTTTGAAAGCATAGACTTGACAGTGTCACCACCTCACTCAAAGTTTTTTGATGGCTCTTCATTGCCTTTAGGATAAAATAGAAAATCCTCAATCTGGTATAAATTGCTCTGTAATAGAATTCCTGCCTTCTTTTCCAGTCTCCCTGCCTCCCCCACCTCCCAATATTACCTCTTTCACATACTGTGGCCTGCCTGCCATGTCCTGTATACACAAAATTCCACCTCCTGCCCTTTGAGTAGATGGTCCTCTTGCTAGGAGTGCCCTCCTTTCTTATTTGGGCCCCTCAGAATCTCTGCCTTCTTTGCAAACAGTTTAGGAACCACTTCCTAAAAAGGCCTTTCCTCAGACCCCACCACCACCAAATTTGTTACTGTCATTGTTCAGTCGTATCCGACTCTTTTTGACCCCTTTTGGGGGTTTCTTGGTAGAAATACTGGAGTGGTTTGCCTTTTCCTTCTCCAGCTCATTTTACAGATGAGGAAACTGAGGCAAGCAGGGTTAAGTGATTTGCCCAGGGTCACACAGCTAGTAAGTGTCTGAGTCCAGATTTGAGCTCAGGTCTTCCTGACTTCAGGCCTACCACTCTAACTACTGCACCACCTAGCTGCCCCTATCAAATTACTTTGTATATACTTTGTACTCACTTAGCTGTATACATGTTAAGTTCCCCCAGTAAAATGTAAGCTCCTAGAGAGCAGGGACTGTTTCATTTTGTCTGTATCTGAGTGGTTCAGTGCCTAGCACACAGCAAGCAATGCTTTGGTAAATGGTTATTGGATTAGATTGTTGCAATTGAAAACTCAGGGTCACCACTATCCATACTGAATGCAGCTGAGGTGTGTAGTAGTAGTCACATGTGAAGGTGGGATGTCTGAGCAGGTGGAGGAGGCCCATCAATTATGCATCAAAAGGACTTGTTTGGGCCAAGGGAGTGATAAGTGATACTAGGGCTGATTACATGGCAGCTCTGGAAATGGGCTGGAAGGCCAGCCCGGCTTTTCTTTTCTTTTCTTTTCTTTTTTTTTTTGTGAGGCAATTGGGGTTAAGAGACTGGCTTTTCTTAAGAAGCAGGATGAGCCACAAGCATGACTCAGACAAACCCGGGAGGATGGAGGTGTGGCCATGGTGGAGCTCCTGAGACCTGTTTCAGTGTCTAAAGGGCTTTCATGAAGAAGAGGACCTAAGAGAACAGATCTAGGAGTGGGAGAGGAGGGGTGGAGCTTCAGGCAATAGTTGCTGACAAAACAAAAGCAAGAAGCGTCATAAAATAATGGAATGGTCTGCCTTGATGAGTTGTGAGCTCATCACTGGAAGTCTTGCAGGGTGGTTGGACGACTGACTACTTGGAGTCCACAGTGTTGTACAAACCAAAGACTGCAGAATTTGGAATATGAAGATGTGAGTTCAAATCCAGAGCTTCCATTTTATACCTATGTGACTGTGGACAAGCTAATTAACTTCTCTGGTCTTCAGTTTCCCTATCTGTCAAATGAAGGGGTCATGCTCCATCTGGCCTCAGGTCCTTTCTAAATCTAAATTGCAATCTTGGAACCCTTTATATCTTTCCAAGCTCTGAGGTTTTGTGATGCTACAAACTGAATAAGGTATACACTGAGCCCAAGGAGAAACTGGAAAATTTCCTCAGGTCAGTATGCCCTTCCAGAATTGGAAGGGACTAATAGAGTATATCTCTCTCATTTTATGCAAATAATATTTGAGAGGCAGCATGGTGCAATGGATGGAGCAATGGACTTGGGTTCAAAATCTACCTCAAAAAGTTATTTGCTGTGTAATCCTGGGCAAATTACTTAATCTCTCTGTGCCTCAGTTTACTCATCTGCAAAGTAAAGGGATTGGACATGATGGCTTCTAAGATTTCTTATTATGATCTTATGAACTTTTCTAGAACTTAATTTGTGTGCTGTTAAACCTTTGGTACATTTCCCAATTCCATCATCGGAAGGAATAAGGTTTATAGACAAAATTTGGAAGATTTGGTGGGGCAGAAGTGGGCCTTGGACCTGGAAGACATGATTGCTGTCTTCAAATATTTGAAGGGCCATCATATGAAAGAAAGATGAGCCCCAGGAGAGAACTAAGACCAACGGATGAAAGTTAGAAGAAGTCAGGTTTGGGTTTGACTCCCATAATTCAACCAAACCTGTGGTTTCAATAGTCCAGTGTAGGGAGCTCCCAGTGAAGACATTTCTTCTACTAATAACAATAGCTAAACATTAATATATCACTTCAAAGTTTGCAAAGTACTTTACGTTCAACAGTCCTGAGGATTAAATGATATATCATCCCCATTGTGTGGATGAAGAAATCAAGGTTCGGAGAGGTTGTGACTTGCCCAGGATCACACAGCCATTAAGTATCACAGGCAGGATTTAAACTTGAACTTAGGTTTTTCCTGACTCCAAATCCAGGGCTCTATCCATTATATGACCTAGCTGCCTCAGTGCAAGCTTGAATCTATCCTGGAATTTAGAGAATTGGCTGTAGCACTGAGAAGTACGTAACTTGTCCAGGATCACACAGTCAGGATGTATCAAAAGCTTGACTTGAATCCACGTTCTCCTGATTCACAGGTCCACACTATCCATTACACCATGTGGAGGAGAAGAAGGAAGAGGACAGGAAGAGGCAGGAGAGAGGGAGAAAGAGGAGTAGGGCAAAGAAGAGAAAGAGGAAGAAGGAGAGGGGGAGGGGGAGGAGGAGGGGGGGGGGAGGGGAAGAAGGGGAGGGAGGAGGAGGAGAAAGAGGAAGAAGGGGGGGGGGGTGGGGAGGAGGTAGCCTTTAGGCATTTATCTGTATTATCCCATTTGATCTTCACAACTACCCGGTGTGGTAGCGGAGCGGCTCTTATCCCCATTTTGCAAATGAGAAAATTAAAACTAGGAGAGGTTTCAATGACTTGCCCATAGTCACAGAGCTAGCAAATATCTGAGGCACCCTTTGAACTCAAGTCTTGCTGATTCCAAGTCAGGCATTCAAGGCCCCATCTGAACTCTTCTTCCTGACTCTATCCACTCTACGCCATCTAGCGGCCAGCAAAAGGAACAATGAGAATTCATATTTACCATGAGTTTTCTTGACAAAAACCAAGGGAGGGAAATAGTTCACACGTTGTCTCCATTTTGTGCGTGAAGAAACGAAGGCTTAGCAAAATGAGATGCTTTGCTCATGGTCACAAAGCTGATAAGGAGACAGAATTCAAATTCTGGTTTCCTGGATTGAAGTCCTGAGTTCTTGTCAATATCGCTGCTACTTCTAAGAACAATTAGAGCTATTAACAATGGAACGTGGACTGCCTCCTGTGCGAATGAGTTCCCTGTCACTGCTGGTTGGCTACTTCCTAGGGATACAGTAAAAGGGATCCCTGGGTGGGGGAACTCACAAGTAAACTCAGGCAATTGAAGTTAAGGAAAGACTATCTGTCTTTCCATAGGGACATTTTCTGTAGCTGAGGCTGGAGCCAGGGAGGGTGGACCCAAGGGCAATGTGTCTAGAAAAGACCAGTCCTGAGAAGGGAGGACTGTTTTCTCCAGGAATACCAAGCTGAGTGTGAAAGTGACCTGAATGAGGCAGAAGACATAGCTCTAATTTAGCATAGCAGAAATAGGTGGATTTGGGGGCTTAATGACTGCTCATTAGGGCCACTGATGAGAGCTCAGAAGTCAGTTATTTGCTTCTAAGCTCAGAGCCCAACTTTTGTGCTTCCTAAGTGTGCATGGTTGCTTTTCGTAGTCCTTCTCTCTCTTGGATGTCTTAGAAGATGTGGCCCTCACCCTCCATGTCTTGAGTAGGGTTGCCATTAGCCTTCATGCCATGCTTAGGTGGCCTTTAGTGTCTACCATTAGTCTCTTCCCTCTGAGCTTACTTCCCATTTGGGGGCCATCTCCGGTCGTCCTGATCCATACCTGGCCACTGGACCCAGATGGCTCTGGAGGAGAGAGTGAGGCTGGTGACTTTGCACAGTGCTCCCTAGCTTAAATCCAATTCACTGGTAAGTCATGGTATCACCTTCCTGATATCATGGTCCTCTTTGAAAAGGAAGGACAAACAACAACTGACGTATTTATCTTATGCATACAAGTTGTTTGCATGTTATCTCTGCCATTAGATTGTGAGTTCCTTGAGGGCAGGGATTGTCTTTTGCCTTTCTTTGAATCCTAGCACTAAGCATAGTGCCTGGTTCATTGTAGGTGCTTAATAAATGCTGCTTCTTGTTATTGATGTTGATGATGACGCCCTTTTTCCCATATGGAAATGTAAGGAAATGAAAAATATAATGATTTTGTCCTTTTGTGTCATAGCCAGCACCTCACCTGGTTTCTGATTTCAGGAAATGTGGCTATAAGGCAAAATTTGTGGCCATCAACAGAGGAGAAACACACTTGTGTACTCAGTGGGGAATGAAAGCTGCTCTCCTTACACAAGAAAATGAAGGAGCTTGGCAAACACAGGACATGTCAGAGTCCTCAGTGATTCTGGGATAAATAACAGAAGTCCATAGCAAATAAAACAGAATTATCACAGTTAAAATTATTAGCTATTCTGGAGGAGGTGCCAACAAGATAAACTCAAGTGTAAATGATGTCTCTTGGGAAATTATGGCAACGGGCTGGTCATTAACAAGAGGCAGTGAGGTGAGTTGCTTTCCTGTCGATAAAAGAGGCCTTCACATCCCATACTTGGGGAATCTTCCAGTGGGATTGGGAATGGCCTAGTTGTCTCATAGTCAGTAGGACTTGCTTCCTTGGAGGGCTTTAGCTCTTCCTTTGGTCTTTATTTGTGGCACTACCCATTGGCAATGTGGGTGTCTATACTTGCCCTGAGCCATGAATCTCAGCTCTGAGAAGTACAGCTGTATGGCCCCAGTATCTGGATAGAGAAGCAGATGTAGGTGGAGTGTGTTTGGGTAGTTACTGTCAGCTGCTCCCTCCTACATATATGACCATTCCTTGCCTTTCTGGCTGGCTCATCACTCTCCTACTCAGTATTTGTGTGCTTATACCAGGACCTGTCCTTGGTGCTCTCTTGTCTCTCTGTCTCTCTGTCTCTCTCTATCTCTATCTCTGTCTCTCTGTCTCTCTGTCTCTCTCTCTGCCTCTCTCATTTCATTAGCTCTCATGGATTTGTTTCTCTTCTCTATGCAAATGACTCTCAAATTTATATATGCAATCCTCTTCACTCTCCTAATAATAAAATAATAATAGTTAACATTTATGTAGTTGCTTTAACCTTTGCAAGATACTTTACAAATACCATCACATTTTCCTTCACAATGCCTCTGGAAGGTAGGTGCTACTGTTATCTCCATCTTACAGATGAGGAAACTGAGGCACCCAGAGGCTGAGGGACTTGTTCTCTAGTCCCATATTACCAACTGCTTTCAGGATATCTCAACCTGTATGTCCAATGGGCATCTCAAATGCAAAATGTCCAAAATGGAACTCATTATAATTCCTCTCAAACCTATTTTTCCTTCACTCTTTCCTATTCATTTATGATTTCTTGAAATACAGCACTGGAAAACCAGGGTTTGATAAAGTCTACTGGGATTCCAAGGGAGCTACTTGACCGTGCTTTAAGCCCAAATCACTCTGGCTGTCATTGATTGGCCAACAATGGGTCCCAGCCCAAGCCTCACTTGATCATCGTTGGGTTTTGGTGGCTCAGAGTGAGTGTAAATAGCAGTTGTTTCTGTTCTGGACATAAACCCTGAGGGTCTTTCTCTCCCGGATTGATTTTTTTTTTTTTTGCTGAGTAAGTAAAAGGCCATTGCTGGCCTCATTTCTTAGCCTTAATCACTGAATTTGTTCTGCCTCAGACAAACTGAGACCTAGGAAAGACCTTAGCTTAAAAAGGCCAGGGTCTCCCACTGTATCTGGGGCCATCTCCAGTTGTCCTAATCTATATCTCACCACTGTACCAGATGGCTCTGGAGAAGAAAGTGAGGCTGGTGACTTTGCACAGCTCTCCCTCACTTAAATCCAATTCACTTGCAAGTCAAGACATCACCTTCCTGATGTCATGGTCCTCTTCCCGAAAGAGAATAAAGGGCAAACAACAACAACAGCAATTTCTCTAGGTCACTTCCTCCCTTTCCTCCCCATTCCATCCAGTCAGTTAGTTTTGTCACCTTGGAGTTATCCTTGGCTCTTTTCCTTCCCTCATCCCCATCCCCCATAGTCAGTTGTCAAATCTTGTTGTTTTTGTATCTACAACATCAATCCCATGTGCCCCCCTTTCTCTACTCACCACCTTAGTTCAGGTCCTTATCATTACCTTTTGTCTGAACAATGGCAATAGTCCTTCATTGATCTCTCTGCCTCAAGTCTCCCCCCCTGCCCCCAATTTAACCTTCTCGCCTGCCAAAGTGATTTTCCTAAAGACCGTGCCACTTCCTCCTCTGTTCAAGAAATTCCAGGTACTTTCCATTACCTCTAGGGTCAAAAATAAACTCTTGTCTCTGACATTGAAAACTCTTTACACTCTGGTCCCTTTCTACCTTTCCAGTCTTTTCATCCTCACTACCCTGTATGCACATTATAATCCAGTTACACGGCTGGCCTCGTTGTTTCTCACATGAGGCTCCATCTCCCACCTCCGGATATTTACCTGGCTGTCACTCCCGCCTGGAATGCTCTCCCTCCTCACCTCTTCCTCCCAGAACCCTTGGTTTCCTTTAGAATTTAGCTCAAGCCACCTTAGATAGGAAGTATTTCCTGATTCCCCTCAGCTACTAGTATCCTCTTTCTCAAATTACCTTGTATCCATTTTGTGTATGATCTGTCTGTACTTGTATGTGTACATTTTGTCTCCTCCATTAGACTAGGGACGTTTTCACTTCTGTTTTTGTACTCCCAGTACCTAGCACAGTGTCTGGAATACAGTAGGTGTTTAATAAGTGCATGTTTATTTGTTTGATTTCTTTTTTTATTTGATTTCTTGCTCTCTGACGTAAGCTTATGATACTACTTAGCTTTCAGGCAGTTCCAGGGTGATAACTGGTGGAGAAGCAAGTTATCCATTTCTTCCGTCTCTACATAATGCTCTTTGGGCATTACAGTTGGTTAAGAGGGGCAAGGAGGGAGAAAGGGAAATGTGGAGAGGATCTAAATGATGATCTGGCCAACTTTGGGCCTGTCTTCTCAGAGACTGGAGTCTGCTCTTTGTGACCTTGGTTGGACTTCGGAGAAATTCTCCCCTGAACATTTGAGCTCAGACAAAGAACAAAGGTGCCAACATTTGCTCAATGACCTGACTCTGATCTAATTCTTCAGATCCAGATCCAGCTTCCAAAACATGCCATAGGCACAGTGAATAGGACTTTTGTTCAGTAACTCATATACTGCCGTGTCTTACACCTAGGAGATGATTCTGCAGGCAATTGCCCAAGGGGAAAATGAGCCCTAATACAGATGTACTGGGAAAAGCATTTAAAAATAGTATTTTATTTTTCCCCAGTTACATGTAAAGACAATTTTAAACGTTCACTTAAAAAAGTTTTGAGTTCCAAATTTTCTCTCTCCCTCCCTCACTGCCCCCCCTCCCTGAGAAGGTAAGCAATTTGATATAGGTTATACATGTTCAATCATGCAAAATATATTTCCATATTAGTCATGTTGTGAAAGAAGACACAGACCCAAAGGAAAAAAACTGAGGCACAGTTAAGTGATTTAGGTTGTGAGAGCTGAGAAGGATGAGATCGCCTTAGTCTGATATCGTAGACCCAGTTAGAGCTGGAAGGGACTTTAGAGACCATTTACTTCAGGAAGATTCCTCCTCCTGAGTTCAAATCCAGCCTCAGACACTTACTAGCTGTAGGACCCTGGGCAAGTCACTTCACCCTGTTTGCCTCAGTTTCCTCTTCTGTAAAATGAGCTGGAGAAGGGAATGGCAAACCAGTCCACTATCTCTACCAAGAAAACCCCACACAGGGTCATGAAGAGTAAGACCAGACTGAAATGACTGAACAACAACAATATTCGATCAATATGTCTTGATTTTCCAGTCTTTTTAAACCTTACTGTTCATCGCGTATCCTTAGATCCAGTAACGCTGGCCTCCTGGCTGTTGTCCAAACAAGACCCTCCATCTCTCAGTTCCAAGCATTTTCTCTGGCTGTTCCCCATGCCTCGTCTCTGTCTACTGGCTTCCCTGGCTTCCTTTAATGCCCAACTAAAATCCCATCTTTTACGAGGAGCCCTTTCAACCCCTCTTAATTCTAATGCCTTCCCTCTCTAAAAGATTTCTTATTTATCCTCTATATAACTTGTTTGTACAGATCTGTTTGCTCGTTGTCTCCCCCATTAGATTGTAAGCTCCTTGTCGGTAGGGACTATGTTTTGCTTCTTTTTGTATTTTTAGTGCTTAGTACAGTGCTAAGCACGTGATAGGTGCTTAATTAATGTTTATTGACTGACTGATCAATATCTTGAATCCCAGGATCCATTGAAATATCCCCCAGAGCTTAGTATGGGACACTGTACACTGAAGGTATATAATAGATGTTTATTGAACTGAATTATGTTGAATGGAATTGAACTGAATGTCTGGGTAAGGGGGAAAAAACGTTTTAGAGTCAGAGGAAGAGCCATTGTTACAATGTTAGCAATTGGGGGTTTGCTCCAGGACACTGAATTTAGGTAGAGCTGATAATCCTTGAAGTTCAGAAACAACATAGTTCAGCAGCTGGTTTTCAGGAATAATTAAAATGGGAATTGACCAGATTTGTTCCCTATGGCAGTGTCCCAGGTTCTTCCTTCTATACTATCCCACTATGGAGCACCGTCCTTCCATTAGACTGTGAGCTTCGTGAGAGCAAGGACTATCTTTAGACTTTCTTTGTATCTTCGGTGCTTAGCGTAGTGCCTGAAACATAGGAGTTTAATAGATGCTAGTTGACTAACAGCTGATTCTCCCGTCCCTCTTCCCAATCCAGGCTATTCTTCTGGCTACTTGCTCTAGGCATCAGTATTCTTATCTGTGGCTCTTTCAGAAGACTTGAGATTGAATGTTGGCTCTGCTCCTTATTAGCTGTGTGACCGTGGGCAGATTCCTCATCTGTAGAATGGGATAACAATCCCTGTACTTCCATATGGTTGTTGTGAGAACTCTTTGTTAATCAGAATACTTCTAAATTCCATGATTTCACTTAGGCAGGAACTGTCTCATTCATATGAATGTCAATCCCCTCTTGCCAAAGTAGACAGAGATCCCAGTAGAGTAACGGAACAACCATCAGTTATTCCTCACTCTTTCTACTTTTCTTGATGGTAGATTTCTTTTTAAGTCTCTTTTATGCCACTGCTCCCTCCCAATTAATTGTGTGAAATTTATTGCAGCCCATTCATACTCACCATGCTCTTCTCTATTGACTTTTGGGTGATTTTCCCAAGGAATATCCCAGTCTTTGAAGAATTGAAGCAGGAAAACCACCCACAAGTTCACAAGAGCTATAGAAATGGGAAATGTAAGTGGAAGGACATTGGTGGATAGCGTGGGTACTCTTTTGGTATCCTGGTGATGTCAGGAGCTGGCATAATAAAGACGACTGGGAGGCAGGTTGGCATAGTGGATAGAGTTTTGGACCTGAAAGTTGGGAAAAACCTGTGTTTGAATTCTGCCTCCAACAATATTTATGTGATTCTGGGCAAGTCACTTTAATCTCTCCTAGGCTCAGTCCCCTCATCTGTAAGATGGGGGTAATAACAATATGTAACACGGGTGTTGTAAGGATCAAATGAAAATACACAAGTAAAGAGCTTTGCAAACATTAGCGATGCTGCGGCTGCTGCTGCTGCAATTTCCCCAAGGCTCCACAGTGTGTGGCAGATCCAGGATTCTAGGTTTCTTGTGGAGACTAGGTTCCCATTCCAGGTCTCCATGACTTGTCAGTGATCGTTATAGCTTTCTGCAAACAGGTTTCCTTTTTTCCAAGGCAAACTACATGCAATCATCTAAGTGGTCACTAGGTGGCAACCATATGACATTGATGTCTCACCACAAGAGAGAAAGCCTGTTGTGGTTTTTGTTTGTTTGTTTGTTTATTTGTTTTGTTTTTGTCCTGGTGTCTTGATTACTAATTCAGTCCTTGGTCGCTTGTTCAACAATTTGAAGGTAAGGCTCTCTAGAAAAAGGCTATCCAGTTCTCTAGTGAGGCAAAGACTTCCGGATGTTCTTAGGGTCCAAGTTAATTCAACAAATTTAATTCAACCAATTAAGCCGTGATTTAATGGATAGAAAACCAGCCTTGAAGACCTGGGTTCAAGTTCCCTCCTCTGACACATGCTAACTGTGTAATCTTGGGCAAGTCACTTAACCTCTGCCTGCCTCTGTTTTCTCAACTATAAAATTAAGATAATAATAACACCTCTTGTGAGGATCAAGTGAGGTAATATCTGTAAAGCACTTAGCACAGTGTCCAGCACATAGTAGGTGGCTTAATAAATGCTTCCTTCCTTTCTTCCTTCCTTCCTTTCTTCCTTCCTTCCTTCCTTCCATCTTTCCTTCCTTCCTTGCTTCCTCCCTCCCTCCCTCCCTTTCTTCCTTCCTTCCTTTCATCTTTCCCTTTAGGAAGATCAGTTTTTCAGTCAAGTGGAGGATGGCCTGGATCCTGGAGGGATGGAGACCTGAGCAGGGGGACCAATCAGAAGGCTATAGCAATAGTTCAAGTATGAAGGACTGTGCCAAGATGCAATAGAAAGGAATGTGGGACTTGGAGTCAGGAAGCACTGAGTTCAAATCTTGCTTCAGATATTTACTGGTTGTGTAATGCTGGAAAAGTCACTTAACCTCTCCCAACCTCAGTTTCCTTATCTGAAAAAAAGGGATAGTAGTGCCCACCTCACAGGGTTTTTCTCAAGATCAAATAAAACAACATATGTAAAATACTTTTCAAACCATCAAGTGGTATATAGATGTTAGCTATCATCATTGTCATCATCATCATCTAACATTTATATATAGCCAGGGAGTTAGGAAGAAGGAAGAATCAAAGATAACCTCACTTTCAAGCCTGGATTACTAAGACAGTGGTGGTGCCATTAATAGAAATAAGGAGGAAATGTGGTCTGGAGAAGAAGGTGGTTTTTGAGTTCAGTTTGGGATATGTTGAATTTGAGGTGCCTGCCCAGCATCCAGGAGGAGATAATACTCTGTGATCTCACCAATGTGGTTATTCCCTCCAATAATGCAAATTCTGGCACATCTGTGTCTGCCCATTCCTTACAATGCTTCTCTATGTCCACTCAATGTACTGGGTACTTTTCTTGACACCATTAGGATATCAATGGAGCACATGGGCTGTCTCCATCACAGTCCATTTCTTTCGCCATGTGGCCAGTCAATTTTTTCCATTCATACATTTCTTTGATGACGTTTTTACTGCACTTCTTCGTAATTCTTAGTTTGTAGTGTGTTACATTTTGGTCAAGCTCACCAGGTGATTCCCTTTTGGATGATTCTCAATTTCAGTTTTTTGGAGATTGTAGTGTTCCTTGACTTGCGGCCTTACAATAACATTGGAAACATGCTGATATTACAAAAGATGGGTCTTTGTTCCATGTAGAAGCTTGGAGTCATTAAATTTTTTGTTTGTTTTGCAGTTTGCTAAAGGCAATCTGTTCTTTTCTCCTCTTGTTTAATTCTGGTTTGAACTCATTATCCACTTGGAATGTCTGTCCAAAATAAAAATGTTGATGAATGAACTTCACAGGTTGTGCATCCAATTGTGTATCATTGTCAGGACAAAAAGCGTTCTTTATTTATTTGATTTTTTTCCTGTGAGAGTTTTATGAAAAAACAAACAAACAATTAAAACAATGCTGAGGTCCCACCTCACATCTATCAGAGTAGCTAATAGGACAGAAAAGGAAAATGATAAATGTTGGAGAAGATGCATTGCTGGTGCAGTTGTAAACTGATCCAGCCATTCTGGACAACAATTGGGAACTATGCCCAAAGGGCAATCAGACCGTGTATACCCTTTGACCCAGCAATGCCACCATTAGGTGTCTCATCTAGCAGGCTCTGCAATATTCCATGACTTGAGGCAATCAGCCCAATGTTACCTCCAAGCAGGATCATTTGAAGGACTTCATCATCCTTAGAGTTTCTCCTGGTTTTGGATTCTATGCCGGATCTTTCTCATGCCAGTGGAGACTTTCTTTGGTGAGGTTGCATTTCCCTGTTTTGTGCCTCACTTAATATTAGTAATTAGAGAGTCACCAAAGTGGTGTTGTCATTGTTGTTGTTATACCTTTCAAGAAATCTTCTATAATTTTGACAGTGCTAATGAAATTCTCCCTTTCCAGTATTTAAGCAGGAAACCCCTTCCTGCCCCCTTAATTGGAAAGTCTCTGACCACTATACATCTGCTGACTGTACCACTAAGTTTCCTCTACCCTATTAAGCATTTGTTTCATCCCTCCCTTTCCGTTCTGACCTTATATATAAAACTGTTCTCCCTTATATATAAATATATTATACTATGTTACATTATATTATACCATGTAATGTTACATTATGTTATGTTATATACATTTCTATTCTCCCTTATATATAAAATTAATTTTGCATGCTTATCTTTTTATATGAAAATTTAGGAGTACTAATGGTGGAGGAGTTAGAGCTGGTATGGAATAAACACAACGGACCATCCAGTGTACGGTCTGGAAACCAGCCTTAGGCAGGGACATAGTACTGGAATAATGGCTTCCATACTCTTCCACTATGCAATGTACCAATCCCATGAAGCTGGCTGTTACCATGTTCTAAGCTGATCTAAAGTAGGATAAATAAAGAGTGGAAAAGGTGACTTATAACCCAAACCCAAATTCCTCCTAAATCTATTATTTTTAAAATGTATATAGTATTTTATTTTTCCTTATTACATATAAAGACAATTTTTAACATTCATTTTTTCAAAATTGTGAGTTCCAAATTTTCTCTGTCCCTCCTTGACCTTACCCCTCCCTAAGAGGTAAGCAATTTTATATAGGTTATATATGTGCAATCATGTAAAACATATTTCCATATTAGTTATGTTGTGAAAGACAAAACAAAAGAAAAAACCATGAAAAAATGTAGAATGTGAAAAATAGTATGCTTTGATCTACATTCAGACTCCATTAATTCTTTCTCTGGATGTGGATAGTATTTTTCATCATGAGTCCTTTGGCATGGTCTTGGATTGTATTGCTGAGAATAGCTAAGTCATTCACAGTTGATCATCATACAATATTGCTGTTACTGTGTACAATGTTCTCCTGGTTCTGCTCATTTCACTTTGTATCAGTTCATGTAAATCTTTCCAGGTTTTTCTGAAAGTATCCTGTTTATCATTTCTTATAGCATAATAGTATTCCATTACATTCATATACCATAACTTGTTTTGCCCTCCAATTGATGGGCATTGCCTCAATTTTCCAATTCTTTGCCACTCCAAAAAGAGCTGCTATAAAATTTTTGTACAAACAGATCCTTTTACCTTTTTTTTTTTGTCTCTTTGGGATACAGACCTAATAGTGGTATTGCTGGGTCAAAGGGTATACACAGTCTGATTGCCTTTTGGGCATAGTTCCCAATTGTACAGAATCGTTGGATCAGTTTACAACTGCACCAACAATGCATCTCCTCCAACATTTATCATTTTCCTTTTCTGTCCTATTAGCTACTCTGATAGGTGTGAGGTGGGACCTCAGCATTGTTTTAATTGTTTGTTTTTTTACCATAAAACTAACTCCTAGTTTTATTTATTATTTTAATAGTTTTCTTACTTCCAGTTTTGTACAGGCCGCACGCCGACCTTCTGCCGGCCGCACGCCGGTACCCTCTCCTCCTATAAGGAGCACATTACCAGAGTCATACTCACTCCCGAGTCTTCGGTCCTCAGCCAGATAAACACACAGAGATGAGCCATCGGGAGGCGCCAACACCAGAGCTTTATTCAGAGGCCATCACAGCAAGCCATCATAGCAAGCCCAAGCAGCAAGGCCAGAGCAACAGGGCAGGAGCCAGGAGAGAGAGCCTGCGTGATCTGACCACGCTTGTTCCTAAATACCTACTTAGCCCCTCCTCCCCAGCCCGCTTACTAGCCAATGATAGTAGGGTCAGATACCAGAAGGGGCTGTCTGAGTTTAGCACACCAAGGGGGAGGGAGTGACGTAGGAGGCTAGGACTGGATACAGGGAGGAGGCATCTGGGATTAGCGCATAGACAGAGTACGTGACCTAGGAAGTCAGATTCAGGAGGGATCTGGGGTCAGTGCTGCACAAAGGGACCCAGGAAGTCAGGAAGGTCACAAGAGGCGTCTGGGGATGACGTTGCATATAGGGAGGGGACTAAGCAAAGGGAACTCAGTCCTCTGCCGTCCCACTCCCACGTGGCACCGCCCCTTGCCTCAGGAGCTCAAGCTCCAGCTACTTCCTTGCACCTAGCTTATCTCACATAGCACTGCCCACTGCCTCAGGGCTTCTCCGTATCCAGCCCATCCCAGTTCACCACGACTCTGCCTACCACAGCCCCTGCCTCGACTTCCAAAATACCCAGATCTTACCCTACTCTTGCCACAGCGCCCAACCTGGTAGCTGCCAACATCAGACAGTCCCTCACACAGTTTTATTAATCTCTCCTTTGGTTTTTAGGATTTCCAATTTAATGTTTAATTGGGGAATTTTAATTTGCTATTTTTCTAGTTGTTTTTTTTTTTTTAAGTGGTATGCCCAATTCATTGATCTGCTTTTTCTCTATTTCTGGATGTAAGTGTTTAGAGATATAAAAATTTCCCTAAATACTGCTTTGGCTGTCTTCCTTAAATTTTGGTATGTTGTCCATTGCTGTTATTCTCTTTAATAAAATTATTGATTATTTCTATGATTTGTTCTTTGACCTTTTCATTCTTTAGGATTAGGTTATTTAATTTCCAGGTAATTTTCAACCTATCTTTCCACTGCCCTTTATTGAATGTAATTTTATTGCATTATGATCTGAAAAGGATGCGTTTAATATTTCTGCCTTTCTACATTTGATTGTAAAGTCTTTTTGCCCTAATACATGACCAGTTTTTGTGTTTGTGCCATGTACAGCTGAGAAAAATGTATATTCTTTTTTCTTCTCCATTCAATTTTCTACAGAGGTCTATTATATCTAACTTTTCTAAAATTCTATTTACCTCATTAACTTCTCTCTTGTTTATTTTGTTGTGTTTGGATTTATCTAGTTCTGAGAAGAGAATGTTGAAATCTGCCACCAGTACAGTTTTACTATTTCCTCCTCATTTAACTTCCCTTGTAAGAATTTGGATGCTTTACCATTTGGTGCATATATGTTTAGCACTGATAATACTTCATTGTCTATGGTAGCTTTTAGCAAGATGTAGTTTCCTTTCTTATCTCTTTTAATTAGTTCTGTTTTTTATTTTGCTTTGTCTGAGATCATGATTGCTACCCCTGCCAATTCTATTTCAGCTGAAGCATAATGTATTCTGCTCCTGCCTTTTACCTTTACTCCATATGTGTCTCTCTGCTTCAAGTGTGTTTCTTGTAAACAACATATTGTATTCTGATTTTTAATCCATTCTGCTATCTGCTTACCTTTTATGGGTGAGTTTATCCCCTTCACATTCACAATTATGATTACTAACTGTATAGCTCCCTCCATCCTATTTTTCCTCCTAATTATCCTTCTCTGTCTGTCTGTCTCTCTGTCTGTCTGTCTCTCTCTGCCTCTCTCTCTCTCTGTCTCTCTCTCCCTCCATCCTTCTCTCCTGTCCCTCACCAGTGTTTTGCTTCTGACCACTACCTCCTTTAATCTGCCCTCTCTTCTGTCAACCCCCCCCTTGCTTTTCTTAATCCCCTCCTCTCTTACTTTCTTATAGGGTAAGATAGAATTCTATACCCTATTGATTGTGTATATTACTCCCTCTTTAAGCCAATTCCTATGAGAGTAATGATCAAGCTGCCCATCCTATCTTTCCCTCCACTGTAAAAGGTCTTTCACACCTCTTCATATGAGACAATTTACCCCATTCTACCTCTTCCTTCCCTCTGCTCCCAGTGTAATCCTCTTTTTTGCCCCTTATTTTTTCCCTTTTTTTTGGATATCATCCCATCAAAGTCACCTTATACCCACATCCTTTGTCTAACTGCTCTAACAGTAATATAGTTCTTAAGAGTTACAAGTATTATCTTGCTGCATAGGTATGTAAACAGTTTAGTCTTATTGAATCCCTTATGTTTATTCTTCCCTGTTTACCTTTTCATACTTCTCTTAAGTCTTGTATTTGGAAATCAAATTTTTTTGTTCAGCTCTGGTCTTTTCATCAGGAATGCTCAAAAGTCCTCTATTTTTATCAAATTTCCATTCCTCCCCTCCCCCCAAAGGATTATTCTTGGTTTTGCTGGGTAAGTTATTCTTGATTGTAATCCTAACTCCTTTGCCTTCCAGAATATCATATTCCAAGCCCTATGATCCTTTAAGGTAGAAGCTACTAAATCCTGTGTAATCCTGACTGTGGCTGCATGATATTTGAATTGTTTCTTTCTGGCTATTTGCTATATTTTCTCCTTGACCTGGGAGTTCTGGAATTTAGCTGTAATATTTCTGGGAGCTTTCACTTTGGGATCCTTTTCAGGAGGCAATTGGCAGATTCTTTTAATGTCTATTTTACTTTCTGGTTCTAGGATATCAGGGCAGTTTTCCTTGATAATTTCTTGAAATATGATGTCCAAGTTTTTGTTGTTTGGGGGGGGGGATTGTGGCTTTCAGGTAGTCTAATAATTCTTTTTTTTCTCTTTTAAATAATTTATTTATTTTTAGTTTTCAACATTCATTCCCATAAGATTTTGAGTTTTAAATTTTCTCCCCCTCCCTCTCCTCCTCCCTCCCCAAGACAGTGTGTAATCTGATATAGGCTCTACTTATACATTCATATTAGACATATTTTCACAATAATCATGTTGTAAAGAAGAATTAGAACTAATGAGAGGAACCCCGAGAAAAAAGAAATAAAACAAAACAACAAAAGAAAAGGAGAGCAAATAGTATGCTTCAATTTACATTCAGACTCCATGGTTCTTTTTCTGGATGTGGATAGCATTTTCCATCATGAGTCTTTTGGAGTTATCTTAGGTCCTTGTGTTGCTAAGAAGAGGTAAGTCTATCAAAGTTAATCATCACACAAGCTGTTACTGTGTACAGTGTTCTCCTGGTTCTGCTCATTTCACTCAGCATCTGTTCATATAAGTCTTTCCAGGTTTTTCTGAAGTCTGCCTGCTCATCATTTCTTATGGAATGATAGTATTCCATTACATTCATATACCACAATTTGTTCAGCCATTCCCCAATTGACAGGCATCTCCTCAATTTCCAATTCTTTGCCACCACAGAAAGAGCTGCAAAAAATATTTTTGTATATGTGAATTTTTTCCCCATTTTTATGATCTCTTTGGGACACAGCCCTAGATGTGGCATTGCTGGATCAAAGGGTATGCACAGTTTTATAGCCCTTTGGGCATAGTTCCAAATCTAGCTTCATTTTCTTCAGTAGCATTTCCAGCTACTCTATAAGCACACCTGGTACTCTGATGTTATAATTACACTGTCCTTGATGGCGAAAAGAGTTTGTTATAAAAATCTTTGCAGATCTTCTCCTTTAATCTATTTGCTCTCTTTCCAATTTCATGCTTAAATTTTCTTAGGGGTAACTTTGCTTATTTAGATCACATATCAAACTTTCTTTAAACTGCTATTTTTCCCCCTCCATGGCTTCTTATGCTTATAAATTGACTTTGTTCATAATCTCTCATCCTTCTCTGTAAGATTTTACAATCAGTTTATATTTTATATTGCTGTTGCTCCTGGCTGCTATGTCTCTGGGCTTGGCAAGTAAAACCAGCATTTGCTGACTAATATGGTTTTGAGGTTCTTTTGGTCTCCTTACTATGACTGTTGCTTTACATCTGTTAAACTTTAGTAAGAAATGACTATGTTAGTGTAGATGTCCTCTCTTCCAGTAAGTTCCCAATTTGGGATGTCAATAATCTCTTTTAATATGCCAAGTTGGAGCTGTTTTAATTAATTAGCTTATCTTTTCCTCATTCTAATTATTTCTTCTAAATTGTATTAATTTTGATTCTTGCTCTAATCAGTCAGTGGTATGATTATATACATATGGCTGATTTCGGGAAAGTCTTCTTCTCTACCATCATCACTAAAGAAGCAGAGTGGGTGGAATTGCATAAGATTGAGAGTTGGTTTAGATTTTTCTTTATTTTATGGTTTGCCAGGGCTAAAGCACTCATCACTAAGTGGTCAGGCCATGGGTCACAAGCCTCTCTGTACTTAGCTAGGTCAGGCCTCGGAAAGTAGACACAGTCTCTTGCTAGAACTATGTTCTAAGTCTTGACAGCTTGTCTTCCACTGGCATGACCTTTGAGAAACAAAGGAAGCTCTCACTGATGTACTGGAATAGGATTTTGTGGAGGCGGAGGTAGTAATGACATCGTGATAATGTCTGTTTACATAGCAACTTAAAGCTAGTAAAATATCTACTGGACATAAATTAGCTTATTTGATCCTTACAATCTAGGTTGGTACTAGAGGTATCATTAGCTCCATTTTACAGGTGAGCAAACTGAGTCTCAGGTAAGGCAGTTGGAAATGCAGTATTGGAGTTCAAGAAAGTCACTGGAGCTTCCCTATAGATGTGGGACTCATTTGGATAGAGGTGATAATTGAGGCCATGGGAAAGGATGACATAAAAAAGAGAAGAGTGCTAAAGACAGATCCTTGGGCTATACCCACACTTAAAGGAAGGGAGGAAAATGAATAATAATCAAAGGAGACCTAAAAGAGTAGAAAAGTAAGAGAAACTAGAGGAGAGCACAGGGGAGGCTATAAAAAAGTTTTGTGATGTGGAATATGGGCAATGAAAGAACTCAACAGCATTGTTCTCCTGGGCCAAGAAGGTAGAGAAGTCCTCTGTTGAGAGATGATAGTGGCATAGTTATGTGCCTGAGGAGAGAGGAGAAGGTTTGGAACAGCCACTGTGGGAAATATGATTGTGAATCAATCAGATGAAAGGATTATATGGTTGTTGGGATCCAATTAAAATCTGACAGCATGAATTTCCACTGGGCCCAGTCAATTAAGTAAGCATCTATTAAGCACCTACTATGTGCAGGACACTGATGCCCTGTGCTGGGATTGTTGAGAAGTTTTAGGTAAGTCATGGCTCTTGTTACTATGGAGTATGTAATGTATTGGGGGACACGGCATAGACAGATAACTAGAATACATAATAGTATACCTACTATGTATAGGACACTGATGTGTAGATCAGCTTGCAGGTGGCAAGGATGTCTGTGATCTGTCCTACCATTCTCCATGGGAGACAGAGGGGAGTAAGAGAAAATCCATGACTGAGTATTTGCTCTTTCCCTCAACTGTCTCCAAGAGGAACATGAAGTTAGATTTATGTTTATCTGACCCCCCCAAATATTGGTAGTCTAGGAGTATGGTTTAGGAGTTCAGAACAAAAGCTAGCTCCCTGTTCACTTGCAAGGGAGATACAACCCTTAGCTAACACTCTTACCTAAACTCCTTCCTACCAATTGTTGCTTACACATAAGACTATCACAAGTAGTGAGTGGTGAGTAAAATTATTTATCCACGCAAAAGAAACTGGAGAAGTATTAAAGATTAGAATATCCTAGAAAAGAAACAAACTTTTTAGCTCAGAGCAAGATGAGACCTCAGCTCAGACCAAAAGAGAAGGCCTGATTTCACCTAAGGGAAAGTCTCTAAAGTCTCTATGTGACATAAACTCCGAATTAGGGACCTACTGAGGAGCCAGCCTCCCATATGTGTCTACACTTTCCAAAGTCTTTCTTTCTCTCTACATGTCACTACCAAAACCATGTATTTCTTCTTCGAGAAACTCTGGCACCAGCTCTGCCTCTCAAACAGGTGCTCAGCATGACCTGAGTATTCTCCATGCCAATTAGGGTTCATATTTCCCTCCAAGTATGTAGCAGCAGGCAAAACACTCCCGGCTTGGTTGTGTAACTATGGGTTATACTTCAAAGTTTAGCTCCAGCACCATCTTCTACATGAGGTCTTTCCCGTTCTCTTCAGCTGATACTGTCCTCCCATTATCTTGTCTCTATTTTGTTTATATCCATATTTATAAGTATACTTAGGTATACATTGTCTGCCTCTGTTAGATTGTAAATTCCTCAAATTCAAAGACTGTTTCATTTTTATCTTTGCATCTCTAATAACCAGTGTAGTGCCTGGACAGAATGAGTGATTAATAAATGCATCTTCATTGATTGAAATGCCCGAAGAAAGGGCAATAAGCAAGATAAACTGAGCTTCTAATGCTAGGAGGAAAATGTGACTCAGTATCACTGAGAGTTGGTGGGATAGGACTCAGAACTGAAATATGCCTACGGAAGGGTGTGCTTTGTACAAAAGAAATAGAATAGTTGAAAAGGGGGGCAATGCATATAAAAAGGGGGCTTTGTATATTAAGTAGATATTTTTTCTTTTTTAATTAAATTTTTATTATTTTTCCAATTAATAAATGCTTTCTCTTCCTCCTTTTAAAAAATATATAACATTTAATTTTTCCCCAATTACATGTTAAAGCAATTTTTAGACATTTTAAAAAAAGTTTTGAGCTGCAAATTCTATCCCTCCCTCTCTCCCTCACCTCCCCCCTCCCTAAGATGGTAAGCAATCAGATATAGCTTATACATGTGCAATCATGTAAAACATTTCCATATTAGTCATTTTGTACAAGAAGACTCAAGAAAGAAAGAAAGAAAGAAAGAAAGAAAGAAAGAAAGAAAGAAAGAAAGAAAGAAAGAAAGAAAGAAAGAAAGAAAGAAAGTAAAAAATAGCATGCTTCAGTCTGTATTCAGACAATATCAGTTCTTTCTCTAGAGGTGAATAGTATGCTTCATCATTAATCTTTTGGGATTGTCTTGAATCATTGTATTACTAAGAATAGCTAAGTCATTCACAATTCTTTGTTGAACAATGTTGCTGTTACTGTGTATAACATTCTCTTGATTCTACTCACTTCATTGTGTATCAGTTCATGTAAATCTTTCCAGGTTTTTTTAAATCATTCTGCTTTTCATTTCTGATAGCACAATAATATTCCATCACAATCGTATACCATGTATTGTATACCAGTTTGTTTAGCCATTCCCCAATTGATGGGCAATTGGTTTCCATTCTTAGCCACCACAAAAAGGAGCTGCTATAAATATTTTTGTACAAATAGGTCCTTTTACCTTTTCTTGGATGTCTTTGGGATATAGACCTAGCAGTGGTATTGTTGGATCAAAGGATATGCACAGTTTTATAGCTTTTTGGGCATAGTTCCAAATTGATCTTGAGAAGGGAATTTCTAATTTTCAAATTAATCGATATGATATGTGTAATGAATATACTAATAATTTAGTTTTCTCATGAGCTGCCTCTCTGGCTTGGAAATCAGAGCTCACAAAGTATCATAAACTGATTAATCGAAACTCTGACGATGCTCACAATCACTGGATCTTAAGTGAAGTGAATCAAAGATTGAAGAACTTGTTCCTATCACAGAACTCTGGTTCTGTACTTTAGGAGAAGTGGTCACAACCCCCAGTGACTTGACTCCAGAACTGTATTGTGGAACTTATGGATTTCTCACAGGAAACCACTAAATGATTGTTTGTAATCCACCTTCCCTAGTTGTGATTTAAGTATATAACCTGTGCTTTTACTTCAGCTAAGGGAGAATATTCCTCACTCTGAAACTGATTAATTTGGGGCAGCTAGGTGGCACAGTGGGTAGAGCACTGGCCCTGGATTCAGGAGGACCTGAGTTCAAATCTGGTCTCAGACACATAACACTTACTAGCTGTGTGACCCTGGGCAAGTCACTTAACCCCATTGCCTAGCCAAAAAAAAAAAAAGCTTATATTGAAATTGATTAATTAAACTACTTGATTACAAAGCCTGCTTTGAATGGCTCCAAGAATTCTCAGGTTAGAGACTGGCTCGGTAAAAATCCTGTTAACAATCTCTATAACAGTTGGATCAGTTCACAACTCCACCAACAGTGCATTAGTGTCCCAATTTTTCCACATCACCTCCAACATTTATCATTTCCCTTTTTTGCATATTAGCCAATCTGATAGGTGTGAGGGGGAACCTCAGAGTTGTTTTAATTTGCATTTCTCTAATCAATAGTGATCTAGAGCATTTTTTCCTGTGACTATAGATAGCTTTAATTTCTTTGTCTGAAAACTGTTAGTATCCTTTGACCATTTATCAATTGGGGAATGTCTTGCATTTTTATAAATTTGACTCAGTTCTCTATATATTTGAGGAATGAGGGCTTTATCAGAGATACTTGTTGCAAAATTTCCCCCAATTTTCTGCTTTCTTTTTAATTTAGGTTTCATTGGGTTTTTTTTGTGCAAAACCTTTCACATTTTATATAATCAGAATTATCTATTTTATATTTTGTAATGCTTTCTATATTTTCTTTGGTCTTAAATTCTTCTCTTATCCATAGATCTGACAAATAAACTATTCCATGTTCCTGGAGCATCTTTCATGTGGCAGTTGATAGCTTGGAATTCTGCCTTTGAAAACTGCCTGGCTGCCTATTTATATCTTCCAACTACTTATCAGTTGGGGTTCTTATTTTTGTAAATCTGAATCAGTTGTAATAACAATAATAATAATAATAATGTTTTATATAGTGCTTTGAAACTTGTGAAGTGCTTTTTTGATCCTCATAGCAACCCTGGGAGGTTATTATTATCCCCATTTTACAGATGAGGAAGCTTAGAAAGACAGAGGTTAAGTGTCTTGCCCAGGTTCACGCAATTAGTAAGTATCAAAGGCCAGATTTGAACTAAAGTCTTTCTGACTACAGGTCTTCTATATATCCTTATATATCTTGGAAATGAGACATCTTATTAGAGAAACTTTCTGCAAAGACATTTTTCCAATTAACTCTTTCTCTTCTAATTTTAACTGCATTGATTTTGAATGTGCAAAAACTTTAATTTTGTGTGATCAAAATGGTTCATTTTCTCTTCTGTGATCCTGTCTTTCCCTTGGCTTGTCATGAACTCTTACCCTACAAGTAATGAATTCTTCACTCCCCATTAATGATCATTTTGTTCTTCATAAGGTGACAGGAGACATATAGACGTCCCACAGAAATGACAGGAGAAATGCTGGCCCCAAATCTGGCCTCGAAGGAAGAAATACTTCTTAAAATCAAAATGATAGGAATCTTGGGGCAAATGTTTATTGAACTGTTATCAATGATCCTTGAAATATCATGAAAATGAGAGAAGTGCCACGAGACTGGAGAAGGGCAGATGTGTTACATTTTTAAGTGTAAGGCAGTTGATTTTTTTCCTAGATCTAATCACAGAAAAGGAACAGAATAAAGAGGTATTCAACTAACTGTAAAAATGGGCCATGGCTGGTGATTGTTTTATGAGGGAAGAATGAGAGTCCCTTAAATGCATCATAAAGGAAGTAACTCTCACAGGATGAAGAATGATAAGGCCATACCTTGGCTCAGTGAACCCAGGAGAGAGACTCAGAGAGGAACCCAACTCCTGACAAATTATGGAGAAGATGAATAGACCTAGAGAGACAGTGGCTCTGAAAAATTAAATGAAGTTAGGAGACTGGGAGCAAAGGAAAGAACAAATGCTGCAAAAAAAAAAAAAAAAAAAAAGAAGCCAAGATTCTAGGAATGGGCTGTTTGGGTAGATCAGGCATGGGAAATATTGGGACAGAAGCTGTGTTGCTAAAATGCCCTTGGACTATAGACTTGTAGACAGTCAGCCAGAAGTCCCTTTCTCCCCTGGAGCTCTGTTTTAGAAACCTGAGACCTTCCCTTTGGGCCACTGGAAAGTGTATTTACCTTTGTTTGATTTAAATGTTTTGTCTTTATAAAGAGTGTTAAGCACAAGCCTGTGCTACTCTGGGTATACTTATCAGAAATAAGAAGTCATTTGAGGAAGGAGTATCCTCACAAAAGAAAGACCCATAGATCTAACGCTAAAGTGTTTTGCCAGTGTGCTATCCCTGAATGGGGACTTGAAGCTATAAAAGATAGAATTACAAATCATTCGAGACACTTTCCCAGAACATAAAGGAAGTGTTTATATCAAAAAAGACATCTGGGCAATGGGCCAGTGGTAGAGAAAGTAAGGGCCAAGAGGGTCACTGAATAATATTGTTCAGCACAACTGCTACATTAAAAATGGAAGGTTAAATCTACAAACTATAGGACAGTGAGCTTGACTTTGATTACAGGCAAAATTCTAAACTTTTTATTGATCCGTTCATTCATTTGTTCATTTGTTACAGTGGAAAGAACATTGACTGGAGTCAAGGGCCTGAATTCAAATCCCACCTTGGATGAAAATTATCTATGTGACCCGGGAAAGTCACTTAATGTGCCTGGGTCTCAATTTCCTCATCTGTGAGATGAGGGGGGTAGAGTAGGTGGTCTCTGGAGTTTCTTCCAGCTCTTGAGCTATGAGTCTATTTTTTTTTAAATGGGCATTATTGATGCCTTTTGTCTTTATATGACAGTTATTTCTTAGAAAGAAAAAAATCTTCCTTCTCACCTGCCACCTGATCTCTTAGGTGCTAGCAGCTCCCAAAGGCCTTTAGTATATAAGTGCTAAAAAATAAGCCTATTCTTTGTCTCAGATACCAAAGATGGGGAGAAGACCACAGTTCCTCACAGTGTCTCCTTTGTTGACAGAGGTAGTCGTGGACTCCAGCACTTGGTGCGGTTCTAGCAGAAGCTGCCTGTCGGTTCCCAGCCTGTGAATCTGGAGGTCTGCCACCTCTGTAGTCTGGCCTCGGGGAAGCCCTGCAGAAGCTTACCTAGCAAAGCCTTCCTGTCTGTGTCTCTTTCTAATGTGAAGCACACCCGCGATAGAAGCCAAAGAGAGAGAACAGAGAGCCAGAATGTCATGTCTGATCCTTTAAAAGTTCTGCCAGAGCATGACTGGGGTGTGACCTTTGACAACTGTCCCCTTTATAGCAGACTTCCGCTATTGCTGGAATGCATTGCCTTGTCTCTTTGGTCTCTCAGAATCCTGGGCTCAGCTCACATTCCATTTCCTATGGAAAGCTTTTTCTGATTCCTACTAATTATTAGTGTAACCCATGGCCCACAGCCTCCCCCCCCCCAAAAAAGACTCTGGGCTCAGGTAGGCTGGGTCCCAGATTGAGGGTTAGACTCCAAAGAATAAATTTCTCTTCCTTTGGCTCATTTCCCCTGCTTAGATTGTTTAAAAAAAAAAAAACCCTCAAAACTCCAAGACAAAAATGGCATAGCTTATAACTGGGGTATCCCAAATGCAGATGGCTGAGTCCTTGAATCCTGCATAGGCACTCAGTGTAGTTATTGGACATGGGTAGCCTTTATTTCATCCCACAGAAAATGCGTTACACACAAAGACTCCCTGGAGCAGAAACTCTATATAGTACTCAAATAACCCATTGACTCTTCCTTCTCTCTGAAAGGGAGCTGAACTCGGAATTGCTATCAGGAGAACCATCTATCATTCTGGTGAGTCCCTCTTTCCTATACGATCCCACCGTCTCCTTAAGATTCACTTAGTACCACCCTGAGGTTTAACTCACATTAGAGGTAAACATGCTTTAGAACTTATAGAGTAGGCAAGTGCCTTTTTTTTTTCTTTTTTGGTGAGGCAATTGGGGTTAAGTGACTTGCCCAGGTCACACAGCTAGTAAGTGTGAAGTGTCTGAGGTCAAATTTGAACTCAGGTCCTCCTGACTCCAAGGCCAGAGCTCTATTCATTGCACCACCTACCTGTCCCTGGGCAAATGCCTTCTTGATGAACCTGTCCTACCTGAGTCCCGAGCACTGGCTTTGTCCTCCAAATTAGATGGTCCTCTCCATTTGAGTGGACTGTCTTCATCTTTCTCTCATGAGAGTGTTATATAAGGAAATCTTTCTTGAGAAGCTCTAATGCCTGGACTCTTCAAATCAAGGATATCCACAAGGTAACTTTCAGAGGAGGAAATCTCCCCCTCTGTTAGAAAATGATTGTTGCCTTGGGAATTAAAATTAAAAATCCTCCCTCCTCCACACAGGACATTAGGGTTCAGAAAAAGTGTCTTTGAGCTTCCTGTTCAGGAAGTGAGACACAAGCATGTGTCTCCCATGGCCATGTGCTTCTTCAGTAAGTTGACATTGATGCTTCTGATGCGACGGAGGTGGGAGGAGAAATCACCTCCCCATCGCTTTGCCATACTCCAGAAGAGGGCACAAGGGAAATGGCAAAGAGCTCTCAAGAAACCAGGAATCCCAAAGAGGGTAGAGCCAGCATGCTCATATAGGCTAGGAAGAGGGAATGACGAATCCTCAATCAGCCATTCCTTAGTAGTCCCCCATCATCAGTTGCCTTCAAACAATTGTCACACCCTGTAATGTCATCAGTTTGATTAGGAAATTCTTCAAATTGATCTGGGACTAACAATGCTTCATATTATATAATCTTAACAGTTTTGGGGGAACCTCTCAATTTGATCAGGGACTCCCCTGTTTCATCCCCTAATATAGTGCTCTCTTCCTTTTTTTTTTATTATTTTGATTTCTCGACAATCACTTCCATATGCTTTTGAGTTTCAAATTTTTCTCCCTCTTCCTCCCCGCACCCTCCCCAAGATGGCACACAATCTGATATAGGCTATACATATACATTCCTATTAAACATATTTTCATGTTAGTTATGTTGTAAGTCAGAATTAGAACCAATAGGAGGAACCTCCAGAAAGAGGAAACAAAACTCAACAGAAGAAAAAAAAATAGCAAATAGTATGCTTCAATCTGCATTCAAACTCCATAGTTCTTTCTTTGGATGTGGATAGCATTTTCCATCATGACTCACTTCCTTTTTAAGTGACAGATAGAGAAAGTGTTTATTAAACACCATGTGCCAGGCACTGTGCTAAGCACTGGGGATACAAATACAACCAAGCAAGATGATACAACTTGCCCACAAGGAGCTTGCATTCAAATAGGGCAAGATAAGAGAAAGTTCACCTCTTAGACCTGGGACAGCCAGGGAGAGAGTCCACATTTCCATTAGGAGAGAGATGAGCATGGTGGCCAGAGAGTGGCATGGTGTGGAGATGGCAGGAGGTGTATATTTGATTATTTATATGTTGTATTTCGCTCTCCCCAAGTAGAAAGTAAGTTACATTGTTGTTATTAGGACCATTTGATTATTATTTACTAGGTTCAATGACAATGTTAAAGATGATAATCAAGAATTAGTGAGAAAGTTTGAGGTCTTGCTGGTAAGAGGAAGCATGACTGAGGATAAGATGAGGTATATGCTAGCATAAGTATCATCTTCAGCAGCTCATGAATCATCTTTAGAGGCATCTTGGAGGCAGTTTTGATGGGACAGTGGATAGATAACCCCCTGGAGTCAGGAAGACCTGAGTTCAAATCCAGCCTCAGACACTTGCTGACTCTGTAACCCTGGGCAAATTACTTAACCTTTGTCTGCCTCAGTTTCCTCATCTATAACATAAACAAAATAATATAATAATAGTACCTACTTCACAGGGTTGTTGTGAGGAGAAAACGAAATAATATTTGTAAAACACACTGCAAACTTTAAAGCACTATATAAATGCTAATTATTATATAATTCAGAGGATCCTTGTGCAGTAATACTACCAACCTCGGCAATTCCTGGTGTAGTAGTGATACTTTTATTTTTTGAGGCAATTGGGGTTAAGTGACTTGCCCAGGGTCACACAGCTAGTAAGTGTCTGAGGCTGCATTTAAACTTATGTCCTCCTGACTCCAGGGCTGTTCCTCTATCCACCATACCACCAGTAGTAGTGATACCAGCCCTACTATAGGGGACTCAATATGGAAAGCTCTGGTCTTTTTCATGGGGACATTTCTGGCTAGCAAATGAGGAGCCCTTTGAGTCTTCACTAGAATATCACATAGATCTGACACAGGGGTGGCAGAGAAACAACCTATACAGAGAAACAAGAGCAATTAGATGAAAGCCTCAGAGGACCTGCTTGTGATATTATATATATATATATTGAAAATTCAACATCTTTAATATCAGTGGATGCTGGAAAACTAATTTAGTAGTTCAAGGAGTGCCAAGAACATCTATATAATTCTGAGCTCTCTCTCACAAAGAGGGAGAGAATGTCTCTGAACCTCCCTCATCTCCTTAGACCTTCTCATCCTGGGATGTCCCTTTGCTAACCTGGCTCCCTTCTCCCATTGGTGAGTTCCTTCCAGGTCCTCCATTTTGAGACCCACTCCTCTCCCTTCTGCACTTTTGACTTTTCCTGCTTCAAGACCACACCTTAGCTGGATTCTCACCATGAAATCTCCTTTAGTACTTGGGGCCTCCTTGCCCCAGAACATTCATCAGCTCACCCCGGAACATGCCTTGGTTATATTGGCCCACTTCTCCCATTGGTGAGTTCCTCCTGGGGTCCCCATTTTGGGGAGGGGCCCAGGCTAGCCACCTTCATTCTTTTCCAGGCAGTGCTCCTGACTTTCTGACCTTCACCACTATGCCCCACACCTTACCTTCAGCACTCTCTCACCCCAACAGCTGTTCAGCCTTCTTTTGATATTGTCTTCTCCCATTAGAATGTAAACTCTTTGAGGGCAAGGACTCTCTTTATTTTTGCTTCTATTTGTATCCCAAGCAAATAGTACAATGTAAATTGTACATTGGGAAGGGAAGGAGGCTGGATCAGGTCTTGATGAAACTAATGTTTGTCCCACCAACCTTTCTTGCATCCATTCTACCTAGACTCATAGGACCCCCATATAGCGGTGACAGTAAGAACTGTGGATCCATCCAGTGCAATCCAACAAGCACTTAATAAACAAGCGCCTATCATGTGCCAGGTGTTATTCTAGGTGCTGGGGACCTGTGCTAAAAGAGTTTACATTCTCCTGGGGGTTATGACAAGTAAATAGTAAATGCTTAATAAGTGCTCACTGCCTTATCTTGTCTACAATTTTTTTATCATTTAATTTTTTTTCAGTTAACAAAAATCTATTTTTTCTTTCTCTCACCTATCCCCATGGAAAAAAATAAAAGAAAAACAAAACCTTTGTCAAGTAAAACAAACTCCCACCTTGGCTATGTCCAAAAATGTGTCTCATTCTGTACCCTGAATCCATCACCCCCCTGTGGGTGGGTAACATACTTCCTCATCAGTCCTCTGGAATCATGTCTATTGATTCTTGTCTGATTGGACTCATGTCTGATTCTGTATTAAGTCAGGAGAAGCATTTGCAGTGGCCCGCAGTCAGGGGTACTTATGGAATACATGGACCACAGTAGAAAGTTAGGACAGTTAGGCAGCACAGTGGATAGAATGCTGGGCCTGGAGTCAGAAAGACTCATCTCCTTGAGTTCAAATCTGGCCTCTGACACTTACTAGCTCTGTGACCCTAGGCAAGTCACCTAACTTTGCCTCAGTTTCCTCATCTATAAAAGGGGAACTGGCAAAGGAAATGGCAAACCACTTCAGTATCTTTGCCAAGAAAACTCCAAATAGGGTCACGAAGAGTTGGACACAGTGAAAAATGACTGAACAACAACAACAACAACAAAAAAAGGCTAAGGTGGTCAGGGAGACTATGAGATGTCTTGCAATCAATGTATCTATGAGCCAAAGGAGTGGTCCCCAACTACTTAGAACTGATACAATAGATATAGCAGATATAAGAAGAGTACATAAGTGAAGAGTATTCTGAGGCAGCAAAAAATAGTCTGGCAGGGTTACAAGATGTCTCTTCAGGTATTGGCACCCAAGTCAAAAGAGAAGCTAACTCAAATCAAGCAATTCACCCTGAGGAACCTAATAGCTAATGTGGTGTAAGAGGAAATGGCAAAAAGTACAGATGACAAGCACATTTCGCACCAAGGGCATGGTATAACACTCTACCTGCCTAAGTTGTCTTATTCAAAGTCTGATAGTCCACCATGCAGGAGCCCTGCTCCTGGATGGGCAAAGTCATATGGGACAAGAGTTCAAAGCAAACTGCTTTGGGACTGAAGAAAAAAACAAATGTATCTAGGGAGGCTGAGCTGGAAATGAGGACTAGATGGTCACACAAATGTTGAGTATGTTAGAGAAGATAATTCAGCATTGGTTTATCAGAAGGTGAGATTCACTGGACTGGCATTAAGAAATGGAGATGGGGCCAGGGAAGGAGGCCGCCTCATGCCCCAGTGTTATTAATCTCTGTCCCACCATCCTTTCTTGGATCCATTCTATTCATAGGACCCCCATATAGCGGTGACAGTAAGAACTGTGGATCCATCCAGTGCAATCCAACAAGCATTTAATAAACAAGCACCTACTATGTGCCAGGTGTTATGCTAGGTGCTGGGGACCTGTCCTGAAAGAGTTTACACTCTCCTGCGGGTTATGACAAGTAAATAGATGAATAGATACACGATAATTTGAAGAGGGAGAATCTTGCTCCCGGCTGACAACTGTTTTCCAGTAATTTTAAGGACTCTTATAACGTGTATGCCTACAGTCCATTTTGGGGCTAGACCTCTAAAGGCTGAACAGAACTATTTATATTTTGGTTATATCAGTGTGAGTTTAAAGTGACATTGTGAGTGTCATTGCCACAGTCAACAAGCGTTTATTAAGCACTTCTTATGTGCCAGGCACTGTGCTAAGTGTTGGGGATACAAAAAAAAAAAAGGTTATCACAATCCTTATCCTCAAGGATCTCAGCAAGAAGGTGGAACATCTCTGGAACCAATCTGATCAATAGACTGGCAAAGTAGCTGGAGCTGTTTACTTGGACACTCATTAAATCAAGTCATCCTCTCCAAGGCGTCTTGACATCTGCCCTGATGCTGCCCCCTTCTGGGCCAGACCTTCAGTGACTATACCCTGTTCCCTATGTTAATTAATCCATTCAACTTTGGAACTCTCAGGTTGAGTTGTCCTGATTAGTGAAGGGGTGCAAACTCACCTCACTCACTAATTTTATCCAGCACTAGACCCTGTGTCACATCCCATCTAGCCATCCACCCTGGGTCAAGAAAAGTCCAGTCAACAAGCATTTTATTAAGCGCTTACTATGTGCTGGGCACTATTAGCCCTGGGGATACAAAAAAAGGCAAAAAAAGTTTGCAGTCTCTCAGGGGCGACAACATGCAAACTATTATGTACCAAAAAAAAAAAAAAATCCACATAAGATAAATTGGAGATGTTTCAGAGGAGATGCACTAAGATTAAGGAAACCAGGAGAGGCTGAGAGTTTAGCAGTGACTTGAAGGAACCCAGGGAAGCCAGGAGGCAGAGATGAGGAGAGGAAGAGTTCCAGGTACAGGTGATAGCCAGGGAATATTCCTGGAGTCTGGTGAAGGAGAGTTGTATGGCAGGAAGAGCAAGGAGGCCAGAGCCACTGGATTATAAATACACAGAGAAGAGTAAGGTGTAAGAAGACTGGAAAGGTAGGAAGGGTCTGGTTATGAAGGGCTTTAAAAGCCAAACAGAAGATTTTATATTTGATCCTGTAGGTATTAGGGAGTTACTGGAGTTTACTGAATAGGGGGTGAGCTAGTCAGGCCTGTACTTTAGGAAGATTAATTTGACAGCTCAATGGAAGATGGGCTAGAATGGGGAGAGACTTTGTGGCAGGCACACCAACAGGCAATCTCTTGCAATAGTCCAAGTTTGAAGTGATGAAGGCTTGAACCAAGGTGGTGGCAGTGTCAGAAGAGAGAAGGCTATGTATTAGATGTTGTGAAGGTAGATATGACAGGACTTAGCAACATATTGGGTATGGGGGAGTGGTAAGACTGGACTGAGGCATCGAGGATGACACCCAGGTTGCATAACTGGATGATTGGGAGGATAGTGGTGCCCTTGATGCTTATAGAGGAGTTAGAAAGATGGAAATTAGGATTTTGAGGGTGAGAAAAATTTATAAGTTTAATTTTAGACATGTTGAGTTTAAGTTGTCTTTGGAACATCCAGTTCAAGATTTCTAGTAAGTAGATGGAGATATGAGCCTCTAGGTCAGGTGAGAGATTAGAGATGGACAAGTAAATCTGAGAATCATCTGCATAGAGATGATAATTAAATCCTTTAGAACTGATAAGATCACCAAACAAAACACTATGGATGGAGAAGAGAAAAGGGCCGGGGACAGACCCTTGAGGGATACCCATAGTTCTCAAGAATGAACTGGATTAAGATTCAGCAAAGGAGACTGACAAAAAGTTGTCAGAAAGACAGTAAGAGAACCACAAAAAAGGAGTGTCATGAAAACTTAGAAGAGAGTATAAAGGAGAAGAGGGTAATCAACAGAGAAGTCAAGAAGGATGAGGATTGAGAAAAGGTCATTGGCAATTAAGAGTTCACTGATAACTTTTGAAAGAGCTCTTCTGGTTGAATGATGAAGTCAGAAGCCAAAGTTAAAAAGAAAGTGAGAAGAAAGAAGTGGAGGCACCTACTATTGATTTTAAAAAATAAAATCAATTTTAGTCTCAAAAGGGAGGAGAGAAATGGGATGATAGCTATTGGGGATGGACGGATCAAGTAAGGGTTTGTTGAAGAAGGGGGAAACATGGGCATGTTTGTAGGCAGTAGGGAAGCAGCCAGAAGATGAAGAAATTGAAGATGTGAGAGAGAAGGATGACAGAGGATTAATCTGCTGGAGAAGATGAGCCAGAATGTGGTCCCTTATACACACAGAGTGGTTTACATTGGCAAGGAGTGCCTCCCCTTCATGTGACACAGGGGTGAAGGAGGAGCCCTGGGCATCTTACCATTCGCTTCCTGGCTTCAAACCTGGGCATGTTCTTTCAGTCTACCATTTTCTTATCTTCAACATTATTGCTACGGCTGCACCTTCTCACCTGATCTCCAGAGATGATGCCCTGTAGAAGCTTTGGAGCTCCTGCCCAGGGACTGCACTGTACTGATTGATGACACCCCACTATATCCAGTAGACCCAGATGCAACCATGCTCTTTTTCCTTTTTCTGACCTCCTCACTTCTCTCCCTTTCCATGGGAAGAGTCAAGGACAACTCTGAGGTTTCATACCTGGGTGACCTGAAGAATAGTGATGTTCTGCCCTGAAACAGGAAAGCTAGGAAAAGGAGAGGGTTTGGGGAAAATGATGAGTTAGTTTAGGATAGATTGAGTTAGAGATGCTTTCCAGCAGACTGATACAAGACTGGAGCTCAGGAGAGAGGCTATGGCTGGATATATAGGAGTGAGAATCAGCTGATTCCTGAATCTGATTATATCACCAAGAGAGCATAGAAGAAGAAGAGAAGATATTTAAAATTTTTTTATATAAATAGTATTTGATTTTTTCCAATTACATGTAAAGATACTTTTCAACATTCATTTTTATAAGATTTTGAGTTCAAAAATTTCCTCCCTCCTTCTCTTCCCTCCCTCCTCCCCAAGATGACAAGCAATCTGATATAGGTTACACACATGCAATCATGTTAAATATATTTCCATGTTAATCATATTGTGAAAGAAGAAACAGAAAAAAAGGAAAAAAAACCATAAAAAAAAAACCAATGTGAAAAATAGTATGCTTTAATCTGCATTCAGACTCCATCAGTTCTTTCTCTGGATGTGGATACTGTTTTCGATCATGAGTCTTTTGGAATTGTCTTGTATCATTGTATTGCTGAAAAGAGCATATCATAGTTGATCATTGCACAATGTTGTTGCTGTGTACAATGTTCTCCTGGTTCTGCTCACTTCACTCAGCATCAGTTCATGTAGATCTTTTCAGGTTTTTCTGAAATCTGCCTGCTCATCATTTCTTATGGCACAGTAGTATTCCGTTACATGCATATGCCACAACTTGCTCAGCCATTCCCCAGTTGATGGGCATCCCCTCAATTTCCAATTCTTTGCCACCACAAAAAGAGCTGCTATAAATATTTTTGTACGTGTAGGTCTTTTTTCCCTTTTAAGATTTTTCTTAAAGGGGATTAGTTTACATTTTTTTCTTAGTGAATTACTCCCAAATTGCAAATGATACAAGTAGTGGAAAGCATGAAAGCCTAGTTAGGCAAGGCAGTGGATAGGAAGTTGGACCTGGAGTCAAGAAGACCTTAGTTCAAATCTGGCCTCAGATACTTACTAGCTATATGACCCTGGGCAGGACATTTAACCTCTGTTTGCCTCAGTTTCCTCATCTATAAAATGACCATCAAAATAGCACTTTTCTCCTGGGGTTGTGAGAATCAAATGAGGTAAAGTGTTTAGCACAGTGCCTGGCATATAGTAGGCACTTAATAAATGCTTGTTTCCTTCCCTTTCCCCCTGATAATGTAGAACCAGTATATTTACTCAAAATAATTAGTATGTTCTTCTCCACATCCACCTTGAAGAAAGCAAAAATGGAGGGTGAGATTAAAAAACACACTGATTAGTTTAGTGTCATCAGCCAGGGAGGACTAACATGGATACAGATGCTCCCTGGGGAAAGAGGGAAGAGAGAGGAGGAAAGAGTGGGGAGGAAGAGGGAAGATGGAGGGAGGATAGGGGATCATGGGGAAGGAGGAATGAAGGATATAGAAATTAATTGCCATATGGGATGTGATTATACATGGAAATGGATTGTTTGGGCAGTGAGGTGGTATAGTGCATAGAGCCCAAGCTTGGAGTCAGGAAGTCTCATCTTCCTGAGTTCAAATCTGGCCTCAGACGTTTACTAGCTGTGTGACCCTGGGCAAGTTGCTTAACTTTGCTTGCCTCGGTTTCCTCATCTATAAAAAATGAGCTGGAGAAGGAAATGGCAAACCACTCCAGCATCTTTGACAAAACACAAAAGCAAAACAAAACAAAATAAAAAAACCCAAATGGGGTCACAGAGAGTCAGACATGACTGAAAAATGACTGAACAACAACCACAACCAACAGGAAGATGGAGAAGGAATAAATAAGCCATTTGTCATTCCAAACAAAGATTCATTGATCACTTCCTGAATAGTCATGGGCGCCAATGTCTATTCCCGGCCTAAGTGCATGATTGAAGTGCCTGAACTCTCTTGAGACAGTATCTGAACTGAAAGGCATGTTAAGTTATAAAGTCCACCACACCCTGTCTTTACTCATATCTTCCATAGGAGATACAGCCCAAATTCTAAATGTCTTTGGTTTTTGTTCGTTTGGGTTTTTTTTCCTTCATATCTTGGGGCTACAAATATAAGCCAGCTGACAGGCTGTCCATATGGTAGCCTTCATTCTTGACTCATGACTGATCCGTCTATATGACCCTGTCATGTACATTCTTCTTCTGTTAATGCCACTTCTTCAGCATAAGTCATAAGGAAATAGAACTGGAGGAAACCTTAGCTCAGGGGTGGGAAACCTAGGTCCTCAAGTGCGGCCTTTTGACTGAGTCCAACTTTTACCAAACAAATCCTTTTACTAAGGGGATTTGTTCTGTGAAGTTTAGATTCAGTCAAATGGCCACACTTGAGGACTTAGAGGGTCACATGTGGCCTTGAGGCCGCAGGTTCCCCATCCCCAACTTACTTCAACCCTTTCATTTTACAAATAAGGAAACTAAAGGCCAGAGAGGACCTTAGGACTAACATTCGGCTTGTCCAAGACGTCACTGATCAGGGGCTGTAGCCTATTTATGCTCTAAGTGTTCACGGTAATGGGCACCATCACTCAGCACTTTCCCTTTGGTTCGGACATCCATGACACCGATGAACACATTGTCTGACGTCTTGCTTGTCATCAAAACTTAGAAGATTTGAACAAAATAATATCCTTTGTCACATCTCTCATGGGGACTTGTATAATTTTAGCATATATGTGGGAAAGGTTTTGTCTGAAGACAGCTTTTAAGGATGCATTTTATTCTATTGAGTCGAATGGTTAAAAAAAATCAACCATGGATGCTCTGGGATTTTATATCCTCCATATCACCCAGTTGCATGAACATAAATATATGTCACCATAAAGATGTGGTCTAACATTCAGGCTATTTGCTTGCAAATCATGTAACACTATAATCTTATGTGAGGAGGACAGTGATCTAAATGTCCCTGTAGAAATGTATAGCAAAAGTCTCCAGCTTCACCCCTACTCCTTTAGTGTAGTTAAGTTAATTTCAGGGTGATTTTTATAATGATGGTGTTAGCCGCCAGAGATATGGTGGGAGTTGAAAAGAATTTACTCACCTCAAACCAAAAATCAGGTTAGTCTGAGAGAACTACCACTGAGGAAAAGCAATGCTATAAAAAGACAGATTTTACCTGTTCGCTGTGTTGGCTGGGTAAAACTGTGGGCCTGACTCACACAAAAGCTAAAATGTCCCCAAGCATGGGCTAGCTAAAAATATTTCCTGTGGGGAAGAGGCATTCTTCCAGCTTGTCCATGGATGACGCCATTAGCTGGGGTGGGGGTGGGTGGGATCATAAGGTGGCAGCTTCAGAGACAGAGAAATATTCCAGCTGGGATGTAACCCTAGGAATGTGAATTTTCTGGGGGAGGAGCATGGTCATCTGTGGGAAATTGTGCTCCTTGTACACATGAGTGCCTTTGTCTTATTGGTTATTTTGTTAAGTGTCCGCTTAAGTGTCCCTTGCTTTGAATTAATGTGTAATCTGATTTAATCTGGTAAAAGAGGACATATATGGGTGCTCATGAGCTGTGGATTTCAGTAGATGCTGACCCAAAGAGAACCTGTAACTTGGGTATAATTTTTTTTTTTGAGGAGGAGGTATACACTTAAAAGAATTGCATTATATTGTCTTGGGCTCATGGCCTGTAGATATGAATAAATGCTAACCCACCAGATACCTTGAGGCCGGTTTTAGTTTTTGATGGAGAAGGAACCAGGCTATATGTAGAATTGAGAAGTTGGAGGGAATTGGGACAGGTTGCATTTGAGCAATTATGCAGTGGTTTTAGAGATCTCAGACTTCTCACTTCTTCAAAAGTTCATGACAATAATGCTAGTATTCTCATGGTAATTCTGTGTGACTGAATCTTAAGAAAGCTTTTTCTCACCGACTTCAGTAAGTCCCTGGGGCCTGTGGGAGAGGATCCTGGAGTACAAAGTTTTTTTTCCTTCCAGCTGTGAGACTTTTGATAATCTAACAGTCCCAGGAGCAAAATCACAAGCAGCATTTCCATCATTCTGAGCCCTCTAGGGAGAGGTTGTTTGTAGTGAGCAGTCCCTCTGGGACAGAGCTGTCTCTGGCTTCTTCCTAAGAACCATATAATGGGATTCTTAATTTCCACATTCTGCCCACCTATCCCAAGTAATGAACAGTCCCCTCAGGAGGGAGGCTGAGGGAGGGAAACAGAAATACCTTGCCATTCTCTTTCAAAGGTAAGTCTGCGCTCTTGGACAGGCCAGGGACAAATGGAGGGAAACAGACCAGTTATTTCTGAAGGTGATATGGTTTATGAAGGCCCTACTAGCCATTTAGGAAAGATCTGGCAACCCAATAATAAAGAACCAAAGCATCCACTGGGCTATCAGACCTTCACTCTTATGGAGGTAAAGGTCCGAGCCCACTCTCTGTCTGAGCACCCCTAGACAAATTCTGCCATTACCTTCTCAAGGGTATCTCTGAGGTCCAGGAGAAGAGGCTTATTTGGTATAACCTTGATTCAACCAGTTCAAGGTAAAAAGCAGAAGCTCATAGGAATATGGGATTTAGATCAGGAACAAGACCTTGCAGCTCCTGTAGCCCAACCCCATAATTTTTTTTTTTGAAAAGATAAATTAAAGACCAAGGAGGGGGAAGTGACTTGGCCAAGGTCATGCAACTAATGAGCAGTAGATCTGGGATTTGAACCCAAACTCTACTACATAATAGGTCAACCCAAAGTAAAAGGACAGAAAAAAGAAAACAAAAAAGGCCTTCGGTTACGTGACGGTCATGGAATGGTGTTTTTCCAGAGACACCAATATTCTCTCCTGCCTATGTCTTGATCTCCAAGAGTTTTCACTGGCTGTCCCCCATATATAGAATGTTCTACATCCTCATCCCTACCTCCTCACTTCCCTGGCTACCTTCAAGTCTCAGTTTAGAGTCTGACCTTTGCAAGAGGCCTTTCTCTGTCTTCCTCAACCTTAATGCCTTCAGTTTACCCAGCCTATATCTCATTCTTAGTTGTTTGCATGTTATCTTTCCCATTAGACTGTGAGCTCCCTGAGGGCAGGGACATTCCCCTCTCCCCTTTTCTTTATATTCCCAGGGTTTAGCACAGTGCCTGGCACACAGTAGGTATTTGATAAATGCTAGTTGACTATTTCACAGGTAGAGTGCTGGATTTGGAGTAAGTAGGCCCGAGTTCAAGTCCTAAGTCTTTTCATTGACCAGCTATGGAACTGACTGTCACCTACCTATCAGAACCTCAGTTTTCTCAGCTGTAATGGGAGGACAATAATACTTGTACTACCGGCCTAGAGAGGTGTTTTGAGTTTCAAATGGGATATTCAAAGTGTTTCGTAAATCTTAAAGCACTATAGAAATGGAAACTGTTATTATTACCACAAGTACTATTAATTTAAACAGAGAAGGCTAACTAATACCTTTCCTTATTTCTTCCTTTTAGGGAGGTATAGTTTTCAATCATGTCTAGCCATCCCTCCCTTTGCCTCTTAGAGTCAGGAAGACCTGGGTTCAAGTTCCACTCACCTCTGACACATACTGGCTATGTGACCCTGGACAAGTCATTTAACTTTTCAGTGCTCTAGGCAATAATTTGCAGAACACGTATTTTGGTAAAGTTCCTCATCAGGACCAGCAAATTCTGAAGTCTAGTTCATATTTCTATCTCTATGGTCTCAATAACAGCACTGTACCCCACTTGTCCTGTCACTCATGTCTAAAGGAGACTGAGTTCAAAGACTTTCTTCATACTTTCTAATCTGCTAAGCAGCAAGTGTAGGTGATGCCCCAGTCCTATCCACAACCCCCCCCCCCCCCACATACTGAGAATCTACATTTGCATTTTTAGTAGCTTTCACTTAGCATCCTTTCCTCCATCCCCACAAGAATACTAGTCTCTCCTCCCCTCACCAGATCTTAAAGGGCAATGAAGTTTCTCACCATTGAAAAAGAGAAACTGAGGCACAGATAGGTAAATACCTGGCCCCCAGCCACCCAACTTCTCTAAGATGAAGCTTCCTGTGGTTGAAGCCAAAAGAGGTGTGTTTATCTCCAAAAGGAATGAAGTTGACCCTTCCCTTCCTTATTCTGCAGCTGGAGGAGGCAGCTTTTGTCCACGGGCCATTCAGCACCAGGAACGTTCTCTCATTTCTAGTCTTCTTCACCATTCACATTGTAGTGAATTGTTAGCCCTCTCTATTTTGGGAGTGGGGAGTCCTGGGTTTCAACTCTAGCTTTGACTCTAACAGCTGTGTGACCTTGGGCAAGTCATTTCATGGCTCTGAGTCTCAGTTTCTTTTCCTATAAAGCAGGGATAGTAATACATTCCACTGCCTTGATCATTTTAGTTGCTTTTTTCTGAACTTTTCTTCCATTCCATTCTGTCTGTTCTTAGGTAGGGTGAACAGACTTGTCCCCAGTAGTCCACAAGGAGACAAAGATCATTTTTGGTTTCTTCTTGATGCCCTTTTGGATAATGCCTAACATTTGGCGGAAACTTTTAAATTACAGGAGATATTGGGCTGATGGGAATGAAGGCTACACTGACTTTGAGTTCCTCTATTTGTTGTTCAGTTGTTTTTCAGTCATGTCCCATTCTTTGTGACCCCATTTGGGGTTTTCTTGGCAAAGATTCTGGAGTGGTTTGCCATTTCCTTCTCCAGCTCATTTTACAGCTGAGGAAACTGAGGCAAACAGGGTCAAGTGACTTGGCCAGGTCACACAGCCAGTAGATATCTGAGGCCAGATTTTGAACTCTTGAAGATGAGTCTTCCTGACTTCTGGGACTGGCACTCTAACCACTGCACCACCTAGCTGCCCTCAATTTCTATAGCATAACTGATACCTAGAAATCCATCACACTGTAATTAGTATGTATTTTTCCGACTGGTCTTTTTTATCTTTGTAGTGAGTGTACTAGGTGACTCTTACCTATAAATTTTCAGCCATGAGATCTTTCTGAAGGTTATACCTGCAGAGTCAACTTTTCATTCAAAAAGGAGACTAAGTTTCTATTTGAAAAACTGAAAATTCCATATCTATTTAAAAAAATTAAAAATATTAAATAAAAAAGACCTAACACCAATCTCTGCACAATCAAATTTATACCATGATCTACAGTGGAAGCCTCTACTCCCTCACCATGCTAGGTAATAACTTCTCAACCTCTTGCAATCTGGATTCTGACCCAACCATTTGAGGGAAACTATTCTTTTTAAGATTTGACTTTAAACGATATCTAGGAGTTCTACAGGCTGAAATCAAGAGGGAATAGCTTAATTAAAGTCCTGGAAGCAGGAGGACCCTCGGGCATTTGGGGACCAGAGAGTTGTTCAGTTTAGCTGAATATTAAGAGCTGACATTTATATAGTACTTTGGGACTGTCGGAATACTTTAAATCATTTGACCCTCACAATAATCCTGTGAGGCAGGTGCCAGTTTTACATCTGAGATAGCTGAGTTTCAGAGAGATTAAGAGATTAGGACTGTACAACCTCTGGCATGCGACTCAAATCACGGTTCTCGCGATCCTAAGTCAGGAATGTCATTCACTTGGCCACACTGCCAGGCTATAAATAGAAACAAAGGGTATGTGGAGGAAGAAGAGAATGAAATTAGCCTAGAAAGGTAGAATGTACAAGGTTGTAGAGGGCCTTGAATGCAGGAGTGTTTGGGTAAATACTTCACAATACTTTCATATATATATATATATATATACACACACACACACACACACACACATATGTATATATACACACACACACACACATATGTATATATGCACACATACACACACATATGCATATATATGTTTATACACACATACATACATACACACATATATACCTGACATACTTTTAAGTTTATGTGCATTATTAACATTCTCTCCACTACTTCCTTAAGTCTAGACAATCGACAAAAACACCAAATCAAGTCTTGATTTGTAGCATTTGCCAATTTCTGAGGTGTAAATGAAATTGAAAATTTACCAATTGGTTCCCAATCAGAGCTGTATCCAGCACATCCCATGTGAATAGCAGACAAAGTGGTTCCAGCAGCTCTAGGGAGATGGTGAAGAACTCTGATGGAACAGGAGCGATATGACCAGAATTCATGCATAAGAAAGATTGGTTTTGGCAGTAATATAAAAGATTGGAAAGATTGAGAGCAGAGGCAGCTGGACCTATGAGGAGGCTATTGCAAAAGCCCGAGTGGGAGGATCAGGAAGGTTGGGTACAGGTGGAGGCAATGAAAATAAACATGGGAGGCAGCTGAGGGATGATATAGAGGTATCAATAGGCACCTGATGGGATATGAGAGGTGACCAAGAGGGGAGACAAAGAACCTCAGGGTTAGAATCTTGGTCCTCAGGTGAAAGATGGTGACTGGAACAGGGGCCAGAGTGAAGTCAGGAAGGGAAGCAGCTATTGAGAGAGACCTAATGAGCTTAGATATGGAATGCTGGGTTTGAGATGCTGGGGCATATCCAGGGAGAGATGGTCCTAAGGTAGCTGGAGATGTGGGTCTGCAGGTCAGAAGAGAGGTCAGGACTAGAGATGTTGATTTTGGGAGTCATTTATACAGATATGGTAGCTGAAGACATGGGACTGAATAAGGTCACCAATGGAGAGAAGTAAGGAAACAATTAATAAGTACCTACTATGTGCCAGGTACAATGATAAGTGTTTTACAAATATTATCTCATTTAATCCTCACAGTAGCTCTGGGGAGGTAGGTGCTATTATTATCCCCATTTTGAGGTTGAGAAAATTGAGACAGACATTGGTGACTTGCCCAGGGTCACACAGCTAGAAGGGATCAGAGGCTAGATTTGAAGTCAAGTCTTCCTGACTCCAGATCCGGGGCTCTATCCACTGTGCCACCTAGCTATCTCTAGAATAGATGAAGAAAAGAGAGGAGTACCACTGATAGACCTTGGAAAATACTTTAAAGGATCTGGAAGAGAATGAAGAAGCATTGAAAGAAACAGGAAAGGAGTGGTTTGAGAGGTAAGAGGAGGACCAGGAGGGTCCTTCTGAAGCCAAGAAGAGACAACAGAAAGTTCTCCATCGAAAGGGAGTAGTCAACAGTGTTCGAAGCCACAGGAAATGAAGAAAGATGAGGATTGAAAAAAAATGTCACTGAATGCTATGATTGAGATGCTGGTCATTGGTGACCCAGAAAGGGCAGATCTAGTTATGCTAGGGGCAGAAGTCCAGTCATAAGGGTCATAGGAGACTTGGAGTGGTGAGGTAGTAGAGGTGGTCAGTGGAGAAAATGTTTGTCAAAATTGCTGAAATGGTGAAATGGTCCTATAGCTGGATTGGATAGGAGAGCCAGAGGAGGGTTTTTAATTGTAGTTTTGTTTTTTTTTTTCTGTTAAGGATTGAAAAACTTAAGCATGTTTTATTAGGCATCTAGGAAGGAATTCTCCCCAGTATGACTCCACCAATTTTCCTATTCTTATTTCCCATCCTCTCATTCATGCACCCAATGTTTCAACCACACTGGAGTACATTCTTTCTTCATCTCTGACTCTCAGAATCACAGGATCACAGATTTAGAGTTGGGAGGGAACCTATAGGCCCTTTAGTCCAAGCCTTTCTTCTTATAGATGAGACGGTGGCCCAGTGGAGAGAGCACTGGCCTTGGAATCAGAAAGGCTTGAGTTCAAATCTCTTCTCAGATACTTAATAGCTGTGTGATCCTGGCCAAGTCACTTAAACGCTATCTGCCTCAGTTTCTTCAACTGTAAAATGGGGATTATAATAGTACTTACCTTCCAGAATTGTTGTAGGGATTAAATGAGGCAATTTTTACAAAGCACTTAGCATAGTACCTGGCACATTGTAAGTGTATAATAAATTCCTGTTTCCTTCCTTTCTTACAGATGAGAAAACCGAGGCCCTGAGATGTTGTAACTTACACAGGGCTACACAGCTAGGAGGGGTTCAAAGCCTGGCTTCAAAACCAGGTGTCCTGACTCCCAATCCAATGATCTTTCTATGTCATTTGGCTATTTCTCAAATACAGAGGCTGCCAGTCAGAACTGGAACAATGACAAGATTGTAGGTGGAGAATGTAGGGCATGTAGAAGCCTCACAGCCAACCATATATACACAAGAAAGGTATGACTATAGGCCAGGCAAGTGCAGGCCATTGACCTTGTACTTTTGCCCTTTTCTTGTTGTTGTTGTTGTTGTTGTTGAGTCCTTTCAGTCCTGTTCTATTCCTGACCCCATTTGGGGTTTTCTTGGCAAAGATACTATAGTGGTTTGCCATTTCCTTCTCCAGCTCATTTTATAGTTAGGGAAACTGAGGCAAATGGGGTGAAGTGACTTGCCCAAGGTCACATGGCTAGTAAGTGTCTCAGGCTGGGTTTGAACTCAGGTCTTCCTGACTCCAGAGTTGGCACTCTATTCACTATGCCATCTAAGCCGCCCCTAGCTCAGATTAATTTGCATACCAGGCCAGAGAGAATTTCTTATCATATCAACCAATCAAGTGGTGGGAGTAGGGAGATCGTGAGGAAGGTAACCAGTAGGATTACAAGAGATGTGGCATGTTCAGGAGAGAGTCAAATTTTTACTAGAGTGAGGAAGTAGAGGAAATGATGATTGAGAAGTCTAAGATTGAAGGAGTGTTGGTTACAATAGGGCAGAGATTCCAAAGAGTTCAGCGGAAAGCTGTAGATGATGGTGGAATCAGATTGGGGGGAAGCTATGGAGGACCAATGCTGATTGGTAAAGGGGGCAGGCCTCTAGAGGAAGCCATATGGGCATTCTACTTCACTTTGAGGTGGCATGACTGGATTATCAGGACTGGGGAGCTATGTAAGCAGGGTATACCCTACTTAGGCACATTCTATCAACCAACTTTAAGTGATAGACAATTTGTAGAGCTAAGACTCCCCCCAATTTGAGGTAGAATTTAGAACCTCCTTGCTTTACCTGATGTATCTCAGAGGTTTCTCTTTTAGGTGTGCCTTGGTTCAGTGATTTTAAGGCAACATCTATGCATTCATCTACCCACCTAGCCAGTCACCCACTCACTTATCCATTCATCCATCCATCCATCCATCTACCCATCCACCTCCACCCACTCATCCACCTACCCATCTGCCTACCCATCCACCCATATCTACCCACTCATTCATCTATCCATCCATCCATCCATCAAGATTGGACCCGAGATTTCATTGATATAGAGTGTCCAGCACTTTATGCACAGTGACACCTACCTCTGGTTTATAATCTTAAAGAATTACCAGGAGGCACTAAGAAGTTAAGTGACTGAACCAGGGTCACACAACTGGTAAGTACCTGGAGCAGGATTTGCTATCGGGTCCTTCCTTCAGCACTATGTGATCTGAGGCAGAAGCAGATTCCAGAAACCAGGCACATAAATTAACTGAACGGTCAGGGTCTCATGGCCTCTGATCCAGGCATGCATGAATTGGAGAAAAAGGATGGGTTCAGAAAATGTCTTCGTTTTAGGGCATTTGCTGACCTTGGGACATAGAGTCATCATTGCCCAACCCACTGGTGTCTCCATGACTGTAATTTCAGGCAGCTTGAAGCCCAGCCCAGGGCTTGACTTCCCTAGGGATATGTACAAACACAGGAGAACCCAAAACAGAGCCATGAGGAAAGCCACCTAAGAAAGCAGAGCCTCCTGGGACTGCATTGCTCTGTCAGGAGGGGCCTTAAGTACTTCTTAGCTCAATAGCCTCAGGCTCCAGGCATTTCCAGGACAGGAGCCCAAATAGCAATGTCCAGCCCCAGGCTCAAGGTCTCCTTGGTATCTATCCATTTTCTTCCTTTCTTTTTTTTCCTGAGCCAATAACCATTTATCTTTTTAATTAATTTTTTTCCTCACTTTTTTTTGGGGGGAAGGGGTTGAGGAAATTGGAATTAAATGACTTGCCCAGAGTCACACAGCTAATAAGTGTTATGTGTCTGAGGTCAGATTTTGAACTCAGGTCCTCCTGACTCTAGGGCTGGTGCTCTATCCACTGCGCCACCTAGCTGCCTCCTAATAAATTTTTAAAAAATTTTTTTAAATTGAATTTTATTTTAGACTCAAACAACAGAACACAAATATAGAATTGAGAAAGGAAAAGACACATCATAAACTTAAATATTGGAACAATTACAAAGTAAGAAAAGAAAAAAAAAAGCATGTCATGTGCATAGCAAAACATAAGAGAAGATTCAAAATATGTAACGATAAATTTTCATTTCCAGAAAGCCTGTATGATAAATACATTGTGTCGAGAGTTTTCCATCTTTTCTTTGCTTTTTTAAGTTTTCTTTTGCTCTCTGCTGTGTACTTTTTTTTACTTTGTTCTTTTTTTCCCCTCCCCCAGCCCCCCTGCTGACGGCTACAAATAAGTGCGGCTATATTTCTCTATAGCTATAGATATATACATATACATATATACACATCTATCCATTATCTATCTATCTATTCATTTTCTGCAGGCAGCTTCAGAAGGAGAGAGAGAGAGGTGGTGCCTTTATTCCTAGCTATGGCTACAAATGCTGCCTTTCTCTTCCTGTAGGTCAACTCTCCTGTCTCCCGGACCTTGGAAACTACTTATGGGATAACAGAATGGATATCATCCTGAAGGCAGCTTGGAGAGGGCAAAAGTCTCCTAAGCTGGGGGTGTGAAGCTGGTCATACCTTCCTTGCCATTCTCACGCATTCTTAGACAGCTGTGTTGTTCCAACGGATGCTGATGCCCCACATCTGGGCTGCTTAAGGGACGTGGAAAGGAGGGATTGCGAGTGTGAAACACGCCCAGCCTTTCTAGGTGGGTGGGTCACTAGGGGGAGGCAGGATGGGGATCCCAGAGTGGCACAGCTTGTTGTCGCTCGAGCTGGGTAATTTCTCTGACATGCTTTTGTAGTGCTGGCATGCTGAGCGACCCCGAGAGGCTGCAGAGGCAATATGGAAGCCATCGGAGCCACTTCCCAGGTGATTTTGGACATGTGGAAATTGGATTCAGCCAAGCCCAGGAAATTGTGTTTCCGTTGCTAGTGGATTGAGACTAGCCACAGAATCCTGCTGTTGTGAGTTGTTACAGATCAGGTGTGCAAGAAAGACAAGACAAACTCAGACTGAGGTGAGACTTTGGTGCCCCACGGAGAAGCAAGCACGCTTGCAATGTTCTTGGTGGATGGTGTATTCCCTGCATTAGCACTTTGTCATCTCTGTTGGTGTGTTACCTCTAGGAAGATAGCCAGAACAATGATCAGCCAATCTAGGCAGCTCTGCCCTTCCCTCCAGCATTTCGTGCACTAAGGCCGTACTTGCACTTGGCACCGGTGTCAGAGCTCAAGATCACATCTTTGATGACTGTAATTCAGAGCCAGGAGCAGATCATATCTGATCAGTCATTTTGAAGCTCTTTCTTCCTGTCTCTTCCAGGGACATGCCCTGCAGCATTTCAAGCTCTCCTGAGCTCTTCCTCTTCATTGGCACGAGGGTTATTCTCTAACCCAGACCAAGTTTTTCCACACTGGGGCTGAAATTTGTCACCTCTGAATCTGGCTCCAGATGAAAGGCTCACTGATTTACTCTAGCAGTGTCAACATCAAATGGAAATGGGGCCACTAAACCATATGAAAGGATCCCTACAGAAGGCATATTGACTTAGAAAACCCTACATCAGCATTATTAATGTTCTCTTATGTTTGTTTATTTTATCAAATATTTCCCTATTTCATTTTCATCTGGTTGGGCTGCACTCAGGATTGTTATGGGCAGTGCATATGACACCCCTAATTTAGAGCTAGAAATTTGGTCACTGAGGACCTGTGCTGAAATTCTGTTTCAGCCACTCACTTAGCTGTGTGACCTTAAGCTTACTACTTCCCTTCTCTGGACTTCATTTTCCTTAGTCTGTAAAATAAAGGGGTTGTGATTATAACCTTAAATTCTCTTACGGTTCTAGATTTAAGATCCTTATTTTCTAATGAACCTAATTCAGTTCCCTTATTTTAAAAGATAAGGAAAGTGAGGCCCAGAGAAAGGAAGTCCCTTGTCCATGGTCACACAGGGAATAAGGGTCAGAACCTCTGATTCCAACCCAAAACCACTGATTCCAGATCCAGCACTCTTTCCATTGCACCAGTCTCAGGATTTCTTGATCTTTCTTAGTCTCCATCTAGGTCTTCTTGAAGTTGAAGTCAGCTTCTTCCAACAGCCCAGCTAGAGTCCCTCTGAAGAATTACTCTCTGTGTACCTAGATCACCCATTTCTTTGGCCATTTTTACAGTGTGCTCTATCCACATGGCTTGTGATTCTCTCTCTCTCCCTTCCTTCCTTCTTTCCTTCCTTCCTTCCTTCCTTCCTTTCTTTCCATGTTTGTTCATATTAAGGAGTATCATTCTCTGAATTCAACAACAGGCCCTCCCATATACATTACCCCAAATACACACTTTCTAGTTCTCTTCTTTTTTAGGCAATTGGGGTTAAATGACTCGCCCAGAGTCACACAGCTAGTACGTCACAAGTGTTTGGTCTGAGGTCAGATTTGAACTCAGGTCCTCCTGACTTCAGGGCCGGTGCTCTATCCACTGTGCCATCTAGTTGCCCTCTAGTTCTTTTCAAAAGATAAATGTTTGCCCCATTTTTGAAATAGTTTTTCAGTTTAAAATACTTTGAAAACATTTAAAAATATTTCTTGAAAAAAAGTTCATTCCTTTGTTCCTGCATTCTCAATTTCTATCATTCTATTGTTGACATTACACATGATGTTACTGGTTCATTGTATTGGACCATATTAGTGGTGACTTTGAATAAGCCACAGCTCCCCTCTGGGCCTCAGTTTCCTCATATGTAGGGCCTTCAAGCATGAGTCTAGGCACAGGAGCCTTATAACTTGCGAAAGAAAAACGGGGGGCATGTGATGGAATACTAGATGCAGAAAAGGGGGGGAAGGATTTTAGAAAATACTAGAAGGAATATGGCATAGTGAATACAGTCTTGGGTTTAGAGTCAGAAAAATATGGATTCAAAGAGAGCCTCTGATATTGACTAGTTGTTTGACCCTAGGCAAATCACTAAACCCCTCCACGCCTTGGATATATCCATGGGTCACTATGGGAAAACTCCCAGAGTGTAATGGCATAGCAGACTCACCACTAGTTTTCCTTATAACAGGACCATAGGATTTTCAAGCTATGAAAGATCTTAGAAGATTCTAGGGATTCTAGAGTTTACCATCTATGTGCTCAAAAGAAATAAAATAAATAGATGAATTTCTGTAGGATAATATAGTTATTTACCACATATTTATTTTGATAAACTTTTCATACTCTTGGGGATACACATACTCCAGGTTAGAGTCAGGTTGGAGTGGGCTTTAAATGCTAAACAGAAAAGCTGGATTTGATCCTAGGATTAAAGGGAACCATTAGAGTTGATTGAGCTGAGGGAGTAACATGCTCAGTTCTGCGTTTTAGAAATATCACTTTGGCAGTGGTGTGGAGGATGATGTGGAAGAAGATGATGGATTGGAGAGATGAGAGACTGGATGCAGAAGACCATTAGTAGGTTTTTGTTGTAACAACAACAACAATAATGATCTGGGTGGCGCAGTGGATAGAGTACTGGGTCTGGAATAAAATCCCTCAAGTCAAAGACCTGAGTTCAAATCCAACCTCAGACACTTACAAGCTGTGTGACTCTGGACAAGTCACTTCACCCTGTTTGCCTCAGTTTCCTCATCTGTACAATAAGCTGGAGAAGGAAATGGCAAACCACTCCAGTATCTTTGCCAAGAAAACCCCAAATGGGGTCAGGAAGAATCAGACAGGAGCGAAAAACGACTGAAAGGGACTGAATATAATTCTTTTTTTTTTTTTTTTGGTGAGGCAACTGGGGGTAAGTGACTTGTCCAGAGTCACACAGCTAGTGAGTGTTATGTGTCTGAGGCTGCATTTGAACTCAGGTCCTCCTGACTCCAAGGCCAGTGGTCTATCCACTGCGCCACCTAGCTGCCCCTGAATATAATTCTTTAAGATTTACGAAGTGCTTTACACATTTTACCTGATGCAAGAGACGTAGAGCAGAGCATCATTTGGAATGAGATTAAAATGTAATTGGGAAATGTTTAACAAAATAAATAAAAGTACAGTAGAACATAGATAATGTTAATAAGCAGTTTCCTAGGTCAATATGTACCCACAGGGATCCTTATGTATTGGCCTATTTCTATTTGAGTCTGACACCTAGAGATGGAAACAATATCAACTGATTGGCAACTGCTTAGACATGAGATGTGAAGCAGAGTTAGGAGTCAAGTCTAACTAACTCTCTAAGACTGTGATCCTGAGTGCCTGGAAGGACAAGATTGCACTCAACAGAAATAGGGCACAGTAGACAGACAAGATTGTAGTATCATTGATTTACAGCTAGAAGGGAACATAGAAGTCACCAAGTACAACTTTGCCATTTTACAGATGAGGAAACTGAGTCCTAGAGTGACTAAGTAACTTGGCCAGTATCACGCAACTACCAAGTGTTGAAGATAGGATTTGGAGCTAGGTCTTTCTGACTCAGAAGTCCAATGTTTTATCTATTGATTACCCTACACTAGTAATATTAGCTGTGGGTAAACCTTGGGCTATAGGATACAGGCACTGTCAAACTTGGGACCTTCTATAATGAGAAGGGTATGGTGTTTGAGCCTTGGTGACTTCTTTTCTTTTAACATTTTTTATTTTGAACTTAACAAATCAAATAAAATGTACATTTCCATATACTTAGTAGAAAATAGAGGCTTGTATGTGAAACTGCAGATCTCCATTATGTATAGCTTACTCTTCTAATTATAATAAAATTAATCTGTAGCTTTCAAAGCATTTTAAGAAAGATGCCTCAATGACCTTCTCTCTTTCCTTCCTTTCTCTTTCTTTGTTTCTTTGTTTCTTTCTTTTTCTTTCTTTCTCTTTCCTTCTTTCCTTCCTTCTTTCTCTTTCTTTCTTTCTTTCTTTCTTTCTTTCTTTCTTTCTTTCTTTCTTTCTTTCTTTCTTTCTTTCTTTTTTCTCCCTTCCATACTCTCTCCCTCCTGATGGCTAGGGGGAAAAAAAGAAAAAGAAATCCCTTGTAGCAACTAAGCATAGTCAAGTAAAACAAATTCCTACATTGTCTGTGTCTAAAAATATATGTCTTATTCTGCATCTTGAGTTTACTACCTCTCTGCCAAGAAGTGGGTGCCATGCTCCATCATCAGTCCTCCGGAATTGTAATTCATCATTGCATTGATCTGAGTCCTCAAGTATTTCAAAGATGCCTTTCTTTATAATGTTGCTCTTATTATACAATGTTCAGTTTCTATTCACTTTACTCTGGATCAGTTCATACAAGTGTTCTCACATTTCTCTGAAACCATCCCATTCATCATTTCTTACAGAACAATAATACTCATCTTGGTGACTTTCCATCTTGTGAAAAAAGCAAGGTTGGATCCTTTGGGTCACCAGATAGATTCCTTGGTCGATGAACTGCATTCACTAAGGCACAGAGGCAAAGAGGGATGCTGAGCCTAAAGTAAACAGAACAATTAGCAGGAGAAGAGTAAGATTGAGGTGGGCGAAATGAATAGCATGGTGGGAAGCCAAGATGCACTGGGGCAAACTTTTATTCTAGATATGGTTGGTGTTAAAATCTCCTTTCATGTTCTATTGCCTTTTAGGCTCCTGGGATGAATCTGGGAAATGAGACATGGATAGTGAGGGAATTTGTGCTTGTGGGGTTCTCTAACCTTCCAGACCTGAAGCCCATTCTCTTCACTCTTTTCCTGATCATGTACCTGATCACACTCAGTGGCAACATCACTATCATTACCATTATCTACCTGGATCACACCCTCCACACTCCCATGTACTGCTTCTTAGGGGTCCTGTCCCTCTCAGAGACTTGCTACACACTGGTCACCATCCCCAACATGCTGATACACCTGCTGATGGAGAATCAGCTTATCTCCATTCCCAGCTGCCGAGCCCAGATGTTCTTTTTTCTCGGCCTGGGCTGTAGTCACTGTTTCCTCCTCACCGTGATGGGCTATGACCGCTACGTGGCCATCTGCCACCCACTTCGTTACGCAGTGATCATGAGCCCACCGGTTTGCCTCGGTCTGGGAGCCCTGGTCTTCTGCTCAGGATTTCTGGTGGCTGTCATTGAGACTTGTCTCATCTTCTCCTCCTCCTTCTGCCATAGCAACCGAGTGGAACACTTCTTCTGTGACATTGCGCCTGTTCTCAAACTTAGTTGTACTCAGAGCACAGCCAAGGCCCTGACCATCTTCTTCCTCAGCGTGATCGTGGTGCTGGTCTCCTTCCTCCTCATTCTGCTCTCATACGCCTTCATTGGAGCTGCCATCTTGAGGATCCCTTCTGCTGCCGGGCAGCACAAAGCTTTCTCTACTTGCGCGTCCCACCTCACTGTGGTCATAGTGCACTTCGGCTGTGCCTCTATCATCTATCTGAGACCAAAGTCAGGAAGTAACCCAGATCAGGACCGGATGGTGGCTGTTTTCTACACAGTCGTCACCCCGTTGCTCAATCCTGTGGTATACACCCTACGTAACAAGGAGGTGAGGGTAGCACTAAAGAGGACCTTGGGACGCAGACTGAGGACCCAGAGTGTCTAACTGCTAGGATGAGGCTAGAAAAAGTGGGAAAACAGTTCTCTAACTTCAGAAGAGACTCAGTTATCCAAATTCAGTTGGGCTTATGGCTTTAAATTGTCCCAAGGCTCTAAAGTCATACCTCAGTCCACTTAACTGGAGATCACTCTGGTTGTGCTTCTTAATTGCCTGTCTCTAAACCTTTCCCCATAATTCTAGAAGGCCTTCCCCAACACATCACCCACTTGCATATTCTCCTTCTGCATCCATATTTTCCAAATTAATTAGCTTTATGACCAGAAAGTGACTTTGTTGAAGGAGCATGGAAGTCATCAATACCCTATGATGCGCTCTGTTTTCTTGCCATCCTTCCATTGGCTAGGCATATGAAGTACTTAGGATCCAGGCCAGTTGTGCTTCATGCCAAGCAGTTCAGAAGACCTCTGGAAGGAAGGGAAGCATCTCTTTACCAGCTCTAATACAATGAAATGTGCAAATAGATGCAACAGAGTTTGAATTCGCTTCAACTCCCCCCACCCCCAACACACACACAGAATAGATGAAGAACAAGAATCTGGATGAATTCAATTAATAGTTTTAAAAATGCTTTAGTACTTAAAAAGTAGATCACTTATGTTTCTGTTCATCTTCAGAATTCTCTTGAGAGGTGAAGGATAACTAGGGTGTGTGGCAAGTAAAATGCAAATAATAGGGAAACTGAGGCATATTTCTCCAAGTAAAATAAGAGTTTATTAATAGTGTTAATATAGCTGTTAATAAAGTAGGTCAGGGGCAGCTAGGTGGCGCAGTGGATAGAGTACTGGCCCTGGATTCAGGAGGACCTGAGTTCAAATGCGGCCTCAGACACATAACACTTACTAGCTGTGTGACCCTGGGCAAGTCACTTAACCCCATTGCCTAGCCAATAAAAAAATAAAGTAGGTCAGACTGGACCCCTCAGTTAGGTCAATAACCACAAAGGGATGAGGAAAACCCTCTTTATTGAGCTGCAGAAAAGGAGGAGTTTTGAGTGGTTGGGAATATCACAAGTGGCTTCACCTGGAAAAGGTGGGTTGACCTTCAGGGGTTGACGATCACACCCCGGCAACAATTAAAGCATGTTATTTATGGGCCTCAACTGCCTCCAGTAATATTGACCAGAAAATCAGAACCACTCCAATCTGGACCACAGGATTAGCCATCCCCCTCAGGGAGATCAAACTACCCCTATTTTTACAAGGAGAAACAAAGGCAGAAGAACTGTCCATTGGGAGGGGCTCAGCCGAAACTAGTTTCTGTTTACAGGTAAGTAAAATAGATGTCCCTGGGGCTAGTAGAAGGGAAATGACATCATTTGACCACGCCTTACTGGGAGAGACCACAATTCTGAGCTTAAATGAGAAATGGGGTTTGACGAAGTGCAGAATGGGGTTGATTACAGAGTAAAATCAATTATTAAATGATACAGCATAATTTTAATTTCCTCAGGCATGTTATGGCACAGAAAAGTCTCTGTAGTTTCAGCTAAAAGGCGTGGTAGAACCATTCATCTTCATTTATGAGTAATTTCTTTCTTGACTGTTCCCCAGCCCGGTCCCCAGCTGCTAGTTAGTGCCTTCCTCCCTCCAATTATCTTCTAAATATATTTTGTACGTATGTAGTTATTTACATGTTGTCTCCTCCATTAGAATTTAAGCTTCCTGAGGGCAGGGACTATTTTCTTTTCTTTTTTTTTAATTCATCAATACATTTTTATTATCCATTGGCTATATGCACAGGAACTGTGCTAGGGGATGGGGAAACAAAGACAAAGTAAAACAGTCACTGCCCTCAAGGAGCTTACATTCTAATGGAAGAGAAAACATGTACACATGTGAGTATATACAGATTATATACAAAATGAACAGAAAGTAGTTTGAGGAGGGGGGTGCCCTGGTAGTTGAAGGGAAGAGAAAAGGCTTCATGAAGAAGAAGGTAATTAAACGAAGTCCACCTGCTGAGACCTAGGGGTGATAGGACCCCAACATTCAAGGGCAGAAGATGTGGGTCCTGCCTTGAATGAATTTGACCCAAGTCTTCTTTCAGCCAAAGACAGAGTTTATTAGAACAGTGGCTGGGGTGAGCAAGATTCCTAGTGAGTCTGTGCTATTGGCCAGATTTTAAGAATCTGAGCCTTTGTAATGAGAATACAACCAGGCCAAACTCTTAAGGAATCTTAGCAGTTTAATGGGGGCAAGATGGACACTTACACACAGAAAGACTGTGGGAAGATCTGGATGTGATCTAGCAGTGGCCAAGTAGTCTGGGGTGACTGTGAAGTAAAAGCAAAGGACCTTAAAGGGCCTGGTGCCCCAGGTGAATGCCAGGGACCTAGGCCACCTGGGAAAGTCCAAAGACTTTTAGCGGTCTATCATTAGTGCCCTATAATACCCATAAACTAAATTTATATATCCAATTGTCTTACTGTCTCCCTTTATTTCTTTTCTTTTTTTAAAATTAATTAATTAATTTTTAGTTTTTGACATTCGCTTTTATAAGATTTTGAGTTCTAAACTTTTCCCTTGATGGGGTATGGGATCTGGACCTCTAGAAAGAAAAGACCCGCAGTTCTAGAACTTTCCAATAAATTTCAGGAACCCAGCCCCTGAACCCAGATCCCCAGTGTTTGCCTAAGGCATCAGACTTGGTTATCCCAGTATAATCCTTTCAACTGTCCTTTCATTGTGGCCCCACCCAGCCCAACCCTTCATTCTCTGTTACCTCCTGACCACCCCAGGCTACTTGCCACTCCTAGATCACATCCAGATCTTCCCACAGTCTTTCCATATAAAAGTGGGCCCATCTTGCTCCAATTAAATTGTACAGACTCACTAGGAATCTTGCCCACCCCAACCAGTGTCATAATAAACTCTCTACTGGGACTGAAAGAAGGCTTGAGTGGTCATATTCTTTTGAGGCAGATCCGTGTCCTGTACCCTTACATTTAGGGGTTCCCAGCACACCTAGACCACAATACCCCCTCCCTCCACTCTCCTCTTCCAAGACAGCATATAATCTGATATAGGCTATACATGTACGATCATATTAAACATATTTCCATATTAGTCATGTTGTGAAGGAAGAATCAGAACAAATGGAAAAAACCATGAGAAAGAAAACACAAGAAAACAACAAAAAAGAGAGAAAATCGTATGCTTCGATCTGCATTCAGACTCCATAGTTCTTTGTCTGTGTAAGGGACAAGGTATCATGCTCCCACAATTTAAGATAACCTCTGACATTTTACAACATCAGTAAGAAGTTACATTGTTTTAACAAGCTTGCAAAACCTTAAAAGGGCAAACCAATGAGAAGGGCCCTAATCTTTTAATAGACCCCAAAATTCTAGAGGGCAGAACCGGTTTTAACTAGCCCTAAGTAGGACAAAGGCTTTTGGATGAAGAGGGATGGGGGGGGCATGTCAAGGGGACATGGGATGGGTGGATGTGTAAGATTGTGACCTGGAAAGGAACGGATCAACCTGGGCCTGGAAGGAAGGAGTCACCGCATTCTAACAGCATAAATCTTTTTCTGGCTTGTGTAATCAGCACAATCTCTTCCGAGAGGTTTTGCCCGGGTCTCCCTAGAACTGCAAAATAAATGATTCTTCAGTCACTCCGAGCTTAGTTTTGTTTTTAACTAGAAGGCTTTATTTTTCTAAGGCCTTATTTCTAACAATTTGGGTAATCATCTGGAATCCAAAGACCCTGACCCCACCCCAAGTGAGTGAACTCAGAGAAGGGCACTCCTGCCCTTAATTTGGTGGTCCCTGATTTATTCCTTGGGCTGAGTTGGTTGCGTGTCACCTGGACCCTAAGGTTTTGGTTTTTAAGGCTGAAAAGGGTGAGTGAAAAATTGGAGGAGATATCCGAGGTGGCCAAGAGACTATAAAAGTCGAGATATCTTGAGCAAGGTAAGGACCAGTCCCAGGAAGAAAAAGGACCCTCAGAGGAAACCTTATTAGTCACAAATCCTAGGTTAAGACCAGTCCCTGGAAGGAAAGGGACCCTTGGAGGAGAAAACCTAGTGATGGGAGGCCAGGGATCGCTAGCTAGCAAACTGAAGTAGTGGGATTACCCAGGAAAAACTTCCTACTGAAGGAAAAAGGGGAGGAAAAGTTTCTTTTGACTGGTCAAGGTTAGAGAATTGTACGCATGTTGTGTGTCCATCTGTCTGTTTCTCTGTGGATGTTTTGTGTCTGCCAGAAAAATTTTGGGTTAACTTTTGAGGTCTGAGATTGGAGAAGGAAGAGTGGGAAAGAGCTCCCGTCTCAGGCTTTCAGCGGGAGATTGAGAGTAGAATCAAAAAGGCAAGGAGAGAATCTCTCAGAAGTTAGTGTAAGGTACAGCAAGCGGCCTTTACTGATAAGAATTTGGCCACCCAAGATGGCTAGGGCCGAGAGAAAAAGAAAAAAAGGGGGGGGCTTAGAAGAATTTGAATTCAGGTTTAATGGGATCCCAAGACTTAAGAGTTTGAATTGCTGTCTTTGTATCCCTCCCACCAATATATTTGGTATCAGGGCAATGTGTTTAGAGTTGAAAAAAAAAATAAGGGTTTTTTGGTCTTATAATGTGATAAGATTTCAGTGATTTGTTTAGAACGCATAATAAAGTTGTAAAAGCAGTTTGGGAAAAGAGATGGGGGAGAGGGACAGTGCTATTCTCTGGTTTTGGAATTCTTATCTCCCTTCATATTTCAGAACTGCAAAGGAAAGCTGCTTAGCCTGGGTGAGTGTAATTTGGGGTGGGGGTAGGGTGTTTTAATGGTTGGTCTGGATAGCTTTAGATGGTTTAAGCAAGTTGAGAAGGTGTGAGGAAGTGGTCTGTTTTAAGTAGAAGGATTGAAAAATTAAAATTTTGTAGCTTGATTTGAAAACCAATAAAGTTATGGAAGGTTAAAAAGGCCATTTACCTCTCAGGATAAACCTGAAGGAGGGCTTTATTTAAGCTGGGTGAGAAAACCTGACTATACCCTGTTCAAATTGCTGAAGCCTGAGATTTTCAGGAAAGTGGCTCTATCTGATAAGCCTCTAAGAAGGAGAGGGGACTTTTTCTTTGTTCCTTAAGGAAGTAGGAAAGAAAAGGAGAATTAGTTAGAGCAGGAGTTGTCACCACGTGTCTTTTTAAGGGAATATATAAATTTGTGGAGAATATTTCCTTTTAAAGAGCCAAGAGTATTGGATTTAAAACAAAAATGTTTTTAAATGTTTATCATTAGTGATTATAAATTTGGATCTGATTGGATTTAAGTTTACTGTTCTATAAATAAAAAAATAATGGTTGCTATGGAACAAAAAAATTATTATACAATGATTGTAAAATGCTTAATACAATGGCATATGTTAAACACGGCATTATTATTATTTAATATAATTGTTAAAGGTACTAAGAGTAATAAGAGCGATAATTTCTATATGTGATAATCTGGAAATGCAATTGATGTTATCTGAAGTTTATTGTTTGTGTTACAAAAGTTATTACTGCTTCTAAATTGTATTTGTAAAACTCTTGGATTGTAAAATTTGAGAACCATTGTGAGGTAGAAATGGTGTTAAAGTAACACTTGATTTGGAATGGTTTTTTAGTGATAAAGGTGAGATAATTTGAAGCTGTTAAATACCTAGTGAGGTATATTTAGTTATAAGACTATGATAGCAGATTTTCATTTGAAATCTTGACTGTTGAAAAATATATGGTGGTTTAAAGTTATAGTTCCAACATATTAATGATGAGATGAATGATTCTCTGTGCAAAGTGATTTGGGAGTGCATTCATCTAAATTGATAATGGGTGGTTTCAAAGTTTATTACAATTGTGGAAACAATTTTATAATGTATGCCCTGTGGTACAAACATGTTTTATTGTGAAAAACTTATTGATATATAATGTTTTGGAATTAATGAAGTATAAGTATTAAGTATTCTCAATGAGAAATTAGAAAAATATATAGGAAAAGGAAAAAATATATATATAGACACATATATACATATATACACACTATATATATATACATACACACACACACACAAACACACACACATATATATTTAACCGAGGCCTTCTTTAGGCTGAAGACTGGGTTTGTTGGGGGATGGGCCATATGGGCCAGGCTCTTAAAACAGGGTCTAGTGGTTGTGGGGAAATCTAGGCTGCCATCCACCAAATGCCTTGATTGAGAGTGTCATTGAGGTTGAATCTGGATGGAAAATCTGATTGTTGCCTAAGGTTGTCAGACCAGTAAGAGACAATGATAGGCTAGCATAGATAATAGAAAAAAAAGCCAGTCTATTGGAGTGGGAGTGGCCCTAGGAGACCGTTGGACCTGGTGGAGGGGTTCGGAAAGAAAGAAAGGGTCTTTTTTTTCAGATGATAATTAATTGGGTCTGTTTCAAGTTTTAATATACTGCGTACATATTTCTGAATATTCTCACATGATATAATCTGGTAAGCAATTGTATTAGTTATGTTGCTGGAAGGGCAATTTCTCTTATAATGTGGAATGTTGTTAGATTAAGAATCGTGCCTTCAGAGAAAGAGAAAAAGGAATGAATTGGGCTGTTGGGGCATTCTATATGGTCCTGTTTTGTAACATTTTAAGTACTGTAATTTAAGAAATAAGAACTTCTAAGTTTTGTCTATGTTTAAAGGAAAGTTTTAGCTGGGATTATTTGGCTCTCGCTTACGAAGTTTAAAATTATTAACTAAGCTATTTGGAGTTATTGTTTAAGTGAAGTAGAAGTATTGTAAGCTGTTTTTAAGAAAGGGAGATACTTTTATGAAGAAAATGTTTTGGTGGAATCTTTGATATTCCTTTAGAGGGCCTACTAAATTTCTATTTGTAAGAAAATTATGTCCAAACCTACTATGAACTTAAGAGTTTCATTCCTGGGTTTGTTGTGTCCTTGGACTGGACTGGAAGCAGCATCAGAGATCTAAGGCTAGTGAGTAATACTAAAGCATGTAAGCTGTAAATAGGAAAGATCTTACTGTTTTGATCTGAATTCTTTCCATGGCCTCGCAAGAGTTAAAATTACTGTTTGAACTTATCATATGTATAAAATTTGAGTCCTGAAAGTGTCTCATTCTTTCAGATTAAGAATGGTTAGAGAGGGATAAATAAGCTTGAGAAACAGAAAGGCAAATCTATGTAGAGTAGCAACTTACGATCTTAATGGAAATTTGATTTTACTCAGGATGTTATTAGGAACCAGAATATGTGTAGGAAGTTATGCAAACTACTTAGAGCTCACTTTGGAGATGTTCCCTAATTAATGTGAAACTGTAGTCCCACCTGAAACATTGATAAGGGGAATTTGCTATCTAAGACCTTGGGAACTGTTAATGAACTGTTGTTCTGAGCCTAACTCCAGGTATGGTTAACAAGGAACTGAATTGAGCTACTGACCCATGACATCAGCAATCTGCAAAGAGGTTTGTGAGCTGCATCTATGAGCTGCAAGAGGGTGTTCTCATGGGAACGTCAGGAGAACGACTTTTCTGCATGGCTGAGGTAGGATTCTCCTCAATTTCTGACTCAATTTCCCCACTATGACACCTGGCAGACTTTAAGCCTGGCTCAATGCAGTTGGTCATTATATAACTTCTGCCTGGAATTGACATGAATCTAGGGAAGAATTTTTCCCTTACTTTAGTTATGCCCCGGTTCTTTCATGGTAAATTCCTATTATCATAAGTTTTGTAAGCATAAATATCGAATTTATTAAACAGTAGATTTATGTGGGAACATCTGAGATTATTATAGTAAGATGCAAGTATAAGATTGAGTTATTTGGCCTAGAATTTCAGAATTAAGTATTCAGTCTTGACATCTGTTACTAGTATGTTCCTGTATAAGTCAGGATCCTTTAATTTCTCATAATGGTTATGATGAGGTCTAGAGGTTTGGGGGTGCTGGGACTCTAAGGTCATAACATGAGGGTCCCATCCATCCTGGGTCAGCCCAGGTCTTTAAGCCAGGGGGGAAGTTTGTTGGAGATAAATCATATAGGCTAGTTGAGTGAAGTATAAGAGTTTTCTGGGGCCCATAGACAAATGAGAACCAGATTCATTTTGGGGCAAGGGGCAAAGGCCCTTGGGGGATGTGGGCCCATACCTCGTCATTATGGGGATAATTAGGCCAGGAGATTGTGAAACTAGAATATTATTCTGTTACTTAGTTAATACTTAGTTAATGTTAAAGTTGTCTCAGTTTGTTACAAATTAATGTTAAAAGAAAAATAACTTGTGACTTATGTAAATGCCTTGAAAGAAGCTTCCATTTTAATTAAGGATTATTTATTTGTACATGACTAGAAGTTGGGACTGTTTTAGTATTTGATATGTACTGGTTTTAAATTAACTGTTATGTATTGGAGTCTGTTATTAATTCCTTAGTGGAATCTCACCCTCCTGATGGGGGAATATGAATAGGAATGAACAATGAATTAATGCAAGGTATAAAGCTAGAAGTAATTCAGAGTGGAAAGCTAGGTTCTAATTTTTCTAATTTTAGTTTGTTAAAATATGATGGCCAAGGTTCCAATTTTGACCTTGTAATAGTGGAGACATGGGGGTTGAGTTAACTTTCATTATTTGCCCTGGTTACTGGCAAGATAATTTAAAAATTGTGCTGAGATCAATCTTGTAGGAGAGTGGATACAAAAAGGAAGATCACTGCAGGAAGAGAGTCTGCTGGACACTGTTTGAATGGCACTTGGACTAGAGGACTTCTCCAGATGATGTCCAGAGTGTCAAACAGCTGTATGAGAAGAGACTTCTGAAGCTTTAAATGGACAATTTATCATCACTTTTGGGTCTCTATATCTATACATAATAAGGGGACTGCCCCTTTTTAATTTGTCAATGTGCCCATCAATTTCTCCCTTACTTCCCCCATATTGTATTAAGTCCCCAAAATCCTTTGATGAAATACTGCCCAGCAGCACAGCCCCAGATAGAACCATCATTAAGGCATTGCAAGGTTTAACCACTGCTGATCAAGCAAGGTGGAGTCTGATCCCAAGAGTTGGCCAAAACGCAGGGGTGGGGAACTCCATCACTAATTGGCTGGAAAGGTGGTTTGGAAAATGGAAAGGGGTAGCAATGTCTCTGATAACTTTCCTAATTATGGGTATAGCAATTATGACTACTCTGGGATGTTGCATAGTCCCTTGTATAAGAGAATTAGTTCAAAGATTGATGGAAAGCGCATTAACTAACGGATCCCCACCAGGAGAGTATAGTAATTTACAGGTCATGGGCCAGGGAATATAAGAATTATGATGGAAAAGACCGAGATAGCTCATGCTAAAGAAGTTTGAAAGAGACCAAAAGAGAGTGTGGGAGCATGATTTCTGTAAAGAAAAAGAGGTGGGATTGTAAGGGACAAGGTATCATGCTCCCACGATTTAAGATAACCTCTGACATTTTACAACATCAGCAAGAAGTTACATTGTTTTAACAGGCTTGCAAAACCTTGAAAGGGCAAGCCAATGAGAAGGGCCCTAATCTTTTAATAGACCCCAAAGTTCTAGAGGGCAGAACCATTTTTCATCAGTCCTAAGTAGGACAAAAGCTTTTGGATGAGGAGGGATGGGGGGTAGGGCATGTCAAGGGGACGTGGGATAGGTGGATGTGTAAAATTGTAACCTGGAAAGGAACAGACTAATCTGGGCCTGGAAGGGAGAAGTTGTGGCATTTTAACAGTATAAAACTTTTTCTGGCTTCTGTAATCAGCACAATTTTTTCTGAGAGGTTTTGCCTGGTTTTCCCAAGAACCGTAAAATAAATTATTCTTCACTCACTCCGAGCTTAGTTTCATTTTTAACTGGAAGGCTTTATTTCTCTAAGGCCTTATTTCTAACATCTGGCTATGGGTAGTATTTTCCATTATGAATTTTTTGGAATTGTCTTAGATCCTTGCATTGCTCAGAAAAGCTAAGTCTAACAATGTTGGTGATTACACAATGTTGCTGTTACTGTGTACAATGTGCTCCTGGTTCTGCTCACTTCACTCAGCATCAGTTCATTCAAGTCTTTCCAGGTTTTTCTGAAGTCCATTTTATGTGGAACAGCGATGACCCTTACCCAAATTAATTCAGAGGCTTCTCCAGGTAGAAAGTAGAAAGGATTTTATTTTGATTTCGAGAAAGGGTGACTCACACCGAAAAGCAGTTCAATGCAAGACTGCAGGTGGTGTAAGCCAAGCAAGCATTTTTATAGTTTTTAACCGACCCCTCCCTATTAGCCCTTACCTCTTATCCCATTGGCTGGGCTTCAGAGGGCACAATCTAATCATGAAAAAAACTACCCCAGCAACAGCAGTAGAATTACAGAATCGTTACATAGTTTTCACCTGTCTTTCCCTCCTTCAAGTATCCTCTTAGTACACCCTGTTTTTGTTCATTTCAGATCCTGGGTACACATGTTGTTATTAGGGGTCTTTACCTTATTTTACTCATTTAAGTCTTCACCAATGGCACTCAATTTGCTCATCATTTCTTATAGCACAACAGTATTCCATTACATTCTTATACTGTAACTTGTTCAGCCATTCCCCAATTGATGGGCATCCCCTCAATTTCCAATTCTTTGCCACCACAGAAAGAGCTACTGTAAATATTTTTGTACATGTAGGTCCTTTTCCCATTTTAATGATCTCTTTGTGATACAGTTCTAGAAGTGCTATTGCTGGGTCAAAGGGTATGCACATTTTTATAGCCCTGTGGGCATAGTTCCAAATTGCTCTCCAAAATGATTGGATCAGTTCACAACTCCACCAACAATGAATTTGTGTTCCGATTTTCCCACATCTTCTCCAACATTTATCATTTTCCTGTTTTGTCATGTTGGCCAATCTGATAGGTGTGATGTGGTACCACAAGGACTATTTTCTTTTTGCCTTTTCTTTGTCTCCCCATTGCTTAGCACAATGCTTAGTAGATGCTTAATAAATGCTTGTTGACTGACTGCCTATGAAGAAGTAGTACTCTTCTATCTGAAGTCATAAGCTAGAAGTAGAGAGAAATCCCATAATTTCATGCCCAGTGGAGCTGTGACGGACAGTGACAATGGGACTGGGGAGCAATACACAGCAGGGTTCAAGACTGGCAGAGGTTATGTATCCCAGAGAGACTTCATGCCACATAGCACCTGTAGGGTGGAGGACCCGCAGGTGTAGTGTGTTGACATCACCAAAAGACCATCAGTGGCCTTGAGGTGTGAGTTGCCCCTCAACATGTGTGCCTTAGTCATGTGTTTTCTATATATATGCCTTTCAATGCATGTATTATGGCTATACATGTTCCATACGTGCATGGCACTCCTTGCACAAACCTGGCCATATATTTTTCTATAAATCTGCCTCTTCATGTGTATTCCCTGCGTGTATCTCTACTATTCCCATGGATAATGTTTATAGAATGCAAACTCTCTGAAGGTAGGGACTGTCTTGTTTTTATCATTGCATCCTTATTGCCCAGCACATACTGTGTGCTCAGTTAATGCTTGTTGAGTGTAATAGAATTGAAAATTGAATTAATTGTATATTTATGAGACTATGCCCCAGGTTGATGGGAGAAATGTTTTATTGTTACTTTTCTTATTATGTTATTTTATTAAATACCTTTGATTCGAATTAATCATTTCCTTTGTCTAACATAAAGGTAAAAACATTGGTGGGGCCTCTTGTGCCATAATTTTAGGTAGATGCAATCAATCAAACAATTAAAATTTATTAAGTACCTAATATGTGCTAGGAACTGTGCTAAGTGCTGGGGATACTAAAAAAAGCAAAAGACAATTCCTGGCCTCAAGAAGCTTATAATCCAATGAGGGAGGCAACATGCAAACAAATGTACACAAAGCAAGCTATATACGGGATAAATAAGAAATAATTAACGGAGGGAAGACATTAGAATTAAGAGGATTTGGGAAAGGCTTCCTGGAGTAGATGGGATTTTAGTTGGGACTTAAAGGAAATTGGGGAGGTCAGTAGTCGGAGAGGAAGAGGGAGAGCATTCTAGGAATAGGGGACAGCCAGAGAAAATGCTTGAGCCCAAGAGATAGAACATCTTGATCATGGAATAGCCAGGAGGCCACTGTCACTAGATCAAAGAGTACAGAATATTTTGAACCCGGGGAGCATCAAACACTATTACTATATAAGAGCAGAACAATACCACATGAGTAAAACGTTTTTATTTTTTAAAAATTTTTTTTTTTGTGAGGCAACTGGGGTTAAGTGACTTGCCCAGAGTCACACAGCTAGTGTTATGTGTCTGAGGCTGGATTTGAACTCAGGTCCTCCTGACTCCAAGGCCAGAGCTCTATACACTGCGACACCTAGCTGCCCCTAGTAAAACATTTTTAAAGTAGTGAGCATTTCACCTCTGCTGGAAGCTAAGGAAACCCCTATTAGTTTAAATTGGGGGAAATAGATTTGTGAGACATTGGAATATAATGAGATGTTTCCAGAATTCCCCTCTTTTCTCTTCTTTTGCCATTGAGAATGACTTTGTTTTTCATACAAGAAGGGAACAGAGGGTGGCTATGGGTAGACTCCAGTTCTCTTCCTGCTTTGCAACCAAGTGGCCATTGGTTCTGGCAATCAAGGTCATAGGTTTCCATGCTAGACAGACTTCCTGTTAGCAATCTGGCTACAGAGGACAGGAAGAATTGCTATAGTTGGACTCAGGACTCCCTTTCTGCTATGTGAGTGGATAGTGGCAAATTTGGGGGATCCATGTTCTGTCAGTATCCACTATTTATACCTCTGTGTTACGACTAGAGCTAGTGATAGAATTGCTGAGGCCAGATTGTGAGTGGCAGCAGTAGTCATGACTTGAGCCCCCGTCTGTTATGATTGGGACCAGTGGAAGAAGAAACCCAATCAAAGTAAGGACTGGATAGAGGGCATCCAAAGTTCCAGAGCCAATCAACTATTGGGAAGACTAAGGAAGAGTGAGCCAGGGCTAGAAGAGTGATCTCTTTCCCCATGCCGCCTCTGCCTTCCTTTTGAACTCTGAAGTATCCTCCTACCCAAATAAGCTCGAGGGTCCTAAGCTGAGACCATCCCTCACAACTCCTCCCTTGTTCCTGCCTCACCAATAATGGATACAACTGTTTCAGGAGGGAAGTCAAAAGCAGTTTGGGGAAATGGTTGAACAGAGCACTTAGTGGGGGAACATTTAACTAATTTCTTCTTGTCTTGGTGGTTTCTAATAGATTAATAGACCAGAGAATGCTAATTGTCAAGGAATGTCAGGAGGTGGTAGTGTTTGATTGAGAGGGGAAAGTCTAGATGTAGGATGGGGGCAGATTTAAATAATTTCTTTGATATTTTGGGACCGTATTTTACGTCATCTCCTAGCTTAAATTTGGAACACAACCAAAGTGAGTTTTTACTTGCCTGCTTGTTTGAAGACACTTGGCACAGCCACTGAAAGAGGAAGATTAGACTGAGAGTTTGCAGCCTTACTGTTTGCTAGTTGCCTGTGGGGAAAATACAGCTATCTTAGGAAGGCTACTTTATGCAGGCAGCAGAGCAACTCGGACCACTTCGTTGGTGCCTCAAGTATAGTAGCACCTGATGGGAAATTCAAACACTGCATTCTCTCTTTGGATAATTAATAAAGTAACACCCTGCCTTCCTGCAGGCTTAAGTAAGGCAGCATAAAAGCTGATATGGGCTGCATATGTCAACACAATGCCCAAATGTCACATGGGGGTACACATTAAGTGCCATATGTAGCCTATACCTGTGGCACATTTAAAAAAAAAAGTTAAAAACATCTTGTCATTAAAATAATAGACTGGTAAAATAAAATTTAAAATATGAGGTAATGTTTGAAGATTTGGTTGACAGCATGCTTAGCGGCGGAACAAGATGGGCATTCAAAAGTCCAGGCAAATAGTCAAGAATACTTATTTGTGCAGACAATGAATGATAAGCAAGCAGGTGGAGGAGAACCACCCAAATGAAAGGAACCTTTTGTTTCTACCAGGGCCCTTCAAGATGCTTCCTGTTAGAGTGGTAGCCAATTCCAATTTGGAGCAAATTTGAAACTCACAAGCAGAAGCCCATAGATAGGACAGAGAACTTTTGCAATGCTGAGATTCTGTGATTCTGTGATTTCATTTCCTTTGATAAGCCCTTATTGTAAGGAGGTTATTTAGAGCACAAGCTCTTTGAGAATAGGGTTGAAGTCATGCTTCACTCTCCAGACTTTACCACCATGCTTCAGCTGTTTTCTCCCATTGGTTTAAGTTCTTCTGTGCAAAGTCAGCCGCTGGTACAGAGTCAGTCTGAGTGACCCCATGACCTTTTAGACTTTGGGTATTTTCTCTTGGATAGAGCCAGAGTGATGATTCCCTAGAGTTCATTCGCTTCCTTAAAAAGGGTGGAAGGCACAGTCTTGGACACCCTAAAATGAAACAATTACTTAATGTGGGATACGGGGCCAAATATGAGTCACATCTTGTGTGGGTGAGTCGAACACCTGTGTGTCTCCTTATATTCAGCTGAGCAAGTGTCTGGATCTTGCAACATCTTGGAAAAATGAAAACTTGGCATACCTCCGCAGGCCTCCTCAGAAGGTCCTCAACTGTTTGAAAAGCAGTGGCACTTTGGAGCTAATGATGACTGTCATATTTATGGCCTCACCAGATCCTCACGAAAACCTGCTGAGGAAACTGAGGTTCATGGAGGTCATCTCTTGCCCAAGGGTTGCTTCCTAGTGGAGCCTAAATTAGAGCCCAGTTCTCTTTACCCTAAGACAGTCAGTGTTCTTTTTATCTCACTACATTGCCCCCCAAACCCTAGCCCATTTGATATTTCTATAAACAATCAGTTAATTGACAAAGATTTATTAAGCATTTACTATGTGCCAAGCTTAGTGCTAAGTGCTGAGGATATAAACAAAAATTAAAAGACAATATTTGGGTGGTCACTATGTGAACTTGACATGGGGCAAGTTTTTCCTTCCTTCCTTCTTTGTTTCCTCCTCTATAAAATGAGAGGATTGGGTTAGATGATCTCTAAGGTCATTTAAGGGGCAGCTTGGTGGTGCAGTGAATAGAGTTCTGGACTTGGAGTTGGGAAGTTCAAATCTGGCTTCAGACACTGAGCAAGTCACTTCACCTTGTTTGCTTCAGTTTCCTCATCTGTAAAATGGGCTGAAGGAAATGGCAAACCAGTCCAGCATCTTTGCCAAGAACACCCCAAATGGGATCATGAAAAGTTGGACATGACTGAAAAGACTGGACAATAAGGTCACTTAGAACTCTAAAGTTCTATATCTAGGATAGATTTTTCTCTTCCTTTAATAGGCTATATAAAAAGTCATGCCTGAGTTCATAAATCATAGTACTTTAGAAATGGAATAGACCTGAGGGTATTTAGTCTGTCCCTTCCCAAATCATAAATCTCATCCATAATAGCTAAACTACCTGTCATCCAGTCTCAGCTTGAAGGTCTCCAGTGATGAGGAATGAACTACCCACAGGCATCTAGTTGGTGCTGGGTAGATAGAGCTCTGAGCCCAAAGTCAGCAAGACCTGAGTTCAGTTCCAGCTTTAGATACTTAACTAGCTGTGTGACCCTGGGCAAGTCATTTAACCTCTGTTTGACTTAGCTTCCTCATCTGTCAAATGGGGATAATAAGAGCACCTACCATCCAGGGTTATTGTGAAGAACGGATGAGTCAATAATCATAAAGTGTTTAGCACAGTGTCTGGCACATGGTAAGTGTGTGTTAGATGTTAGTTATCATCATCATCATCATCATCATCATTATTGTTATCCCTCAGGGCAACCCATTCCACTTGCAGCTCTAATTGTTAATAATAATTGTTGTTCAGTTATTTTTTAGTTGTGTCCAACTCTGTGTGACTTCATTTGGGGATTTCCTGGCAAAGATACTGGAGCAGCTTGCTGTTTCCTCCTCCAGCTCATTTTACAGATGAGGAAACTGAGGCAAACAGGATTAAGTGACTTGTCCAAGGTCACATGGCTAGTAAGTATCCAAAGGCAGTTTTGAACTTAGGAAGATGAGTTTTCTTGACTCCAGGCTCGGCACTCTATCTACTGTGCCACCAAGCTGCCCCTTATTAATAATACCAATAATTAATAATAAGCATTAACATGTTTATGTAGCTCTTAAAGATTTGCAAAGTGTCTTACATACATTATCTCAAAGGAAGTTTTTCCTTATCCTACTCTATGAGACAAGGAAGAACAAAAATTCCTACTATACTGGCCAAGGAAGTGATCATGGTATTCTTCCATCCCAAGTCTGTGGTAAATAAACCTACATATATATACACCCACATATATATAGATTTTGTTACTATTGTTCAGTCTTTCTTCAGAAAGAGAGAAAGAGAAGAAAAAAAGCTAGAAAGAGGAAAAAGAAGAGAAACTTTCTGAGACGAATTCTGGAAACATATAACCTGGAAAAGTTAAGCATTTGAGATGGCATCTGATCGAACACTGGAAGGTGGAGCAAAGGCAGTTTCTTTGCCCAACCCAGCATTTGTAATTATGGAGCTCTAGTGATCTACCCACAGTCTCTCTTTTACTATCTCATAATTCATTCTGATTAATATCCCCAAGGCATGGCATGTGTCCCTCATTACAATTCAATTCAACAAACATGTGATAAGTACCTACTATGTGTGATAAGGCTAGGAATAGAGAGTAACTCCAGTCCTTATGGAATTTACATTTTCCTGATGGGGGGGGAGCATATAACATGCACTAATGTTAGAAGACCTGGGAGGGAGGCCAATTAGGAAACTATTGCAACATTCCAAGTGTGAGTGATGAGACCTGTACCTGTACTAGGGTGTTGTTTGTCTGAGTAGAGATAAGGGGATTTATATGAAAGATATTGTGAAGGTAGAAATGACAAGACCTGACAGCAATTTGGATATGTGGGGTAAGTGAAATGAGGAATTGAGGATGATCCTGACATTGGGAGCCTGGGTTTTGGGGAGGATGGTGGAGCCCTTGACAAGTAAGAGGAAAGGTAGGTAGAGGGGAGGGTTAAAGGGGAAAGCTAATGAGCATTCTTTTGGATATGTTGAGTCTGAGATGCTCATGATACATCCAATTCAATATTTCTAAAAGGCAGTTCATGAAGTGAGAGTGGAACTTAGGAGAGACTAAGGTTGGATATATAGACCTGGGAATCATCTGAAGATGATAGAGATGATAAGTGAGCCCATGGGAGTGGATAAGATCTCCAAGAAAGACAGTATAGAGGAAGAATAGAAAAAGACCCAGGACAGAGCCTTGAGGAACATCCACATTGAGTGAGAATGATCCAGATGAATATCTAGCCAAGGAGACTGAGAAAGAGTGGTCAGAAAGGCAGTAGAACCAAGAGAGAACAGTGCCATGAAAACCTAGAGAAGAGAGGATAATAGACAAGCATCAAAGTCTACAGAGAGATTAAGAATGAAGTGTATTGAAAAAAGGCTATTACAACTTTGAAAGACTTAAGGAACTCTGACCAATGCAATGAGCAACCATGATTCCAGAGGACTGAGGACAAAGCACAGTACTCACCTCTTGGCAGAGAGGTGATAGACTCAGTGCAGAATGAGACATTTATTTTTTTTTTGACATGACCAAAGCAGGAATTTGTTTTGTTTGACTATGCATATTTGTTAGAAGGCTTTTGTTTTTATTTTTTTCAATGGTAGGGGGAAGTAGGAGGTAGATAAAATAGATTTTTGTTAACTGAAAAAAAATTAAGGTGAAAAAATTAGAAGACTCTTTGATTTTTACAACTGAGAGGTAATTGGTAAATTTGGAGAGAGCAGTTTCAGTTGAATCATAGAGTCAGAAGACAACTTGCTTAATACTGAAAATCGATTGTGGGAGAGTAAGTGGAAGCATATAGAGCAGGTGGCTTTTTAAAGGAATTTAGCCAAGAAGGGGAGGAGAGATATGAGATGGAAATGAGTGGGATTGGTTGGATCAAGTGAGAGTTTTTTTTAAGGATGAGGGAGACATGAGCATATTTGCAGGCAGCAGGGAAGGAGCCATTAAACAGGGAAAGATGGAAGATAAGAGAATGATAGTGGGGGCAATGTGCTGGACAAGATAGAAAGAGATGGAACCAATGACACATATCAAGGGGTTTGCCTTGGCATGGAGAAGGACCACCTCTTCATGTGAGATAGGTGAAGGAGACTGTGGGGGATGATCCTTGAGTGTTACGAAGGAAGGAAGGAAATGGGCATTTAGTAAGCGCCTACTATATCCAGGGTATTCATTAAGTGCTTTTATAAATATTATCTCATATGATTCTACAAAAACTATGGAAGGTAAGAGGAAGGGAGAAGTGACAAGGAGTAGAGAAGAAGTTCTCAGCAAATGGCCTAAATCCTTTTAGTGAAGTGTAAGGTGAAGTCTTCAGCTTATTGGGGGGTGGGGGGGGAAGGGGCATTCATTTGGAACAGCCTCTGTAGCAAGTGGGATAATGAATCTTAGGGAGGTGTAAAAGGATTATTTTGCCAGTTTGTGAGGGCCAGTTTGGGATTATGTAACATAAACCTGTAGTGGACCCAATCTCTATTCAACAGTAGGGGAATAGATATGAAGGCTGGTGTGTGAGGTATGAAGTGGGAGTAATCAAAGGCTGAGCTTCAACAAGGCATGAAGAGCAATAGGATAAAACGGCAAGAGATTCAAGTGGAGAGGATAGTGTACAGTTGAAATGATTTACCAAGGGGTCCAAGGAGGAAAGGAAGGACGATGTAACTAGTACAGGGGTGATAACCTGTGAGGGATCTGAGAGATAAAGGGTCTGGAGATCATTGTGAGAGCAAAGAACAGGGTTAAGGGTCATAAGGCAGAAGGGAAGTTGGATTGATGAAAGAGTTTGACCAGGAAAAGTTATTTCAGTTTGTGAACATGAAAGTAGAACAGTTGCGGCTGATTGCAAGATCAAGGATGTGACTCTCTTTGTGTCACTTAGGTGAGATGGAGAAGGTCATAGGAAATGAATATATTGAGGAACTGTGAGATTAGGGCTTTTGAAGGATCATGAATATGTATGTTGAAGTTCCCTAGTGTGAGGGTAGGAATTGTGGTGGAGAAAAAAATGCTGAGACAGACGCTGAACTCATTGAGGAAGGAAGAATTTCCTAGAGGTCGATAGTGGTCATTGGGATCTGGATTGGGTGACAAATTTGTATAACATGAACCTCAAAAGAAGAAAGACTACTAAATAATGGTGGCAGAGGGAGAATCTGGAAGTGGCAATGAGAAGCAAGGAGTATTTTGACTATGGCCAGTGAGTCAAGAGTATGAGTGAAAATGCAATCAGTACTGGAAATAACAGCCAGGGATGCAGTGTCATTAGGAGGGAGCCAGGTTTCAATGGAAGGTGGAAGGAGTGAGAAAGTTAAGATGAAAGATGAAAGAAATGTATTGATTATGGAGCAGGTGTTCCAGAATGTAGGGACTGGGCAAATTTGGAGTGGGACACTAAGGGATGTAGCGTTGAAAGGTGTGAGAATGAAAGAATACACAGTTGAGAATGGGGTTTGTACATTGGTGGCAGAGAGTTCAGAATCACTGGGATGGGGAAACTATAAGAGGGTAGGAGTATGCTAACCATTGAGGAATGGATTTGGGCAGAGTGGTTGGACACAGGTCACTGAAGGAGGCAGTTGATTGGAGGTGCTCCCTGGAGGTCCAACCATGCAACAAATGGTGATGTGTCTTGTGAAACCCTCTGGGCAGGAACTAATGATAGAAGGAATGTGTCAGTCTAGGAGTATGTACGTATGTATACATGTAGGATGCCTAATGGATCAAGCATTGGCATTTTCAGCCAAAGGTTGTGGATTTGAATCTCTTCTGCTATGTTTCCAACCATATCTTGGGACAGTATGGTATAGTTGCAAGGCTGTGGGATTAGGACCCCAGAAGATCTGTGTTCAAGTATTTGCTGTACCCCTTTCTAACCACCCAACCTTGTGCAAATCACTTAAGCTCCGTAAGTCTCAGGTTCCTCAGCCTGTTATATGAAGAGGTTGGACTAGGTCTTCTAGGTCCTTTCTAGACTAGATAGCTTATAATTCTAGATTCCTGGCATGCGTTCACATGGATTGATCATTTAGCCATATTGTACTTGTGCCACCATCACTGAGGCCCTCCTTTGACCACATATTCTTTTTCTGTTTTTGCACTAAATTTTATGGATGTCTTTTATTTTTATATCACAGTTATTTCTGGATATAGAATCCCACCTCCACCCTTCACACTCAATATTGAACCTTCTCTTCTAAACAATCAAGCAGAAACAAATAATACAATGACATGTCTGACGATATAAGCAACATTTGTCCACCTTTAGTCTTTCACCTGTCTCCTGAGAGGAACTTAGGTATGTTTTCATTACCTTCTCACTAGAACCAGGATTGGTCATTACAATTACTTGGTTTTCCTTTAGTCCTTTCCATTTAAATTATTCTAAGCATTATGACTTTGTCACTGTGCTTCAGAATCCATCTCACCCTGGAATATCCCTCTGCCTTTGCAGCTCCCTTCTCCCGTTGGGAAATTCTTTCCAGGGCCTCCCTTTTGGGGAAGGACCTAGATCAGCTATCCTTCATTCTTCCCCTTGCAGAGTTTCTGACTCTTGCCACCATGCCCTCATGCAGATACCTTCTCCTCCTCCCATTCCAACTTTTTCAGCTCCTTTTTATATGTTGTTTTCCCTTATTAAAATATAAACTTCTTAGAGGCAGAGACTGTCTTTCTTTTTGCTTGTATTCATATTTCTTGCACTTAGCACAGTGCCTGGCACATAGTAAGCACTTAATAAAGACTTATTACCTACCTGCCTTGTGTATATTTTTCTGCTGGATCTTCCTATTTTACTCTGAATCAGTTTATACAATTAAATAAAATTTAACCTTCCCACGCTACTCTGGATTTCTTATATTTGTCATTTCTTCATGGCACAATAGTGTTCCATTACATTAATTTATCACATTCCATTCCCCAACTGTTGGACACATATTTTGTTTCTAGCTCTTTGATACCACAAAAATTGATGTTAGAAATATGTTGTTGTATAATGAACTTTTTTTTTTCTTGACTTCCTTGGGGTTGTGGTGGTGGTGGTATATGCTCATTAGTGGAGATTATTGAGTCACAGAATATGAGCAGTTAAGCCACTTTTCTTGTAGAATTCCAAACTGTTTTCTAGAAAGGAAGGGCATCTTGACCACAAACAATTATCACTTGTCAGAGGTGGTAGCAAGATGGGTGGTAGAGTTCTGAGTCACATGGGATTTATGGAAAAGTAACAGGTGGAACACTGGGCAGATATGCATATGGTTAAGAGTTTCAGATAGGTTTACCACTTAGGTTACAAGGAAGGGCACAGTGGTTCTCTCCTCCAGTCTCTGCAAGGATAAAAAACCTGCAGTAATTCCTGAAAGAATTTTCTGATTGTTCAGTGGCAGTCAATTGGCCATGCCTAGGCATCTTTGATAATGTCTAGTATGGTCTGCAAGAATTCTTAGGTGACCTCCAGTTCTTCAAGATATTAGTCAGTTGCATGGTTGGCTATATACAGCATGACCAATGGGAAAAACAGGAGGTTAAACCCCTAGCCTGGGAAGAATAGCCCATTTTGGGGTGGAGGCATGCGTGGAAAAATCATAGCAGAATTCAGTGATGGAGGGTGTTAGAGTCTATTGCTAAGATTTAAGTGTCTTTATAGAAGAAATAGGTCAGCCGGTCAATGCTGAAAGTAATAGACCCCTTTTTAGAATTTGTTTAAAGGAAAGCCCTACAAGGAAGGGTATGTGACTTAGTGACTTAACTATAAACACTAAGGGAATAGGAGATAAGGACCATGAGAGAGGAATACTAGGGCAGCCCACTGACTCTCTTACACTGGGGCTAGGACTCACACCTCCAAAACAGGGCAACCTAATGCCTCTTTCACGTTGGGGCTGGAATGGACACCTCTCAATTAGGACTGCAAAGGAGCAGGAAAGGGATGCAAATGAAGATGTTGCTGGGGGCATGATAGTGATCAGATCATGGCAAAAGGCTGTTCCCAGGACTTAAGTGTCCTTAGTTATATCACATTCTCACTTGCATTCTTGAAATCCATGAATGTGTGATTTAGTACAGCTCAGATTGCCCCAGTATAAGGACAACTTGATCATCTTGAGACTTATAGTAGCCCCGGTATCAAGACTTTCCAGGTGTTTTATAAGGAAGAGAAGGAGGTCGGATTGGTCTCCCCTCCCTGAGGTCACAGGCTGGCAGACACTAGTCATCTAGACATAAATCATCTAGTTTGAAATAGAAGATTCCAGATATTGGGAGAAAGGGGTGATGGTAGGCAGCGGGGAGGAGGAGTTAGGTAGGAGAAAGGAGTGTGGCTAGGGAATAGATAATCTGTTAGAGACTAAGCCACAAAAACTAGAAGTTTTTTCCAGACTGCATTAAAAAGGAAGCTGGGATAATAATTCTGACTATGGGGAATGTAGTAGTGACATGATTGCTGCAGTCTGGTTGTTGGTTTGGTCATAGAAGATGGTAGAAGTGTAACGCAGGTTTCAAATTGGGAGCATTTTGCATTAGATTTTCCTAATTGGTACAGAGAATGATGTATCTATGTTAAATGTGACTGTGTGAGGGGTGGAGTTGGTGAGAGAGAAGAATTTCAGTCTCTTCAGTCTCAAACATTCATTTCAGACTCTTCTACAGACCAGGGAGGAGGAAGAGAAACAATCTCTTGAAGATAATATATGAGGGGAAACCAGTTCCTCAACATGTCCCTTATTTCCACTTTCCTCCCTAGAGAACTCAGGGCAATTTCCCCTTGGGTAAGATTGGGGTCCCTCTCTTGGTCGATTGATATATCCAATCAACTCCATTTAAAGAGCTTATTCATGGGGCAGATAGGTGGTACGGTGGATAGAGCACAGGCTCTGGAGTCAGGAGGACCTAAGTTCAAATCCAATCTCAGAACAAATACTTGACATTGACACTTACTAGCTGTGTGACCCTGGGCAAGTCACTTAACCCCAATTGTCTCACAAAAAAAAAAAAGCTTATTCACTTTCATGGATTTTCTGATATATTGTAATCTGTGGACCATCTCCAATCTCTGTTTGCCATCTGCTTGGATAAAGTGATTTACTTAATATTCACTATTTGTGATGGCCTTTTGTGTAAAAAGCATTGGGCATCTGCTGGTATAATCTTGGGTTGCCGTTGTACTTAAGAGAATAATGATCAGGAAAGTGAATGGCTTTGTTGCTTTTGAATATATATATAAAAAAAAACACTGTGCCCCTATTCCATCCCAGCAATATTTAGGGGGGCAGAAATATATAATTCTAGTTTAGTATACTCTTTTAGAAGAGAACAGAGCAGACTCATGGCCCTTTCTCCTGCTCACCTCCACACAGAAATCAGAATTTCCTGTGGAAACTAGTGAGCAATATTACAGAAATGACTATACATGACTCCCTGTGAACAAAATTTAGTCTACCTGTGTGCACATACATATGTGATACGGGCAACACACATCTTTTAGAAGATTGTGGTTTGATGGTCAGTGTTTTCCAAAGAGTTGGAAAGAATGAGGAGTTCCTGCATTTCATTTAGACTACCTAGCACTCAGCACAGTAGCAAACATTCAATAAGCATTTTTTTCCTGAGTTGATCTGACCCTTTCAGTCACTAAACCATCTAAGTGTTGTGACAGCATGAGGAGCTCCAGGGAAATGACAAACAGTGAAGCTTCTTTCTGGTATCTAGCTACAAATAGTTCTTCTTTCAGTGTCTAGGATACAGTTTCTTCCCAAATGTCTCTGAGCATTTCGAATGTATCTCACCTTCAAAGAAACCTATATTCCTGTCTTTGACCTATCAAGCTATCCTGAAGATGGAGAACAATGGTTTTTAGGAGACACAGCTGGAGTCCCATGGGTCCTTGACTTTTTGTTTTCTTCTACCTGTTTGCTTGGGTCTCATGGGGGCCATGCCTGAGGGAGATGAAGACTCTGTAGAGCTCACTGTTTGCCAGAGATTCTAAATTAGAAGTCAAGGGGACTCATCTCAGGAGGCCTGCCATCAGTTTCTTTTGATCGGTCCAACTTCTTAAAGACTCCCCCAGGGTCTGATTAAAATTCTGGGGGACCTTGTTAGAAAGAAGACTGAAGAGAAGAGGGTTGTTATCTTTCCTTCATCCCCATAGGACTTTGTACGTCTTTTATAGCTGACATTGAAATTGTGCTTTAAGATTTACGAAGCTCTTTACATATATTATCTCCTAGGATGTACTCCACAATCCAGGAGCGCTGGTTTCTTTGCTGTTCCTTGAACAATACTCCATCTCCTGACTATGCATTTTTGCTGGCTGCCCCCATGCCTAGAATGCTCTTCTTTCTCATTTCTACCCCCTGACTTCCTTCAAGTCTCAGTTAAATCCCACTTTCTTCAAGAAGCCTTTCCTTCTTTTCCTTAATATTGGTGCTTTCCCTTTGAGAGAAATCTCCCATCTAGTCTGTATATCTCTTGTTCATACATAATTGATTTTGTATCATCTTCCCCTATTAGAAAGTGAACTCCTTGAGGGCAGGCACTGTTTTAGCTACAGACACTTACAAGCTGTGTGAATCTGGGCAAGTCACTTAACCTCTGTCTGCCTCAGTTTCCTCTTCTGTAAAATAGGGATTGGAGGAAAAAATGACAAACCACTCCAGTACGTTGTTGTCCTTTGTTCTCGAAGAGGACTCTGGTATCTTTGCCAAGAAACCCCCATAGATAGTATGTTCTATGGGGTCATGAAGAGTCAGACCCAACTGAATGAAGGAACACCACTCACCACCACCAACGAAATGGGGATAATAACAGCACCTATCTGCCAGGGTTGTTGTGAAAATAAAATAAGATAATATTTGTAATGTGCTTCACAATCCTTGAAGCTCTATATAAAGACTAGTGATTATTACCATTAGTAGTAGTAGTAGTAGTAAAAGTAGTCATAGTCATAGTTGTGGTAGTAGGAGTAATCACAGTAGTAGTGGTGGTAGTAGTAGTAGTAATAGTAGTGGTGGTGGTCATAGTAGTAGTAGGAGAAGAAGAAGAGGAGGAGGAGGAGGAATCCTCAGTGCTTAGTTCAGTGTCTAGAACATAGTAGGAATTAATAAATGCTTATGGACCAATTGGCCAACTGTGTGACTCACAGCAACCTTGTGAGGTAGGTACTATAGATATACTGTTACTACTTTAGAGATGAGGAAACAGAATCAGAAAGTGATTTACCTACTGTCACACTGCCTGAGTGTCAGAGGTTGGATTTAGATGCAGATATCTCTAAGTCCAGTACTCCCCTGACACATCCCATTGTGTCTGTCCTTTGCCTCACTAAGTTATCCAGAGGATTGTGTTCATGTTTGGGGTTCTCATTTCAGAAAGAACATTGACAAGCTTGACCACATCTAGAGAAGGGTGACCAGGGTAGTGAAAGGACAAGACTTGGGGAAAGTGGTTGAGGGGGAAAGGATATGATTTTTGTTGTTCAGTCATTTTTTCAGTCTTGTCTGACTCTTCATGACCCTGTGTGGGGTTTTCTTGGTAGAGATACTGGAGTGGTTTGACATTTCCTTCTCCAGCTCATTTTACAGATGAGGAAACTGAGGCAAACAGGGTTAAATGACTTCCCAGCTAGTAAGTGTCTGAGGTTGGATTTGAACTTAGGAAGATGAGTCTTCCTGACTCCAGGCCCAGCACTCTATCTACTATGGTGCCACCTAGCTGCCCCAAGAATGTGATATCTGTCTTTGGAGGGCTATCATGTGGAATTTGGCTTGTCTGGTCTGACACCCTAGACTGGAGGGAAAGCCATCCCAAGAGCATTTGGAAACTCTTAAGAATGAAATTCTAAAACCATAAGCTGTATAGATCCATTGAAAAAAAGCAAAGGGTGCTGTCTAAAGAGACCAACTCATTGTCCTACTTAGGTTTTCGTAGAAGACCTGGGGTTGACCAAATCAAAGGACTTAAGAGTTGGATAGAGGGGAAGCTAAGTGGTGTAGTGGATAGAGCACCCACCCTGGAGTCAGGAGGACCCGAGTTCAAATCTGACCTCAGACACTTACTAGCTGTGTGACCCTGGGCAAATCACCTACCCCAATTGCTTCAACAACAAAAAAGAGTTAGATGGGACCTCAGAGTTGATCTAATCCAACCTGTACCTGACTTTGATAAGGCTATGAGGAGCTTTAATTACTAATTTGAGAAGCCAGTTTAGTTTTGATGAAGAAGCAGATGGACTCAGGAACTGAATGATATCCTTAATGGTGATATTGTAGAAGGAAGTTCTTTCTAAGTACATATTAGGCATATTCCTAAACTGCAAATCTTCAGTGGCTCCCTATTGCCTTTAGATACAATGCAAAATCCTTAGCCTGACCTGTATGGCACTCTACAATCCAGATCTCTTGATTTTTATACTATTCCCCTGCTTGCCATTGAAGGAAAACTGGCCTGCTGGCTGTTGTGCCGTGCATGGCACTCCATCCAATCTTGTGCCTTTGTACCAGGAATACCTAGTTTCCTTCAACACTTGGCTCAAGTGACATTTTCCTAATGCAGTGTTTCCTGGTCTTGTAGCTGCTATTGTACCCCTTGTCAGAACTACCTTATTGAACATTAAGAACTTCCTGCTGGGTCCAGGGCACTGGGGCCCTGTACCCACAGCGTTCCTCACTTCTTGGCTCTGGATCTATGTACTTGGTCCAGACCAGGTTCAGTCTTAGGGGAGTTTGGTCTCTAACAAGACACTATCTTTTCTTATACTCTTCAGTTTTTTACCACCTCCCTCCCCCAGTCCAACTCCAGTGCCCTGGCACCGATTTACTTAAAGCTTATATGTCTAGAGTCTCCCTGAAAGGAGTAGAAGGTTACTCAATGTGCAATATGAATCAAGCATGGGACAGGTATTTATTTTCTACACACAAAAGAAACACTAAACACAAAACATTCAAAAAGCAGCAGTAATAACATATATACTCTCTTGGTAGGTCAATACTTAAACCTCATCTAAACATAAGGCATTTTGTGGAACTGTTGAGTAGGCATTTTAAAATTTCACCTTGGCTCTGCACTGTCCCTCTCACAGTGGATGTCTTCTAGCAAGTTGGGCCAGGGCTTGGGCTCATCCTTTCATTGGTTCTCTTCTCCAGTTGGAATAGTGGATGGGGACTCTCCCTCTTGCCACCAGTCAGTTCTGACCAAAGGGTCTAGGACCACCGAAGAGTCTCAAACTCACAAGGCCAGTCAGCCAGTCAGCCAACAAGCATTTTTTTAAAGTGATTACTATATGCCAGGCACTATGCTAAGCCCTGAGAATACAAATATAAGCAAAAAGGACAATCCTCGTCCTCAAGGAATTTATATTCTAATGGGTAAGACAACACATAAAAGGAAGCTGAAAATGAAGGAAGTGGGGGAATGGTGCTTGGCTTGTGGGATGATGGAGAAATCCAGAGGACTATATAGCCTGGTAGGAAATGAAGAGCTGACTGTTAAATGGACATTCTAGGAATAGCCCTCCAGCCTCCAATCAGAGGGAGAAGCTCTAGGGTCAAAGGGTAGTTCAGATTTGTGAGTTCCAGGGTTGAAGTGATCTTTCAGGAAAGAGAACTTTCTTCTGAAGGTGGCCTCTAAGCATGGACGCATCCATCTTGAGATTGATATTTATTTGTCTAAGATCAGAAAACACAGAGGAGCCTCTCCAGAACCGTGATTAGGTTTGCCTAGAAAGGATTCACCGCTATATACTCAAAGCTGACATTCTGAGATGGGGCAGAGGGTTGTCAAGTTGCTACTTGTTACATGGAAGGTCCGAGGAGGAAGAGCAGTAAGGCTGGAGTCACTCTCTTTTTAAAGGTCCATTGAGTCATTGATTCTCCCTGCTCAGTGGTCAATGGGTTGGGATGCTTCAGCGTCTCAAAGTCATACATGACTGGGAGAATTGGGCTTCATTATTCCCAAAGCACTGAAGTGGTGAGATAGCACCTGGGATTGGCCAGAACCAGGAAGGGCATCTTTGTGCATACACATTCAGTCCTGAGGAGCTAGGTAGTACCATGGATAGAGTACTAGACTTGGATCAGGAAGACCTGAATTCAAATCCTATTTCAGACACTTACTAGCTGTGTGAGCCTGACCTCTCAGCACCAGTTTTCTCCTCTGTGAAATGGAAATAAATCCATTCAACAAGCATTTATTAAGCATCTACTACCGTATTTCACTGCATAATCGTCGCTCCCTGTGTTTTTTTTTCAGTCCAAAAATTGGTTGATAACCTTTCATCACGTAATAGTAATCGTGGCATGGTACAATTCTGTTCGTCATGCCTCTTAAAAGGTAAATAAAGCAGTAATGTATTCACCAGTGGCATACGGATACACATTTATCTCTCCTGCGTTACAAGCTCTAAGCCTAGAATTCTCAGTGCACATGCATTGTCAGTATATTTCTGAAAGCCTACTTGCGCAGTTTGTTTAGAATGCTGCAGTACTATCGGTGTTCAGCCATAGGCACAAAAGGAGCAGGCAGGCAGGCGGAGCTGCCATTAGTGAGTCATGTGATATGGTAAGACTTGCATCTTCCTGGACTAGCTAGACTGCACAGTTTGTCTGCCAGCGATACAGTTTAATGATAAATGATTTTAAGGAGTACTGGCACAATTTTTTAAAAAGCTTCACATAATGGTCGCACCCCACTTTTTTGCAAAAAAGTTTAGCATAAATCTGTGACGATTATGTAGTGAAATACAGTATGTACCAGAGCCATAATAATAGCACCTACCTCACTGAATTGTTGTGAAGATCAAATGGGATAAAGCGTAAAGTTCTTTGCAAACCATAAAGTACCAGCTGCCATTATTAAATTCATTATGTATCTATTCTGTATATACTTCTTTTTTTTTTTTTATTCTTTGTGTGTGTGTGAGGCAATTGGGGTTAAGTGACTTACCCAGAGTCACACAGCTAGTGAGTGTTATGTGTCTGAGGCCACATTTGAACTCAGGTCCTCCTGACTTCAGGGCCGGTGCTCCACCTAGCTGTCCCTCTGTATATACTTCTAAGTTACCTCCATTAGGATGTAAGCTCCTTGAGGGCAGTTCAGGGTTTTTGTATACTTAGCACTTAACCACTACAGGTCAGAGCTGAATAGGGTAAGTATGGGACTTTCCTGCTGCCTAATGAATGAAATTAAAAAGCATTTATTGAGTACTTACTAGGGGACGGAAAAGGTGCTAAGCACTGTGGTTACAAATAAAAAAGTGAGACAGTCCTTTCCCCCATTGATCTCACCTTCTGATTGGGGCATCCAGGCCCATAGCCAGTCGTCCTGATCTGTATCTGGTCATTGGACCCAGATGGCTTTGCAGGAGAAAGTGAGGCTGGTGACTTTGCACAGCCTTCCCTCACTTAAATCCAATTCACTTGCATGTCATGGCATTGCCTTCCTGATGTCATGGTCCTCTTCGAGAACCAAGCACAAAACAACAGTACCTATGGAGGATTTAACTGCAGAGCTGATGGTAAAGCATGGATGGGGCCCCCAAAGGTCCAGATGGGACAGATCAACTTTATCCTTCTTATTTCATGGGATCAGGGTAGTGGTTAGCAAGCGTCCTGTGGTTACCTGTAAAATGAGAGGATTGGACTAGATAAGGTCCAGATATGGGAGAAAATCAGACTCTTTGAGGGCATGGGACCTATAACGGGGAGAGTGAAGCAGGTTGGGAAAAGTAAGGACCTTTGAGGTGCTGCAAGGAGGGTAGGGTGTATAGAGGAGGTGATCTTAATGCTACCTGTCCACCTAATTCCTCCCTTTCAATTCACTTCAATTCATTTCACTTTAACCAATACTTAGTAAGTGATCTCTGCGGGCAGAACATTGTGCTCAAATTGCGGGAGACACCAAGTTTAGATGAGACACGAGACCTCATGGACCTGAGAGCCTATTAGAGAAATAAGACACTAATGTAGATATTGTGTGGTATCATGTATTGTAAAATGTACTAGGAAGTTACAAAGCTACATGCAATGTGAGGTCTGAGGAGAAGGTCTTCCCCAACTAGCGGGATCAAGTAAAGCTTCCTGATAGAATCTGATCTGGGACTAATGGTTTTGTGGTATGCAATCGATTCAAATACATCAGCAATAAATGTTTTGGAAAAAGGATTCTTGTGAGAGGTGGGGGAAGGTGTCTTGGATTGTTTGTGGAGAAAGAAGCTGTAAGAAAACAGAGGAGGGAGCAGCTAGGTGGTTCAGTGGATAGAGCACCAGCCCTGGAGTAAGGAGGACGTGAGTTCAAATCCAGCCTCCGACACATAACACTCACTAGCTGTGTGACTCTGGGCAAGTCACTTAACCCCAATTGCCTCACCAAACAAAAAAAGAAAAAAAAAAGAACTTATTCACTTTCGTGGATTTTCTGATTTATTGTTCTCACTTTCTGGACTTCAGCACCCGGCCGTGTGCTAAGCACACTTCCTGGCACAGAATAAGCTTTTAATCAATGCTTATTATTTGTTGCCTTGCCTTGAGTTTGAGCTGGGTCTTGAAGGAAACCAGGAAAAATTAGAGGAGATAAGGGGAGGAATAGGAAGGGTATTCTAGGAATGGAGGACAGCCAGTGCAAAGGTGCAGAGTCAGAAGATGGGTTGCTATGTCTGAAAAATACCAAATAGGCCAGTGTACTGAATGACAGAGTGTGCAGAGAGAAGTGAAGTAAAAGAAGACAGGAAAGGTAGTAAGGGGTCAAGTTGTGAAGAGTTTTAAATGTCAAACAGAGGACTTTGGAGGTAATAGGGAGCCACTGGAATCTAATGAGTAGTTGGGTGACATGATCAAACCTGCACTTTAGGAAAACCATTTTGACAGCGGTGTGGAGGATAGACTGGAATGGGGAGAGACTTGAGGCAGGAGAGACTGATTATAAGGCTATTGGAACAGTCTAAGCAAGAGGTGATGAGGGCCTGAACTTTGGGAGGCAGCTATGTGAGTGGAGAATGGGGAGTATCTCTATGCTAGAAATAATGTGAGGTGATGAACTAAATTTGGGGGATGAGTGAGAGTGAGGAGTGGAGGGCAACACTAAGGTTGGGATGCTGGGTGAATGGGAGGGACAGTGGTGACCTTGAATGTAATAGAGAATGTTCAGAAGAGGGGAGGATTTTTGCAGAAAGATAGAGTTCTGTTTTGGACATACTGAGTTTGAGATTCCTCTTGGACATCTAGTTCTTTTTAAAATTTTATTTATTTTATTTTCTCAATTACATGTAAAATTTTTTTAAACATTAAAAAAAATTTTTAAGTTTCAAATTTTTTCCCTCCCTTCCTCCCTCCTCATTGAGAAGACAAGCAATTTGATATTGGTTATATGTGTGCACTCATGCAAAACATATTTCCTTATTAGTCACATTGCAGAAGAAAACACAGACCAAAAAAAAAAAAACCCAAGAAGAATTAAGAAGGTAAAAAAGAGTATGCTTCAATCTGCATTCAGATTCTATCAGTTGTTTCTCTGGAGTGGATAGCATTTTTCATCATAAGTCCTTTGGATCATTGTATTGCTGAGAATAATTAAGTCATCTGTGGTTGATTATTGTACAATATTGCTGTTATTGCGTACAATGTTATCCTGGTTCTGCTCATTTCAGTTTGCATCAGTTTATATGAGTTTTTTCAGGTTTTTTGAGCCCATCCTGCTTGTCATTTCTTATGGCACAGTAGTATTCCATCACGATCATATACCACAACTTGTTCAGCCACTCCCCAATTGATGGGCATCCCTTCAATTTCTAATTCTTTGCCACCACAAAAACAGCTTTTATAAATGTTTTTTGCACACATTAGTCATTTTCCTTTTTCTTTGATCTCTTTAGAATACAGATACAATATCACTACTAATGGTATCACTGGCTCAAAGGGTATGCCCTTTGGGCATAGTTTCAAATTGCTCTCCAGAATGTTTGGATCAGTTCATAAGTCTATCAATAGTGCATCAATGTCCCAATATTTCCACATCCCCTCCAACATTTATCATTTTATTATCCAATATTATCTAATCGATAGGTGTGAGGTGATACTTCAGAGTTGTTTTAATTTGCATTTCTCTGATCAATAGTAATTTAGAGCATTCATTCATATGACTATACATAGCTTTAATTTCTTCTGAAACCTGCCTGTTCATATTCTTTGTTGTTATTCACTCATTTCAGTCATGTCTGAATCTGACTCTTCACGACTCCATTTGGGAAGATACTGGAGTGGTTTGCCATTTCCTTCTCTAGCTCATCTTACAGATGAGGAAACTGAGGTAAACAGGGTTGAGTGACTTGCCCAGGGTCACACAGTTAGTCAGTGTATGAGGCCAGATTTGAACTCAGAAAGATGAGTCTTCCTCACCTTAGGCCTAGCACTCATTCCAGGGCACCACCTAGTTGCTCTCATATCCTTTGACCATTTCAGTTGGGGAATGATTCCTATTATAAATTTGACTCAGTTTTCTATAGATTTGAGAAATGAGGGCTTTATCAGAGAAACTGACTGTAAAAACAAACAAAAAACAAAAAAAAACTTTCCCCAGTTTCCTGTTTTCCTTTATTCTTGGCAACATCGGTTTTGTTTGGTCTAAACCTTAAATTAATGTAATCAAAATTATCTATTTTACATCCTGCAAAGCTCTCTATCTCTTGCTTGGTCATCAGTTCTTCCCTTATGCATGGATCTGACAGGTAAAATTTTCCATGCTCCCCTAATTTGCTTATGATATCACCCTTTCAGGACATCTAGTTCTAACAGCCAATAGATAGCCCAGAGCCCAGGAAAGAGAGAGAATAAGGCTGGAAAGTGAATTGAGAATCTTCCGCATAGAGATCATTGAACCTGGACCCAGAACAGAACCTTGGCATGGAGAATGGGAAACCAGTATAGTTTCCTTCCAATTCTGAACTCCTGAAGTAAGCATCAGGGCAGAGGATGAATAATCATAGCGAGTATTTATATAACACTTTGAGGTTTGCAAAACACCTTGCAAATGTTATCTCATTTTGCCCTCGTGTGCTGTTATCATTCCCATTTAACAAATGAGGAACAGAGGTTAAGTCGCTTGCCCAGGGTCATACTGCTAGGAAGTGTCTGAGGCTGGATTTGCACTCAGATCTTCTTGACCTCAGGTCCAGGGCTCTCTCCATTGCACCACCTAGCTGCCCCAAATGAATGGGAATATTTGCTTAAAGTTGCAGAAGGAAAGCAGGGAGGTAGGGGTGGGTGACAATGGCCTTGGGTATGCGCAGTGGGGTGTAGGTGGCAAGGAGGTGGGCTGAGAGATTTATGGGGTGGGGGCTCCAAACGAGGAGAGTTTGGGGCGGAGCAGGTGAGGGAGGGGACGTAACCGGGGCTGTAAGTAACGAGGTGAAGCCAGTAACATGGAAGCGAAGAACATGACCTCACGGGGCGTGGCCTCGAGGTTTTGGCGGAGGGGGGGGTCTCCTCGAGGTTATGGTGGCCATGATGGGGTGGGGAGGGTTATAGGACCCCCTTCCCCTTCCCCCTCTCCCTCTTTGCCTCTTGCGAAGAGGTAGGGGCCATGATGAGGGCGGGGCCTGTGAGAGGCAAAAGTTATCTGTGAGCAGAGTTTCTGAACAACTGGTTTCTTTTTTCCTTCTCCTCCTCTTCCCTCCGAAGGCGGTAACCTACAGTAAGGACCCGGATGTCCTTAATGTCCTTAATGTCCTTAATGTCCAGAAGGCGGAAGACTTAGAATTCAGGGGCCTTTTCCCTCCACTTGACTGGGAGGCGCCAGTCACGTGAGGATAAGGGCTGGCCAAACCGCAGAGCGCCCTCTGTTCCCGCAGGGGAGACGGAGGAGAGCGGGAGGGGCGGAGGAGCCACCAATCCCTGGAGCCGAGGGGCGTGGCTCAGGCGGATGGGAGACGTGCCCACGCAGGGTGGGGCGGAGCTTATCCCGAATTTGCGAAGCCCCGCCCACGTAGGTGGCCAGGAGAGGCGATGGGGCGTGGTGCGGCCGGGGCATAGGGCGGCCCGGAGCCGAGCGGGGTCCCGTGTCCGCGCGTTAGCTTGGACATGGAGGCGGGTTGGGCCTCGGTCCCTTGCTGCGTTCTCTTGGCCTGCGGGGCCCTGGCGGCCATCCTGCTGGGAGTCGCACATCGCCTGGGCCTCTTCTACCAGCTCCTGCACCAGGTGCCCGGGGCCGGGGAGGGAGGCGGCACTGCCCCCGGGCCGGAATCGGGCTTAGCTAAGCCTCGGGCCCTGTGCCCAGGAGCTCCAGGGCATTCTGGGTCTGTGGGCGCGCGTGTAACACACACACATCACTAATATCCTACAGTGCAAGCTCAGAGAGGGCCAGAGTGCTGTGTGCCTCCGGAGGGACAAGGTCACTACTGCAGGGCATGGGGACCAGGGCAGGCTTCCCGGTGGAGGGCACATTTAAAACCCTTCCTCCAGCTTCCATCCTCCTCTCCCCTCCCTCCTTCCCTCTCTTCTCCCTTCCTTCATTTGTCCACCTTCCCCATCCCCAAATCTTTCTGTGCTTGCCTCATTTTCCCCGGTCTTCTTGCCCAGGCCCTTCCTTGAACTTCACAGTTGTACTTTGCCTGCCTGGGATGGGAGTTGTGGGGGTGGTGGTAGTGAAGAGGAGAAACTCCAGGTGCTAGAGATAGTGCTGGGCCTCTGCATCTAACCACACAAGCCACCCTTTGTTCCTTACCAGCTCCACTGACTTTCCATGAGTTCTGAAGTTATCACCATGCTGTCCGATCTAAGGATCCCAAAACACTTTACACAGCTCACTGTTCTCTTGAACCTTTTGTGGTAGGGAGGGGTGGGAATGAGAACAGAAGCTGAAGTCTAGCTGAAGTGGGCACGGAAGTCTTCCTGAGTTGATGCCCGGTATTAAACTGGCTCTGTCCCAGGGCTCTGAGGGAGTTGAACAAGTTGTGAGACGCTTCAGGGTGCAGTCATGAAATGAGGCCAGCTAGTCCTCTAGGCCTTTCCTCTGACTGGGATATACTGCCTTCCAGCTGAGCAGGAGTCCAGGACATACTATAGCAATAGGGAGGAGGGAAGGATAGGTTAGGGAGATTCTATGCCATGCTTTGGAATCCTCTGCAGTTCCCCTTTGGGACAAGACCCTACTCAGAGCCCTGACCCCGTTTGCTCAGTTGTAAATGGATCCTTGTAAAAGAACTGTAACCGCTGGCGCTTGGTTCTTGCCCTAAGGTCTCCAATGTTTCAAGTGAATGAGCACACCCACCAAGCCAGGGTACTAGATGAATTGCTCCCACACTCTGCTGCCCTTCTGCCATGCCCTCCTTAGATCCTTCCTGCTCCCTTACTCCTTACCTGTCCTGTTCTAGGTGGACAAATCTAGTTCACGGCATGGTGGGGAGAGTGTGGCCACAGTGCTGAGGGCCCATGGCGTGCGATTCATATTTACGTTGGTGGGTGGACACATTTCTCCAATGCTGGTGGCGGCTGAGAAGCTAGGCATCCGGGTGGTCGATACCCGTCAGGAGGCCACGGCTGTCTTTGCTGCCGATGCTGTGGCCCGGCTCTCAGGTGGGACCTTGATTCCTATGTCCCTTCCCTAAGTAAGGGAGAGTGAAGGAGAATAGATATTACTGTGGTTACTGAGTAGGACTCTGGGGAGGTGTGGGTGTCCTTTTGAGTAGGTCTGTGCAATTGTTCCCATGGTGGGTATTGATGAGTGATTGGAGATGAATCTTCAGTGCTTATGCACATTAGAACCTCAGTGAATACTTGTTGAATAAATGAATGTTGACTTTGCTGATAAAGAGGATTTGTCTGTGACAGGGACTGTGGGTGTTGCTGCAGTGACAGCTGGGCCTGGCCTTACCAACACAGTGACTGCTGTGAAGAATGCCCAGATGGCCCAGTCACCTGTGCTGCTTTTGGGAGGGGCAGCCAGTACATTGCTGCAGGTGAGGTGGGGGCTGGCCGTCAAGCATTGGTGTTACCGTGATAAAGCCTAGTTTGCTCAAGGCTAGGTGGTGGCAAGAGGAGAAGGTATGTAGTGGGACCTATAGTGGCAATCTTTCCTTGTGTCAGGGCCGGGGGCCACTTCAGGGCATCGACCAGATGTCTCTGTTCCGGCCACTCTGCAAGTTCTGTGCCTCTGTCCGCCGGGTCCGTGACATCATCCCTACTCTTCGGGCTGCATTTGCTGCTGCCCAGTCTGGTACCCCAGGTAGGCAGGGGATGGGGTTGGGGTTGGGGGTGGCCAGTGAAAGAGGGATTATGCTGAGGGGTGGGATGTGTCAGAGGGAGAATGGGGTCTTGAGAAGGATGGAGCAGATGAGGTAGCCTCCTGTGCCCCCATTCCCAGGCCCTGTATTTGTGGAGCTCCCCATCGATGTGCTCTACCCTTACTTCTTGGTGCAGAAGGAGGTGATGCCCTCCAAAGACCCAAGGAGCCTCATGGGAAAGCTTGTCTCCTGGTGAGAACCCCCCTGCTTCTCCCTCGTCCTCTTGCTTCTTCCTTCATCCATCTTGTCCTTTTCCCCAGCCTTCCCGTTCAGTATATCAGCAGGCACTTACAAAGCCAGCTTTCCCCTGGCCTATAGGAGAGAGAAGAGGAGGAGACTTGGAGACTTGGTGCTTGTCCTCACTGAGCTAGCTCATTGTTTCATTGGGGTTCTAGACTCAGATTGATGAAACAATCAGAGAGTCAGGGCATATGTGCCGTAGGTGTTCAGAGACATCAAAATGTCCTGGAGCAGTATGAAAAGCTTTGAGGAGGAGGGAGCATTTGAGTTCAGTAAATCAATTTAACAGATGTTTATTAAGCTTCTACTGTGAGTAAGGTGGTTGGGATGTACAGAGATAAAAGTGCAAACTGGATCTTCCTTTAAGAACCTTTCATTCTGTTACTGAGTTGGCTGTGCTGTGTGGATAGACTGCTGGAGATGAGGAGGGAAGGGCCATGCAGACCCTGAGAACTACCTGCCCAAGGCCAGGGTATCTTCTATATTTGAGAAAGAGGGTGTGTAGAGGGGAGATAAGGTTATTGCTTAAAGTTGGGACCGACTGATGAGGCTTGATAGCCAGATGGGACAGTGGTTCACTTGGATAAAGCAAGTAATGGGGAGCCATTGTAAGTTCTTGAGCCAAGTACAATGCATTGGAAAGGAGAGACTGGGACAGGAGTCCTTAACCTTTTTTGTTCTTTTAGAGGCAGCTAGGTGGCGCCATAGTGCACAAGAGCACCGGGCAGGAGTCTGGAAGACCTGACTTCAAATCTGCCCTCAGATGCTTTCTAGATCTGTGATCCTGGGCAAATCACTTAACTGCTGTTTGCCTCAGTTTCCTAGCCTGTAAAATGGAGATAATAATAGCACCTACCTTCCGGGGTGTTGTGAGCCTAAAATGAGACATTTTGCAAAGTGCTTTGCAAATCTTAAAGAGATACATAAATCTTACTTATCTATCAATCCATTCATTTGTTTTATCTATTCGACTATTTATTTACTTACTCGATTACCTATTTATTTATTTGTTTGTGTTATGGGCCCCTTTGGCATTCTGGCGAAGCCTATGGACCCTTCTCAGAATAATGTTTTTAAATGTATGAAATAAAGCACATAGAATTCTAAAGGAAACTAATTATTTGGAAATACAGTTATAATACACACACACACACACACACACACACACACACACACACACACACACA